>NC_143250.1:134694166-135008333 GCF_984573655.1 Nuphar pumila
ATCTCCTTTTAACACATGATCTCTTAAAAAATGATGTCTAACTTCGATATGCTTAGTTCTTGAGTGCTGAATAGGATTTTTCGAAAGATTTATAGCACTAGTGTTATCACAATAAATAGTTGTTGTGGAGTAATTCAAACCAAAATCTTTTAAGGTCTGTTTCATCCAAAGTACTTGTGAACATGCTAAACTAGCCGCTATATATTCTACTTCAGTTGTTGAGAGTGATACTGAATTTTGCTTTTTACTAAACCAAGAGACTAAGGAATTTCCTAAGAAATGACAAGTTCCACTAGTACTCTTGCGATCAGATTTACTTCCTGCAAAATCTGCATCACTATATGAAACCAAATCAAAGGAAGATGATTTTGGGTAAAACAAACCGAAATCTGAAGTATCTTTCAAATAACGAAGAATTTGTTTTACTGGAGTTAAATGAGATTCATTTGGATTAGCTTGAAATCTTGCACACATACAAACACTAAACATAATATCAGGTCGACTAGCAGTTAAGTATAATAGAGATCCGATCATACCTCTGTAGAGTTTAGTATCTATACTTTTACCATTTTCATCTTTATCAAGAGAAGTAGTTGTACTCATAGGATTCCTTCTTGATTTCGATGAGTCCATCCCAAATCTCTTGAGAAGTTTTTTTGTATACTTAGCCTGATTGATGAAGATTCCTTCTTCAGTTTGCTTTATTTGAAGTCCAAGGAAGTAGTTTAATTCGCCCATCAAGCTCATTTCAAACTCTTCCTGCATAGCTTTAGCAAATTCTTTACAAAGAGAATCATTAGTAGAACCAAATATTATGTCATCAACATAAATTTGTACAATAAGAATATCTGAATTAAGATTTTTAATAAATAAAGTGGAGTCTACCCGACCAATGGAAAAACCAGATTGTTCTAGAAAATTTTGTAGTCTTTCATACCACGCTCTTGGTGCTTGTTTGAGTCCATACAAAGCTTCTTTCAATTTGTAGACTTTTTCTGGATATTTCTCATTTTCAAAGACTGGAGGTTGCTCTACATAAACTTCTTCATTGATGTGTCCATTTAAGAATGCACTCTTAACATCAATTTGATATAACTTGAAGTTCATGTAACTAGCAAAAGCAATCATCATTCGAATTGACTCTAATCGAGCCACTGGTGTATAGGTTTCATCAAAATCTATGCCTTCTTCTTGATTATAGCCTTGTGCCACTAGCCTTGCTTTGTTACGAATGACTTCACCATTTTCATCCAGCTTATTTCGGAAGACCCATCTTGTTCCAATTACCGGATGATCTTTTGGTCTATCAACTAGATCCCAAACATCATTCCTAGTAAATTGGTTAAGTTCTTCAGACATGGCCAAAAGCCAAAATTCATCAACACAAGCCTCATTGATATTCTTTGGTTCTAATTTAGATATGAAAGCAACATTTGCAATATATTTTTCTAATTGCCTTCTAGTTTGGACACCACTCTTTAT
The DNA here is from genome assembly GCF_984573655.1 of Nuphar pumila. Taxonomy (NCBI): domain Eukaryota; kingdom Viridiplantae; phylum Streptophyta; class Magnoliopsida; order Nymphaeales; family Nymphaeaceae; genus Nuphar; species Nuphar pumila. The sequence continues at coordinate 134,695,649 of NC_143250.1, forward strand.
TTCACCAATAACTTGTTCATGTGGATGATTAGGAACTTCTTTCCAAACTGGTTGAAGAGAAATATTTTCTTGAGAAGTACTCTCTATCAAGGGTTCTTCTTGAAGTATTACTTCTTCTCCTTCGCTTAGAGGTATAACCTATCACTTTTCCCTTGTTATTGTCACCAAAGGTGACGGTTCCTCCATCCTTATTTTGGAGGGTGGAAAATAACTTCGGCCTTCCAGTCATATGTTTGGAACAGCCGCTGTCCAATATCCATTTGCTCCTTATGTTGTGTACCTACAACAAAATCAGAAAACAGAGCATTTGACCCCTTTTTATTTTCGGGTCCATGAGAGTTAGTCTTAGGAACCCATATCCATTTGGATTTTGGTTTCCTTTGATAATAAATATTCTTTCTATAAAAGGATTTAGAATAAACGTGTCTAGAATAATCATATCTAGATGCATTTCTATTAGAACTAGAAAGTTTAGTTTTATGAACAAAAGGTTGAGAATAATGTCTTTGATTTTTCACCACATAGTTTGGTCTATTTTGAGTATCAAAGAAGCTATATCCCAATCTGGTTTTATTAACCGAGCATCTTTGAGAACCAAGAAGTTTTTCTAGATTCTCTTGACCATTTGTGAATTTGGTCACTATAGAAAGAAGATCATTTGACTTTTCTTTAAGACTAGATATTTCTTTTTGTAAGAGATTGGTTCTAACTCTAATTTCTTTTATCTCAAGTGCTTGGCAAGAATTTTCCTTCTTGAGATCTTCTATTTCTTGAAGTAACACTTTATTTTGAGAGTCAAGAGTTAAATTTTCAGTTTTTAACTCTTTATTTTTAGAACTAAGACTCTTAAATTTAGCATATAAATCATTAAATGCTTCAAATAACTAATCATAGTCAAATTGACTTACCGAATCTTCTTGTGTTACAAAACACATGTTGGCGACTTCTTCATTTGATTCTTCATCGGAAGAGGAGTCACTATCATCCCAACATGCTTGAAATGCCTTTTTCTTCTGGAATTGGTCCTTGGGCTTGAATTTGAGAAGAGGACAATCTTTCTTGATATGTCCTGCCTTTTTGCAGTTAAAGCACTTTACTTCATTGGGAATGGAAGAATCTGCTTTCTTTGCCTTTCTTTGAAATCTTCCATTTTTGGTGAATCTTCTGAATTGCCTTGTGATGAGGGCAATATCTTCATCTTCATCTTCATCTTCTTCTGAATTTTCTGAGTCAGAAGTAGCCTTAAAAGCAAGAGATTTCTTCTTAGGCTCTTCTTCTTGTCTGTCTTGAAGTTGGACCTCATATGCCATTAGGTTACCAACTAAGTCTTCAAGAGTTGCTTCTTCAATAGCAGTGGTTTTTCTCTCTCATTCAGGAGTTAAACACCTTAGAATCTTTCTGACTAAATCCACTTGTGAATATTCTTTTCCAAGGGATTTCAAAGTGTTAGTTATATCGGTCATTCTAGTTACCATGTCCGATATAGATTCATTTTGCTTCATTTTGAACAATTCAAATTTATGAACTAAAGAAGCAATTTTAGATTCCTTTACCTTTGACGTACCTTCGTGAGTTACTAGAAGAGTATGCCAAATTTCATTTGTTGTAGAGCATTGAGATATGCGATTGAATTCTACCTTGTCAACGCCATAATATAATGCATTCATGGCTTTGGCATTCAATGAAGCAGTCTTCTTTTCATCATCGGTCCATCGGCTGAAATCAGTTGATGGAGTTTGGTACTTTTCTGAAACAACTCTCCAGATATCGAGATCCATGGATTGCAAGAATATTGTCATTCTTACTTTCCAGTATTCATCGTTTGTTTCGTCGAAGAGAGGAGGACGAACAGAGGTGCTTCCTTCTTTGTGCTAAGATGTTATAATTGTCATGCTAGATGATGGTCAAATCAAAGTAATAGCAAACCTGTGCTCTGATACCAAATGAAAGTGCACTAGGATCGAGGCAACGAGCACTAGAGGGGGGTGAATAGTGCTTTTAAAAAATTGTCTGCAGAATATTTAATGATTTTGCAAATCTCAAAGCAAACACACAAAGAACACAAGATTTTATCCTGGTTCGGTCTAACCCGACCTACATCCAGTCCTCAAGCAAAACCCGCTTGAGATTTCCACTATCAACCTTGTAAACTACAAGATCACACAGACCATAACTGGTCTCACTTTCAGTAACAACCCTACTGAAAGCAAACAACTCCTTTACACCAAGGAGTCCTTTTTACAGAAAATAAGTAACAACTTACAAAACAACCTATGAGCCTTCATTTTGAATGCAAATGAGATGCAATTGGCTTTTGAGGTTGTTAAAATACTCTACTCACGAATTCACTATCTCTCAAAGTGATTTGAGTGAAAAACTGAAGTGAAAATATGACGTGAGTGAGAAAACAAATACTTGAATGAATAGAAGTGAAAAACAATAAGTAAATGATTCAAATCGATTGAATTCTTGTTGTTTTTTAGTGTACAATGCACTCATATTTATAGTTAAAGTTTTCCATATGTTGAGGGTATGAAAGGGTATCAAAACTGCCCATTTCGAACGATCAAAATGTTTGAAAAATGAAAAGACATGCCTTTTTGAAGTTTCAGGAAAACGACAAAATTAGTCGACTGAAACATCAGTTAGTCGACTAATCGTTAGTTATTAGTAGACTGACAGTTATCGTCGGTCGACTGATCTGTTAATTTGAACTTTTGAAACTTAGTCGACTTGAGAAAAGTTAGTCGACTGATAATATCATCAGTAGACTGAAAAACCTTTTAGTCGACTGCTGCTAAAATCTTTTGAAAAACAAACATTTTGTTCGGTCGACTGATAAAAAACATTAGTCGACTGCTGCTAAATTTTCAGAAAACACATGTTCTGTTCAGTCGACTGATAAAACCATTAGTCGACTGCTGCTAATTTTCTAAAAAACAGACATTCTGTCCAGTCGACTGATAAAACCTTCTGTCGACTAATTTGACAAAAATGACTTTTTTTTTTTAGAAAATATGACGCGAAAGGATTAGTCGACTGGTAAGTCTATTGGTCGACTAATAAACATGAAAATTTAAGAAAAGAGTTTTCTAAAAAGATTTTCATGAGGGTTCTTTTTAGAAAAGTTTTTCTAAAGACTTTTAAGGTGAAATGCAACCTAAATATGCACTCTAAGTAACGCTCTTACAAGAATCTAAGACTTTTAATGAATTAAATATTTGCACACTAGTCTTCAAAGGTTCTTCACTGAATTATTTAATTTCTTCATAGCCTTAGCTGAAATGCAGTTGATTCCACTTGCTCATCATCAAAACCTTGTACTTGAAGTATCATGTATGGCTTCATTGTCGTAACAAGAGAGAGAGAGAGAGGTGATGATGTTCGAAGACTGATCGTCTGGCAAGGGTGTCATTTCGTCATTGGGTGCAGCGTTGAAGGTCGAGTGGGTGCTGGTGGTGTCATAGATCAAGACATCTCCGACGTGGGAAGCAAACCGAGAGAGAGAGCAGAGAGAGAGAGCTCTCAAAGTCAGCAGCTGCAGAACAGAATTCGCATTTTCGAGAGAGAGAGAGAGAGAGAGAGAGAGAGAGAGAGAGAGAGAGAGAGAGAGAGAGACCCGTCTCAAGCGAAAGAGCTTATGAATGAGGCATTTGGGGAGAGTGGGGTAGCAACGGAGAACCCATTTCAAGGCTGTGGTGGCGGTGGTGGTGGCGGCAGCGGTGATGGTGCTTTCACCCTTTTGCGGAACACCCACCATGGAGGCGAACTCCGCGGAGTAAGGGGGCAAAGCGAACCATTTCGACCGCTTTTTTGCCTCCCCCTTCTCCTCCTTCCTTGATAGAGAGAGAGAGAGAGGTTTTTCTCAAATCTGGATCCAGACCCATTTTAAAAAAAAAACCAAATTTCCGAAGTTAACACTGTATTTTCCTAAAAACCTCAGTACAAAAAATATTAAAATTTTAAAAACAAATACTTTACAAAAATATCTTTAAAAATCTGGATCCTAAAATCTCTCTTATCCTCATATTTAAAAAAAAAAAGTTCTTTCCTCAAAAACATAAAAAGGATTTTTGAAAATATTCCCCTTTTTTCTGAAAAGCTTTGTGAATATAACCTTTTATTTTTAAAATTTTAAAACTATGAGGATCACCTTTGAAAAATTCTCTAACAGCCTTTTGCTATAAGAAGAACCGCAGGGGTCTCGCTCTTCTCATCCGCCATTCACTTCACCATCACATTTCTTCTGATTTCATTGCCTTCTTTCGGTCTTCTTCTTCTGATCTTCCCCAATTCCTTCTTCTTCTTCTTCACCTTTCTATCTTATCTGGTTCTCCTCAAGTAGCAGCGAAAGATCAATTACCTCTGCCATCGCAGGTAAGTAATCATCCTTTTCTTTCTTTTTCAATCCACTGTAAAGAATTTCCTTCTTGTCTTACTGTATTTATCCATTTTTTTTATACTCTTTTTTGTTTATCCTAATGCATCCATGGTAGGATCAGCCTGCATATAGCAGGATCGATCCACTCGTTGCTATAGTAACGGAATTCTCCAATTCCAATATCCGATTTCCAGTTTCTCTTCTTTCTTTCTTTTTTCCTTTTTTTTTATTTGATTTCTCGTTAATGGCATCGGATTACATTTCGTTCATTCTAGTTTGTTGTATTTCCTCTTTGTTTTGAATTTCGGTACACTAGATTGGTCATTGTATTGATTTTCTATACTTTTGCTTACGGATTGCCCCTTTGCTTCAGTCCTTTTTATTCATTTACGATACTTCAATGTTTATTTAGATCCATGTTTTCCTTTTTTTCTTTTTTTTCTTTTTTTGCATTCTTTCCTGTTTTGGCATATTAGGCAATGCATCTTTTAATGCCAATCCCCTACATTTTTTGTCGTTATAAACACAGACGCTGACTTCATTTATCTATCTTTGGGTTCAGGGCATCAAATTCATGTTCATCCAGTGTTGTGTATCGCCTTTTGTCTTGCTTTATTTAGTTATTTGTCTATTTCCTTTTTTTCTGTCTTTGATCTGTTTGAGATCCCATGATTCACATTTTGTATATTATCATTGATTTCCCGTAGATCAGCACATGGACCACCCGTTATTCATTCCCCTGTTTCGTTCCTTTATTATTATTTTTTTTGGCATCGCAACACTCAGATAATCATAGCATAAATTGTCCTCTTTCCATCTTGTATTTATATTTTTGCAAATGAGTTGTTGCTGAATGTGATTTAACTCATGTTGATAATAGGCATTCTGCATCTCATTTGACATATATTTCATCATATTCTGCTTCATGATTTAAGGATTTACCTGTTCGATCTATTGGTTACATATATCATTCCTATTTTGGTCTGACCATATCATTCCCACATGATGTGTTTTGTGTCCATCGCTATGCATTTGAGCTCCCCACCCTACATCCGCTATTTGTGAAGATCTTGAAGGTTATTGGACTGCCAGAACTGCCTTCTATAACATGTGTAAAGGAGTTTTGGTGCACACACAGGAATTTGGCAGGTACCATAGCCTCAATCCAAACAAGTTTCATACTGTTATGGAGGTTCTACAGTTCATCTGCAGTAAAGCAGTTCAGGTCATTTCAAGGGAAGCCGGTGATGGATTAGATGAAGCCATCGTCCCAGAGGATGGATGGAGACTCTCTCTGGCAAGATCTGGGTATTGACCCTTATGGATCAAGATTTATCAAGTAGCATTGGTACTTCAAAGACTAAGATTGGATCATTTGGCAATTTCTGAAAAGATATGCACCCGTTTGGGTGTCAAAAATTCTCAGACATCGTTATTGAGAAACTGGATCAACAACCACCTTTATAATTGATGGGTCAGATTGCAACAATCTCCACGAAAGTGATAAAAAAAAATCAAAGTCAAACATTTCATGCAACATCATGGTCTGTGGTTAATTGTTCCAAAGATCATGTGCCTACAGTTGAATATGTGACTCAAGAGTAGATATCCAGCACATTGAATTCCACTTCAGAGAGTTTATAGTCTGTGCACAGCATCTACACTCGTTTTTTTTCTTTTTTTGCTCTTTATGCCATATCACAGCACCATTTATTGCTTTCACTACGACATCATTTGATTTTCTGTATATACCAGCTTCTTCATTTACAGCAACATCATATGCCCATCATCTATACTTCATATGATACCTACCATCATCTGTAATGGCATCCCATGGCATGTTGTTTTGCTGCATGCATCATATACTACAATGCATCGCTTATGCGGCATAGAAGTTTTTTTTTTGGCTGCCTTAGCTCCCACATGCCTACAGCAATGCTTGCCAAGCACTGCTGTGGCCTTCATGATTAGACACCTACAGCATGACAGTCAATCCTGTGCACACCCATGCTATTTCCTGCATAACCCCATTTCATTGTTGCATGCCATCTTCACCGCCACAGCACAACACCTACTGTAAGCTTTGCTGCGAATGCATTTTATTAGATACCTGCTAAAAATTCCCTGCCGCATGCATTCTTATACCTGTTTACACCCTTGCATCATCACCTGTAAACCACCTTCATCACCCTCATCTCCCCTTGCTTACAGCAAATCCACTCCCTTCCTCATAGAAAATTTCTGTATTCACTCCACCTTCAACCCTTTGGTTTGTACAAATACTCTCCATCTCTACACCTTCATTTGTGGCTTCTGTAGTATCATATACCCATTAGTCACCTTCAGCATCCCACTCCAGCAGCACAGGAGTACATCTTCCATCTGTTGTACTGATACAGCATCACCCTCCATCACTACCTTACACATACATTTACATTTTTTTTCCTACAAACTACACTATTCACTCACCTTCACACTTAATTACCTGTGATCACGCTTCCAGCCACTTCATTCTCACCAAACTATACCCTGTCACCTTTTGTATCATCTCACCATCCTGCTACAATGTCGTTTGCAGTAACTTATACTTACCTGTCTCCAGCCCATTCTCTGCATGTATCCACCTGTAGCCATGCCCCACATTGCAGCCACCCACATGTACATTTCCAGCCACTTCATAGCACCCTTCCAGCCTCTCTTCATAGCACCCACTTCAGCCCTCAACACGCCTTCATAGCCCCTTTTGCCATATCCTTACAAACACGACATCCCATCTGTTGCAATGGCCTCCCTTTGGGTCTTCAGCAACTGAGTTTCATCACAACAGATGCATTGCCTTCATTTGTGAATATCCCATCCCTCAGTCACGTTGATAATGAAGAATAAAACTCATCATTTGAAGCCCAAGTCATGAAACTATATATATATATATATATATATATATATGGCTGTCAACCCCTGGGTATTAAAAGGTCCTCTTGATGCCATAGATATTGATTACCTGCAATTTTTTTTTCATAAAAGGAAGGATTGATTGAACCAGTAGATGCCATTTGATGTGAATTCAAAAGAATAGATGAAAAGTTCTACCTATTAAACTTCTGGATTTGATATTGAACCAAAAATTGTATCAGTTATACATACCGTGGTGTCATCATCCTTCAAATAAATAAAATTGTTATGATTCAGTTGCTTCTCCACATTTTTTATCATTACCAATATGTTCTTTGAAAATTCTATTGCATATTCCTCTGATTACCAATGACTGGCTGTGATGGTCCTATCCAGTCACCATCCTTCAACTAATGGAACAAGTGTGACTCAGTTGATCCCTTACATTTCCAGTCATAGTCATATGACCATCTTCACAAGCCACAATTTCTGTATAATCCACCTTCATAAATCTGCACACCCCTGTGCATTTCAGCTATCAACCTGTCTTCACATCCTCACTTGCATTAGCACAATAACCCTCTGCTGTCCAGAATCAGCAAACACTTCGTTCATTGTAGTATAACCCCTATCACCATCGGCATATCTTTTACTTTGCTGCAATCTCCACTGCCCCATACCATACATTCCCTGTTCACCACAATATTTACCTGCTGCATCTACTATATTATCCACATCCATTTACCATTTTTCACAACATGCTAGTCTTTTACCTGCATTTCATATTAGTTAATGAACATCATTTAGGTATCAATCTCACATATGTATGCTCCTTTCTGAATTTTTGCATATATATATTTGACATAACATTAGATTGATACATTACTGTATATGACATATCTTTGCTTAGTCATATTAATTAGGTTGCTATATTCCTTGCTTCACATGCATCCTCATCAGGATAGATATTCCTATAATGGATTGGATAATTTCATTTGCATTCCTTCATTGGCGTAGGGATGGCATATACATTTTCTTCATTTAGCCACATGGATTTGGATTTTTGATATGATATTCTCCATTATCCACTACATTTGCATCCTTGCCTTGTATTAACTCTGTTTTGCAGGAAAAATATGAAAATGTTAAATTCCTTGTCTAGGTTAAGAATCTTATAATTTTTTTTAAACTTAGGTTCAAAGTTGTAATAGCCAAATATTAATGAGAACTTTACATTTCCAGCTTTTAAATTAGAATATATGAGCATATAAATATCATGAATTGCTTATTTCCATATCATTTTCCCCTTTATTTTCTAAAAATTCACGAATGGGAACACGAATGGCACGTGCACCATTCTAATAAGAGGTAATTAATCTTAAGCAAATGACCCACATTGATGGTCATAGTCAAAATGTGGATAATGCTTAGGATTTTCATCTTTTATGGAATAACACTGGATCTACACTGGATCTTTTTTAAAAAATCATCATATTTTCAAATATTTTCTTCTTTTATCAGAGTTTAATTTAAAAATTAGCTCAAAATATATATCAATGGTCATAGTCAGGATATATTGAGAGTTAATTTCCTTTTAAACTCTATAAAGGCACAAAAAAATGTATTTTATTCTTCACTTGAATTTAAATATGATTACTATATAATACATTCAATGACCATAGTCAGGGATATATTATATCTTCAATCTTATTTTAATTCATTTAAAGAATGAAATATGCTTTTCAAATATCCAATTTTCAAAATTCTTTAATTCATTCATCATTTAGGATAGAATTACATCATGTTTTCAAAATTCTTTTTCAAAATCCAAGTGATTTTCTTCAAATATCTTCTTCACTTCTCAAATCAATTTTCAACTCTTATAAATTCAAATTCTATTCTCAGATTCTAACTTTAATTTCAAAGTCCAATTTGACTTTGGAATTTCAAATTCATTTCTATATTCAAAATTCAATTTTCAATTCAAAACCAAATTCAAAGTTGAATTCAATTTTGAAAATTCAGATTCATTTCCATTTTCAGGATTCAATTTTAAATTCAATTCAATATTCTAGATTGAATTTCAAAGTTCAATTCAAACTTTAAAAATTCCAAATTCATTTCCAGATTCAAGTTCAAATTCAATTTAATTTCAAAGTTCAATTCAACTTTGAAATTTCCAGGTCCATAACCTGATTTCGAAAATTTAAATTTCATTCTCTATCCTTCTTTCCAAATTTTGGTCTAGGATCTCTCAGATCCAATTTCAAGTTTCATCTAGATTCCCAAAGCCCAGACCCATCTTCGGATCTCATCTAGATCTCCGAAATCCAGATCCATCTTCAAATCTTATCTAGATTTCCAAAATCCAGATCCATCTTCTAATTCCATATTTGATTTCAGATTCAACTCCATCTTGGATTCCAGACTTCGGATCCAACTCCACATAGGACTCTAGATCTAATTCTACTTTTTAAATCCCATCTTGGATTCTAGATCCAATTCCATCTCAGATTCTGGATTTCGAACCCAATTTCATCGTTGATTCTAGATTTCACACCCAATTCTAAATTTCAAATCCCATCTAGATTTCTTCCACCTTTCATTCTGATCTTAAATTGTAAAACTAGAGTTTTACTCTATCTTCAAATTCCATCTTGACTCTCAATTCTAGATCCATCTTGAAGTCCATATTCAATTTTCAATTCTTATTTCCTAAACTCCCTTCTTTAAAATTTAGGTTCATCTCAATCTTTGATTATTTCAAAGCTCAAGATCTATTCTAAAATCTTAAGTTAGAAAATCTAACTTCTCCAAGTCCGTCTTCAACTTTCAAAAACCATTTCTTCATCATATTCTTCATAATTTCAAAATCACTTGGATAAAATTTCCAAATTCTTCAAAGAGCATACATATTTTGCATTTACACAAGCATGATTCTTTGTGCATCCTTAGACTTAGAATAAATTCTTAGATAATATTTAGGCAAAGCAAAAAAGGCATAAATTCGATCCTTGGTTCGATTACCCCTGGTAAAGATGCCAGGAACGGTCAAACCTCGCACCGACGAGTGAGCTCCGTCTCCCAATTTTCTTGCAAATATTTCAAAAACGGAGGCGAGTAATCTTTTAAATATTTTCAAAAATCAAGGTCAAGTGAGACCTTCGCAAAAGAGTTCCTCTCTCTCTTTCTTTTCTTTTCTCTTCTCTCTTCTTTTCTGTCTTTCATTTTCCCCTTCAAAAAGAGAAAATAGAGGCTAGAAAGGAAAAGAGGAGGAAAAAAGAGAAATACCAAGAGAGGAAAAATTGTGCGATGATCACAAGTATCTAGGTTTCGATCTGCAAGTCGCCTACATTGCCCATGTTGTTCACCGGAAAAGCCTTCGTGCAGTTAGCGGCGGCACCATCTTCGTCATCTCCTATTTTTGGTGGCTGCTCAAGCTTGCTCGGTGCTCCAATCATTTCTCGCTCCTCTTTGTCATCATTATCGTCTTTGGTAGGTGCTCTCGAAGATAGTGGAAATCCTACCTCTGATCATTGCTCTTCTGATGCTCTTTCTAGAGGTGCTTTGATGACGCATGGTGATGTTGGTGCTCCTCTCAGAAACCTGTTATTTTGGAATCCACCATCCTTCATGTTCTCATGCAGGTGGTTTCTTGGTTTTTTATCCTTTCAGCCGTCAAGAGCCTCTTTGTTTGGCGCTATCGAGGCTTTTGGGAATTTGACCTATGATGATGGCACTCATGACCAGCAGTCTGCCACCATCTTGTTTCCACATGCTCACATTTCCAATATCTCTATTGTCAAGGCCGTTGTTCCATTATCAGCCGACGCCTCCGCCCGTGCTCCCGTTTTGCATGATTTTGCAACGGCTTCTGGAGACATGTGTGGCTCTCATAAGCATCAATTTTTTGGGAACTCGCACTTTATCCTTTTCTCATGCAGGCATTTTGATGGCTTGGTGGTTCACGTTATGGGTTTCAATGCCCTATCCTATCGAGTTATTAACTACATGGTGATCTGCTTGCAGGCTTCTTTCCTCCTATCTCCCGCAGACTTTATGTTTCGTCACCCTTCGCATCTGGCAGTCGACCAAGGTTTGTTTGGGGAGCCAGTTACTTTTACCTTTGAAGACTCATCTCCTGCAGATGTTGATCCTACAGTAGGGCAAAGTTATCTCTTTTCTACGCTGGGTATCGAAGTTGATGAAGTTGTCCAGCTTCTCGATGTTTCTCTTTCCTCGCAACAATTGCTTCATATCTCAGGCATCATGCTCGCATCTGTTGCTGCAGTCTCTGACCTTCTCCCTTCCTCTGCGGCAACCCAATCTGGAGTTGTTCTTCATATGCTGACTCCCATCTCATTCCATCAATCAGGTGTTGGGGCCTGTTATGCCCGCTGAGCGCGTCGTTGCAACCCGCACCCCTCAGCCTCCCATGCTGGTGGTTCTCCTCGGCGTTCAGCCAGAGCTCGCACCCCTTAAAGTTTTGTTGACTTTCAACTATGAAGGCTCTATGCTGAAATATCAGAGGACTGAATTTTCCCGACAAGTGTCTGTTTCTGGCAAACTGTATTCGCCAGGAAAAGCCAGATCTCATTGCCCTATGCAAAACAAAAATAAAAGATGTCTCTCGCTCTGTCGTTTCTGAAATTCGGAGAGGGGCAAACTTCTTCTTTAAGCCTGCGGTTCACTACGCTGGTGGTATTCTTATTCTCGGAAAGCCTTCTTTGGGTATCTCCCAAGTCGGTGATGTTATGTTCTCTCTTTCTGATTACCCTTTTCTTGAAAGCGAAAACCCATACAACGGTGATCACTATTGTCTATGGCCTCAACCGTCCTCTCCTTCGACCAGCATTATGGTCCGATTTGAGTAGGATTATCGGTTCTTTTGGAGAGCTGCACCTTCTTATGGGGGACTTTAACTGCTTGTCTATTCATGACTCAAATCCTCCCATTTCTCCAACTACCTCTATGCGGGGTTTTCAGGATTATGTCCAACAGCAGTAGCTTTACCTTATTCCTTCTACCGATGAGCCTTTCTCGTGGTCGAATAGAAGGTTTTGCCCATGCTATAAGTTGCTCGAGTGAATGCTCGTCTCCCCCAATCTATTGGAGATCCTCCCCGACATCACCTGCTTTTTGCTTCCTCCTTCTGTCTCAGACCATAGTCAGGTTGTCATTCGTTGGGGGGAAGGTTTTACCTCTGCAAGGACTTTTGTCTTTGAAAAGTGATGGTTAAAGGAGCCGAACTTCAAATCTGTGGTCTACCGTTCATGAAGCAAGCCTTCTACTACGGCCAGGGCCACCGTCCGGTGCCATAAGAAGCTTTTTCGCCTCAATCACGACATCAAAGCTTAACTTCTGAATCATAATATCAGTAAATTTGAGCAAATGGACGCTTGGGAGCAAGAGTTGCCGACCATTCATCATTTTATGTCTTTCTCAGACTCCCTTTTCGATTCGACTACTCAAAGCTTAAAGGCCAGATCCACTGAGCTTTCTTTGCTTCTGCAAACATGGCGGATCAAGGATGAAATTCGATGGAAACAATGGGCGAGGGTGTATTGGCTTGCAGCTGGTGACGGCAATACTATCTTCTTTGACTCTTACGCTTCACACCGCCACAGGAGGAACATTATTCCTTCTATCTCCATTGGAGGAGCCAGCTACTCTGCCGATAATGTTCTTCCAGTAGTTTCTCACTATTTCAAGACCGTTTATGTTGCCCAGACCTCCGCCGATGGAACTATTGACCCTCTTCTTGTATGGGCTATTAATCAATCTCAAGCCAGAGCTATGCAATCTAAGTTTGCTGACACTGAAATCATTTCAGCTATCAACGGTCTTTCACGATGGAAAGCTCTTGGCTATGATAGTTTTCCCGTAGATTTCTTCCATATCTTTTGGTCATGCATTCAGCATGACGTTATCAATATCTTTACTAAGTTTCATTGTAACTGTCGGCTGCCGGTTCACACGCACTTAGCCATTGTCTCTCTCATCCCGAAGGACGTGGCGGCCTCTGATATGTCGAGGTTTCATCTGATTTTGGTTATGAGTGTGCTCTATCGCATTATTGCTAAGGTTTTGACCAACAGGCTCAGAGTCGTTGCTGCTCAAATCTTCTCGGACTCCCAGTTCGCTTTTATCCCTCACAGGCGGATTCAACACTCATTCATCTTGGCATTGAAAGTTCTTCACTCCTTGTATATCAGTGGTCAACCTTTCTTCTCTCTCAAGCTCGACTTCCATAAAGCCTTCGACTCGGTCCATTGTCCTTTCTTATTCTATATGCTTACCAACTAAGTCCTTCACTCTATCAACTAAGGCTGAGAAGAAGCCAGACTACGAAGGCAAAAAAGAGGATCAACGCGACAATAAGGGTGAGGTGTCGACCCAACACCATTCTGACAAGAGGCAGAATTATAAAAAGTACAACAATAACGACAACAAAGGGTCAGTTGTGACTTGTTGGTTTTATGGCGATAGGAACATTGTTAGGCAATGTCCAAAGCACCTCGTGAGGGATAACGAACATGCCAATGTAGTGCAAGTAGAGAGTAGTGATGCTGAGGTCATGTAGCCCAGTATGAGAGCCATGCAGACCATCAACACAGTTACAAACTGAGCAACCGAGAGCATGCTGGTTAGCAAAAAACTCATGTACCTGAAAGTTATTGCGAATGAGAAGTCTACTATGGCAATGGTAGACTTCAGGGTCACACATAACTTCATCTCGTAGACAGAGGCAGAGTGGTTGGGTTTTAAGCCCAGGCCAAAATAGAGGACCATCAAGGCGGTCAACTCTAAGACCAAGCCCATCCTTTGTGAAGCAAGGGATGTGGCTATCCAAATTAGGAATTTGGCCGACAAAGCCAACTTCTCAGTGGTGTCCCTAAATGACTTTCGAATGATTTTAGGTATAGAGTTTCTTCGCAGCCAGAATATGATGATGTTATCGAAGGTTAACTCATTGACAATCATGAAGCTAAACTCTTTATACACGGTGCAATGCCTTACTCTTGGATGCAAATCTTTAATGCTATTTGTGATGCAATTGAAGAAGGGTGTCAAGCGGGGAGAACAGACATTCCTAGTTACCATGCGCAACAAAGAAGGGAAAGTGGAAGCAACAGTGCCGCTAACCCTTGCCCCACTATTGGTTGAGTTTCAGGGAGTAATGCTCCCAGAACTGCCGAAGCGTCTGTCGCCGAGACGCGAGGTCGACCATAAGATAGAGTTAACCCTTGAAGCAAAGCCCCCTGCCATGGTCTCTTATCGCATTAGACTGACTAAATTGAAGGAGCTGCGCAGACAGCTAGACAAGATGTTGACGGCATGCATTATTCATCCTTCTAAAGCACTCTTTGGCACCCCTGTGCTCTTCCAAGTGAAGCATGATGGTTCCAAATGGCTATGTGTAAATTACAATACATTGCATAAGGTCACGGTGAAGAACAAGTATATGTTGCCCCTGATAGTGGACTTATTTGACCAACTAGGTAGTGTTCATGTCTTTTCAAAGTTAGATCTACGATCGGGTTACTAGCAAGTAAAGATTATTGATGGTGATGAGCCCAAGATGACTTATGTCACTCGCTATGGTGCCTGTGAATTTCTAATGATACCATTTGGGTTGACTAATATGCTGACCACATTCACAACGTTGATAAACAATATCTTCTACCCTTACTTAGACAAGGTTGTGGTAGTCTATCTCTACGACATCATAATCTACAACAACAACATAGAGGAACATGCCAGGCACTTTCGAACAATGTTTCAAGTATTAAAGGAGAATAACTTCTATGTTAAGTGAGAGAAGCGTCTCTTCGACAAGGAGGAGATCAGCTTCTTTAGCCATGTAGTGGGGCATGGTTTGCTGCTCATGGACGGGCAGGAAATAATAGCCATTCAAAAATAGAATTCACCGACTAAGGTGCCAGAGTTGCGGTCATTCCTTGGATTGACCAATTATTATCGGTGATTCATCAAAGGCTACACCCTCATTGTTGCGCCCTTCATAGATTTGCAAAAGAAGAATCGGGCATGGCTCTGGACAAGAGCCTGCCAAGATGCCTTCAACAGCTTGAAGAAGACCTTGGTGAGGAAACCGGTGTTGCGGTTGCTGGACCACTTAAGACCCTTTGAAGTCCACACTGACGCCTCATACTTCACCATCGGTGGAATTATTATGCAGTTGGACCATCTAATTGCTTACGAGAGTCGAAATCTAAAGGATGCAGAGAGGCATTATACTATGCATGAGTGTGAGATGACGACCATCGTGCACTGCCTCATGACCTAGTAGCACTATCTTTTGGGTGCCCAGTTTGTTGTCAAGATGGACGACGTCGCCACAAGCTATTTCAAGATAGAGAAGAAGCTGACACCCAAGCAAGCTCGATGGCAAATGTTCCTAGCTTAGTTCAACTTCGCTTTGGAATATAAGGTAGGGAAGACTAACATTTTTGCTGACGCCCTGAGTCACAAGGTAAAACTAGCGGTTGTGCGGGTAGAGCCTTCTGAAGTTCACTTGGAGGGTACATTGCTGGACCGCATCCATAAAGGAATATAACAGGACACAACAACGCAACACCTTGTCTCTCTGGTGCAGGCAAAAACGAATCGATGATTTTGGCTACGGGACAACCTTCTCGTGACTAAAGAGGGGCGCGTCTTCGTGCCGCGATGGGAAATTATTCACCGTGAATTGCTTAAGGAGTGTCGTGATACTTTATGGGCCGGTCATCTAGGTCAAGAGTGGACCTTAGCACTCCTTGAGCGCATTTACTATTGGCCACAGATGAGAGATGATGTGGAGGAGTATGTGCGAACATGCCTCATCTACCAGTAAGATAAGAGGACCAACTAGAAGACTGTCGGCCTTCTTGAGCCTTTACCTATTCCAGAACGTCATTGAAAAAGCATTTCTATGAACTTTATTGTTAGCTTGCTAAAGGTAGATGACTTCAGCTCCATTCTGGTGGTGGTGGATCATTTCTCTAAATACGTCACCTTCATCCAAACTTTCAAAGAGTTCCCTGCAGATAAGACTGTGGAACTATTTGTCAAGCATGTTGTGAAGCACTAGGGTGTACCAAGAAGCATTGTAAGTGATAACGATGCTCGCTTCACGGGCGAATTCTGACGTAAAGTGTTTCGGTTACTCGCCTCTGGTCTGCTATTTTCAACAAGTTTTCACTCACAGTCTGATGGACAGACGAAGTAAATCAACAGACTATTGAAGTAGTATCTCAAGCACTTTGTTAATGCTAATCAGAAGGACTGAGTAAAGCTCCTAGATATGACCAAATTCTGCTATAATCTTCAAATGAGCAAGTCTTCAGGCCACAACCTGTTCAAAATAGCCATAAGACAACAACCGCTGACCCCGCACACTCTAGCTGCATAGAAGAAGGGAAGGCCATCATTTGCCTATCAGTTTGTTTAAAATTGGCACGAGCAGACCGAGCTGACGAAGGCGTATCTGCACAAAGCGGCTAAGAGGATGAAGAAGTGGGTGGACAAGCATCGTCAGTATGCTGGGTTCCATGTTGGGGACCAGGTGTTGGTGAAACTTTACTGAGATTTCACACATATCTTCCGTGGACAGCGCTGCGGACTAATCAGGAAGTACGAGGAACCATTCACTATTACTAAGAAAGTGGGCAACCTAGCATACAAGCTGAACTTGCTCCCAGACTTCAAGGTGGACTCGGTGTTTCACGTGTGCAACCTGAAACCTTTCTATGTGGACGAGGGGAATCTGGAACATAACGTGCTATAATGCGCTCCTATCCTGTAGAAGGCCCCAATAGCACAATGGGCCGAGAAGCATCTCAGCAAGATCCTTCGCTATAAGGTCAACTACTTGGGCGAAGCATAAAAGTATTTGGTGCAATGGGAGGAGACAGCGGATCCAACGTGGGAGCCAGCATTCTGGATGAAGAGCCGCTATCTAACCAAAGTCAGGGCCTACCACGAAGCAGATGGCACCGAGGGCGGCATGCGATTTGAAAAGGGGAGCTTGTTCTCCTGTGACCTACTATGTACAGTTATGTCGAGAGTTTGTTTTGCTTTGGTTGAGTCTTGATGTTAAGTGTCGAGTCACTTGTAACTTTCTTCGGGTCACCCTTGCACTTTGGTTTAGATTGATCAATACCCTCAAGGATTAGCCCGTAGATCTGAATTGTAATGTACCTGTGGGCAAAATTATGAATGAATGCAAATGCGTTGAGCTTTTTTTTGTTCACCCTCGTTGTGATTGCAATTTTTCTCTCTCTCTTCTCTCTCACTCCCTCACTCTCTATGATCAAAGTTTTTGCAGCGGCAAACGAGCGATCGGAAGGCTTGCGGTGGTAAGGAATGACCATCATACCACATTGGCATATTGAAGAAGTAGGCCCGTGACAATGTATTTTTGATGAAAAAATATGATTTTTGAATGTTTGAATATTTATGATGAATATGAGCTATTGATTTTAATGCCTTAAAAAAATCTCATTTATACATCAAAATCAAATGATTTAAGAATGTGTTCTTATAAAACTAAGGATGTAGATCCATACGGTAAGATAAGAGAAAAGAATAAAAAATCATGAAAAGTGCAGTTCACACATTTAGTTCTAATATTTTAGTGACTCTCCAACCACCGTGTGTGTGTGTGTGTGTATATATATATATATATATATATATATATATATATATATATATATATATATAATCACAAACTGAAAATATGCTAACTAATGTGTGAACTATGTTTTTCATGTATTTTTTCTTCTTTTCTCTTGATTTTAACCGTAAAGATGTGATCTACATGTTTGGTTTTATAAGAACTCGCTCTTGAATCATCTGATTTCGATGCATAAACAAGATTTTTTTTAGGCTTTAAAATCAGTGGTTCATAATCTTCATAAATGTTCAAGCATTTAAAAATTGCATTTTTTCATAAAAAAAATATACGATCCAATGGTTGATTCCTAGCAAATTCACCATGCCAAATACATCCACATAATTGATTTGTGAAAAAAGTGTTGGAAATGCCCATATTTCTAGTTTTCATATTCTAGTATATATATATATATATATATGTGTGGCTGGATATCACTATGATTTAGTGCTTTTAAATTTATAGCGGTTGGAACTTTTATTTTCCAACAGCTACTGTTGGTTTGAGAAAAGTAACAATGGCCTTAAAACATTCAACGTAGATGCAAAAGAGTCCAAGCTAGACGTCATTTACGGCTCTCTCAAGGCAGAAGTAATTAATTAAATATTTTTCAAAAACTACTTTTCTTTTGGGAGACCACAATTCACTTCAAAGCTCGCTCTCTCTCTCTCTCTCTTTTGACCATCAATTCCCTTTAAAGCTCTCTCTTGCCAATCGTATTTATGGGTTATTTTGTAATAATCAGATATCTTTTAGCACTTGGTGCAGCGGTGGGCAACCACCCGACAGCTCGATGGGCCAAGCCAACCCGGCCTGTCATGAGCCAGGTTTGGGTCATGATTTTAGGCCAGGGCCCGTTAGGTACAAGGCCGAAACCGTTATATACCGTTATATATGTAGGCCGAGCTCGGGGCTGACCCGCGGGTTATGAGGCCGGCCCAATGAACCTGAGTTATTTATTAATTTTTTTAATAATATAAATTTTTAAAAATTAACTATTACATAGTAACTTGGATAACTATTATTATATACTTAATTAGTTGTATGAAAACTTGCTATTTATTAATTATTACTATTTACTTAATTAGTTGTACTAATTAAAAATTAGTTGCATGAAACTTGCTAGTCTCATTAACCTATAATTTCAATCAAGCATTTATGCATTTTAAGATTGGGTCAGGCAGGGCCAGACCCGGCCTGCTTCACATTGACTCGTTGGCCCAATGGGCCGAGCCATGGGCTTCTCTTCAAACCCAAGCCCGTTAATAACCGGGCCAAAACTTGGCCAGTTAGTAAACAGGCTGGGCTGTTAACTGGGTCAGCCTGGTCAATGGACCGATCGGCTCAGTCCATTAACGGGTTGCGCTGGCCTGATGCCCACCCCTACTCGGGTGCAAATCGATTGGATCCAAAATAGATGATGCATATCCAATTTCAAAATGGCAAAGTAAAAATTGGATTCAAAAGCATATCCAATGTGGTAATGATGAAGCCCGTTGTTTAGTGTTTTTGATATGATTTTTTTTTGCGTTGATAGTCCATCAATGCGTGCGATGAACGGTCACTGTGATTAAGCACGGGTTCAACACCTATGCATTAAGCACCTACCCATCTCTCTCTCTCTCTCTCTCTCTCTCTCTCTATATATATATATATATATATATATATATATATATATATATATATATATATATATATATATATATATATGTGAGAAGCCCGGAAGAGTGGACGCTTCTTGCTTGATCAACGGCTATGGTTTTTTCTTAATGTGTTACATGAATTGGAGGCGGTCGCGACCACCACTAATTCATGTGTTTTCACCCAGGCACTACTAGTGCCCTTATATCATTGAAAATCAACGAACGAGTTCGTTCGATGAATTGCCCATCCACTATTATAGGCTACTACCTTTATATATATATATACTCTTAAAATAATGATATTTTTTTTAATGTAAAAGTTCGTTTTTGAACTTAGAGAGTTTAAAAAATGTCCACTTTTTTTTTTTAAAAGGAAGTTATCAAAGTGGCATTTTTACCTCAAAAAATAACTTTGCATTTTCAAAAGTGATATTTTTTAATGTGTTTTAATCATTTTCATAAGCCATCAATGGTTAAACCTAACTGATTTAATGGTAGATTATAACACTTTAAAAACCACTAAAAATATATATATTATTTTAAAACGAACCAGCTCGTGATCCGGTTCTAATTAAGCATGGCTTGTAACAAGCTCAGGTACCCTTAATGAGCTGAGCCCGAGCAGCCCAAGCTCGTGTCGTTTACCAGCCAGGACCCCAACGATTCATGTATGAATAATAGATCTTGAAGAAAACGGGATACTAAACAAGCCAAACGGCTCGGATGATCCGAGTCGTTGAATCAAGGGGGGGCATCATGGTTAGTCCAGGTAGAAACTGGGCCAAAATGAACCAGAAAGTGAAGCAGTTAGTGGTGGGCCATCATTATTGGGGACCGTACCTTGTCCAATAGCGCACTCTTTTAGTGGCCTAGAGAAGACAAAAAAAAAGGACTTGGTATTATGTAATATGTGACGTTATGGTAGGTCCGGGAACCGCTGGGAACATGGAGTCCGGGTCTGGATCTGACATCACATGGTACGGTGTGCGCGTTCGAATTTGTTCCTGTCTGTCAGACTAAATCTCATTCGTACTCCAGGACTGCACATGTAATCCCGATCGGTTCTGGAAGTGGATTAGTGATATCCCAACCGTGTTCAGGTCCAAGTGGTTGTATCCTACTTCCATCCTTGAACCTAAACTGTAAGTTGCTTCGTCCCGATAACTAAGCCTAAGTCCAGATTTATAGAGTACTACTGGATGGCTTCAAGGACCCACTAGACTTCACCTTGTGGAAGGAGATTTCGGTGTTAGGTTTTGAACATTTCCCTACACTACTAAGCCTAGAATGGGTAAGTTCTACATCTGATCTTGCCCATTTAACCTAATAATTCAAGATCCAGATTTCATGATTTTTTTTTTTGTAATTTTTGGTCAGATCTAGATCTTACTACATACCAATTTAGTTTAAGCATGGACCCAACTAAAGCACATCTTTCGGTTATAAGCTAACCAATGTAGTTTTAAGTCCATGATTTACTCATAATCCTGTTCCAGCCACTTCTGCCGGAATAGCTAAGTGGATCCAAATTGATGGCCCGTATCCAACTTGCAAAGTACGGTTACCTGCGTGGCCGTTTGCAACCCTATTCTCATTGTGTTGGTGTCTTGTGTTTGATTATTTACGAAGCTAAGTGTCGTTTTGCCTTTAATTGTGTGAACGAGGTTTAATCAAACAGGAGTTTACGAATTAATCAGATATTGATTAATGATTAATTTCAAACTGGTGTCGTCAATCAGAAAAAGATGCAGCTACCTAATACCTAACCTACCATGGTTTTCAAACCCATAAATTAAAAACTTATAATAGATGGACAAAAGTCCAAAACATCCATCGATCATTGTCTTATGCTTTATCAAGGTAACATGGGTCACGTGGAATCCCATGTGAATCAACATCTTGCAAGGCTAAAGTGTGACAAGATAGCGAAGTAGTACCACGAGGAAACGAGAGCCGATCAAGTTCTGTCAAATCACTTTTCAAAAGTGATTTGGCATCCTCACCGTCCACAATCTACACAAGGACCATGAGGTTCTTGTGGGACGGTGAAGATGTCGAACCACTTTTTTAAAGTGATTTGACAGATTACCTGATCTGCTCTTCGAGAAAAAGGTTAAAAGGACTCTCATAGATTTTTTTTTTTTTTTATATTTTGAAAGGGGGCTAGGCGGACCCCTACCAGAACAACTGCCGCTCCATGTGGCAGAGGGATTCGATCCTGAGCCTTGACACAGGACTCCGCTGACCACATGGGATATCAACCATAGAAAAGCAACATGAAATCACGAGTTTGTGAGCCATAAGATGATCATTGGATCTATAACCTCGTGTTTAATCATTTTATAGTTTTCTGAAAAGCCTTTGACAACCATGTTGAAAGTGACGCGACAGATGGTACCACAAGGGGCAAGCTTCTTGGTGTGAAAGATCAAACTTTTGCTAGTTTATCATTTTCATATGTTATTATCATATACAGTCAGAGTTTTGTCTTAAAGCAGTACCAATTAGAAAGGAAAAGATACAGAGCTTCAAAAGCTAAGGTGAACGACTTGTTTCCGGTATCTTTTCAAGGTTTACATGCTTGATAATCCTGACCATAGATAGCAATATGCGAAACGATAAAAGATCATTAATAAATGAATACACGATCGATTACAAAGTTTTTACATTACAAAAAGTGCAAGAAAAGAATGGCATAAAAATGAGTTTAAAAATTTGGCGAATTGAAAACATAGATGAGTTAAATTTGGTTTCAACTTTATAAAACGGTATAAAAAAATTGAATACATATAAGATTTTTTTTCCTTGAAAATCAAGTCAGGGTCACTACAAGGTTCAAATTCAAGACTCAACGTATTGAACGTGAAATCCAATAAAATTTGGTTCTACAATTGAGTTTTAAAAAAAACACATTTTCTTTAAACATAATTTTTCAATCATAGAGATGAGTTGGATGAGATAGCTCATGAACCAGGGAAAACTTGGAGGGTTCTAACCGTTTCTATCAACAGAATAAGTTTCTTGTGCCAATTTTCTGAAAAAGACAATTTTCGTAATTTTCTTTTGATTTTCAAAGTTTTACTGTGGGTGTGGAAGTCATACCAGTTTTCTCTTCAGTAGCAGAATTTCTTCTCTAGTCATTAGACTGAATGAACTTTCAATTCTGGTAATGGTAGCCATGACAATCACTACTTTTCATACTTATTGTTGAGACAGATTTAGAAAGAAATTCAAACTACAGTATTTACTAAACAAAGTCAATTCCATGGCAGATTACCGTTGAAATCAACCAAGTAAACGTAATGTTCTATCTTGGGGTTCATGCATGGTAGTCAGCAACTGAACTCATTAATGTCAAACAAAGTAGACGTAACACAGTTACAAGACATTAGTTTCCTCCTTTTGCTTTTGCTTTTTTTGGTAGCCCAGAAAACTCAACACACTTACCAAGTTCATTGGTATAAAACCTCAGGTCGTCTTATGCCTACCAGGGTCTAATCCCAGCTTCTGCAGAAATGGAAACCAGTAAGGAAAATCACCATCGACCAGGCAATTTTCAATATCCCCCACCCATCTTGGTTGGCGAAGGGCCTGATGCCAACTCCTTTATTCAAAAGAATTTTGGGAGATTTGACATCCAATGCAAAACACTTGAAAATCATCAGTACCACCTGATCCAAAGCCACTTTGGCCTCGATGAAAAGGATGCATAATACAGTTAGGTTTCAAACGCATGACATCTCATCAACTCGGCGACTTTCATGAGTTGCCTCTATCTGAAGAGCAGAACCCTTATGAGCAGTTTTATTTTTATATTTATACGGAGAAACGGCCTCCCAGGATCAGAGATCTAGCCGTGCTGGCTTTGCCTGCTGTAATTAAGATCACTGTCCTGACACCATAAAACTCCTTCGGCTTACCCTTTGCCCCAAGAGAGTCACTATGCTTCTTTATGCAGTTACCAGCCATTAATTAAGTATGTTGGGATGGTAAAATATACCCACTTGCTGGTTTATTATTGTGCAACTTTTATTGTTTCTGAGTCACATTAAAACAAACCACACATGGCCTGTTTCTTCAACTAGATTCCAAACTTGTGCCAGCAAAAACTCACTAGAAAAGTGGCGTTTGTGTACTACACAAAAGCTGGCTAGTTGTATGTTGTGGTATCTCGTATAAAGCATTGAAATAAAGCGATTTAAAAGATTACTGTTTTTATGATTGGCATGCTTTGCGCAAACTGTAGTTTTATCACCTTTATGCATGCAGGGGATCCAGATCAACTAAATACATAAGAAAGACGGATTCAGATCGGATAATAACAGCCAAAAATCATAAAAATGACATACTACATCCGATCCACTTGCATCGTATATCTTTTTTTTTTGTGTGTGACGATAAACCCTCACCGAAGCGAGAAAACCCCCGGGTGGGACCCCTACGTGTATCGAATTTTAGAAAAGTGACGTATGATTAACTCAGAGCACAGCATTCATGATAGTAACCTGTAGGGAGACAAACAGGTCCAATACGTGGGGCCGGTCATGCTTGACTTGACACTGTATTTTTAAAGAGTGGGTCTAGTTACTGATTTGCATCTGACTCGGATGTCACGGTAGAGTTCTAGAACCTGTTATAACCTACGCGCTTGTGATTCACCAACATGGGTAAAATCTATTGATATTCGCATGGAAGAGGGTACAACATTTGTTTGCATTATTTCAACCCGGATCTAACTAGACCTCACCAAATTTGTTTTGAATCCAACTCTGATTCAGATATCTAATACTTGGATTCGGTAACATGTGTTGCTCACATGTAATAAAAAATCCCGTTAAGGACAAACCTTGTCACAAGGATAGGTTGGTGGGAGCCCATGTCTAGGGGGAGATACGACGCCACATAGACCTGCCACATGGCATGTGGTAATACATGTTTTTTTGATATTTACACCGAGAAATCACCCTCAAGCTCAGAGACCTAGTCACAATGGCTCTGCCTGCTGTACTTATGATCTCTGACCTTGCAGCGTAAAACTCTATGGGCTTACCCTTTAACCCCCAAAAAGTAGCCACACTTGGGCTTGAACAAGGAGTGGCACCCATGTGATTTGAACCTAGACTGCCTAGCGGCCTAGGTTCCATCCCACTAGGCCAACTTCTTTGGGGGCATGTTATGATGCATGTTCAATAGCAGATATTTAAAAAATGTGCCCTCATGTGATTGCTCTTTTCATTACAATTTCAACTTCTTTTTTTTTACAAATCCATGCATTTATGTCTGACATCTTAAAGCATCCATGTTTGTATCTATATCCATGTGGCATGGGATCAGAATAGAGGGTCATATGCCCAAATTGAATGCAAGATACGAAAGTTGTGCCATGAGAAAGACAACAGAGGGCGGATCATATCAAACGGTGGCTGACATTGTTAATGTCAAACACCACAACACAGGTCCTAGCTGGGCCCAACCAAAAAAGGTGAATTAACAGAGCTCCTATACCGTTAATCTCTCTCTCTCTCTCTCTCTCTCTCTCTTTGATATAGGAAGAAAATGACCACCATGGGCTTATTTCTAAGCCAGAACAAGGTACGCTCTTTGTAACCTCAAAACCCTCTCTCCAGTCCAACCAAGTTAAGGGTTTGAGGTAAGGTTTCTTCTTGAAAAATAGCATCTCTATGTTTTATTTTTTAATGGTTTGGTACATTTTTCCATCTCCCTAATCTAGGGTTTTTTCAATTATTTGAGATAAGGTTTCTTCTGTTAGCATAAATGACAAGAGGAATGCCACCTACAAGAAGCCATTGTCGATCCAAACAATGCATCGGTGGAGATGGGTTATCAGCATTTTCCTCAGCCAATCAACTCCTTCGATAAGCTCAAGCTATCAAGTCGATTGGTGAGCAGATTCCTTGAACCCCAAAGATTGAGAGAAACCAATATCGCATACCACTTATCATACTTTCATAGTGATTTATGTAGTGGGAGGATTATGTAGTTGGAGGTTTTCATACATGGACAGTTATGTGATCTCTTCACATTCTCATAATTGTCCTGTAACAAAAAACCTCAAAAACTAAAAACCTTACGTTTTCTTTTGATGTGTCTATGTCAATACGGGTCATATCAAGTTGGATACAATCCAAAGTCTAACATTTTCCCACTTGACCCATTGACATGAAAAAACTCATTATCGAGGTTCTTTACTGTTATCTCGATTCAAGTTTCATGTAGGTTCATATGCTATATTGAATCACAAGAATGAATCATACGTCATGGAGATGAACATCTCTATATGAGATGTCATATTTTCATGTACTATAATATAATTCATTTTAAGTATTGAGCATGTTAAGAGTACATTTATGAATAGGTTGGTTTTTAACCCATTTTTTTTGTCTTTTTAATATTGTTATTCTATTATTTTCTCTTAAAAATGAGATGCACTTTACATAGAATTTAATAATACATAAAATATAGATAATCAATTTAGTTTCAGAAATATGATCACATAAAACTATAATGTATTGTCATACATCCAAAAGAATCGAATAAACTCATTCTCATTATATATTGGGAATACAATCTTAGTGCTAGCCCTTTAGTAAGAGAATCAGTAAACATTTTCTTTGTACCAATTGTATCATTACACACTAAATTATTCTCAGTTTTTTCTTTAACAATAAAGTACTTGAACTTCATGTGTCTACACAAAGTGGAGCTCTTATTGTTATTAGAGAAAGACATAACGGCTTCATTATCATAAAAGATATTCAGTGGCCTCTCGACAGAGTTCACAATTTCAAAACCCAAAATAAAGTTTATTATCCATATGGTCTAAGACGATGTCTCGTATAGAGCAATAAATTTTGCCTCCATGGTATGAGTTGCAGTTATAGACTTTTTTTGTTTTTTCATAAGATGACACTACTTGCTAGCAGGAAGACATATCTCGTAGTAGACTTCCTATTGTTTAGACATCCTCCTAAATCTGCATCTAAGTATCCAATGACTTCTAGTTGGTCTACCTTTCTATAGGTTAACATATAATCTTTCATTCCTTGCAAATAGAGTATGACCTTCTTCACAACCTGCTAATGTTCAATGTCTGGATTAGACTAATATATACCAAGCATTACAACAACAAATGTAATGTCAGGTCGAGTGCAGGTTTGCACATATTGCAAACTCTCAATCGCCAAAGCATACGAGACGATTGCCATCTGAACCTTTTCATTATCATTCTGAGAACAGTTCCTTAAGCTCAATTTATCCCATTTTACTATGGATGTCAAACCTAAAAAGTAATTCTCTATCCCATATATTTTAAGAATTTTAAGTATATAGAATCTCCAAGAGAGGCTAAGTACACCCTTAGTTCTACCACGATCGATCTCAATTTCAAAGACATAAGCGGCTTCACCCATGCCTTTTATATCAAAATGAGAGAAAAAGAATTCTCTTGTCTCATGTAGTAAACTCAAATCATTAATTACAAGAATAATATCATCAATATACGAAATCAAAATTATGAACTTACTCCCACTAGCCTTAAGGTATATACATTGATCAACAATATTTTCAGTGAATCTGAAAGTTAAAATCGCCTCATTGAACTTTTTATACTACTGGCAGAAGGCTTGTTTAAGTTTATAGATTTATTTTCTTAATTTGCAAACTAAACTATTTGAGTCGTATACACTGAAAACCGAAGGTTGTTGCATATATACTTTCTCTTCCAGATCCCTATTCAGGAAGGTTATTTTCACATACATTTGATGTAGCTATAAATCAAAATGAGTTATGATGGGCATGATTATTCTCAATGATTCATTAGTTGAGATAGAAGAAAAGGTTTTATTATAATCAATACCCTTCATCTGAGTGAATCTCTTTGCAACGAACCTAGCTTTGCACCTCTCCACTCGCCCTTTAGAGTTTGTTTTAGTCTTAAAAACCTACTTATAACCAACAAGTTTGAGTCCATCAGGTCAAAGTACAAGATGTCATATTTTATTTTTTTTACTATAGAGTCTAGATCTTCTTTCATAGCATTGATCCAATGTGTCAATTAATCACTTTCAATAGCTTTTGTAAAGGTTAAGGGATCATCATCAATATCTGTGAAATCATTGAATACTTGCAAATATACCATATAATCAGGGTGGATAGCAGATTTCTTAGTCAATATGAACCTCCACACAGGTGCTACTGGTGGTTTAATCTGAACATTTGCATTCTGCTGTTATTGTATATCCTCATCAACAAAATATTCTACTTGAGATTAATAGTCATTGATTAGATTTTACTTAACATCAACCAAAGGGATAATGATCAAGAGAACTGAGCATTTTTCCTTTGCAGGTAAAGAAATAAAATCTTGAAATTCCTCAAATATGACTTTAAGATGCATTTATCCCAATAAAACTATGTTCAAGAAATCTTGCTTTGTCTGTTTTCATATTTGTGGTGCATGAGATAGACAATAAAACCTAAAACCCTGTGATTTTTCTAGATAACCAATAAAAAAATCACTCATTATCCTAGGATCAAAGGATTTTATATGTGGGTTATATAATTTAGCTTCATTCGAACATCCTCATATGCACATATATGACAAGAAATATTTTCTATATATACATAACTCATAAGGAGTCTTTTGAATATCCTTCATAAGAACCTTGTTCGATATATGCACTATTGTCCTAAGAGCTTCACCCCATAAGTCTAAGAAAAGGGTTAAGCGATTTAACATTGCTCGGACCATCTCCATAAGCGTACTATTTTTTTTTAGCTACATCATTCTGGTAGGTACTACCAAACATGATATATTGAGGCATAATGCCTTCCTCTTTTAGAAATATCGCTAATGACCCTTCTTTTTGTCCCATCTCAGTGAAATGATTATAGTATTCTTCACCTCCATCAGACCTCGCTACTTTTATAACATCACCAGTTTGTTTATCTGCTTCTCTCTTGAAGTTTTTAAAAACTTGAAAAACTATAGATTTCTCAAATAGCAATTAGAGATACATGTACCTAGAGTAGTTGTTTATAAAGGTGACAAAATATTGCTTACCCATGTAACACAGGGTAAACTAATGCAACTTTTTCAGTAGAGTATTTTAAAAAGATATTTTCAATAAAAACATTTGTGCAAAGCATGCATCAAATAATAAAAGTCAGTTCACACTAGTGGTGAAGTCTGGATCGAACTCAGAGAATGGGAAAATACTTTGTATTCAAGCAAATAGTTAACTACTCTTTATTGCCTTGAAAATAAAAAATAATTAATTAACTAAATAAGAGTGCAGCCTCTGCAGAGGGCTTAAACAAATAAAAAAAATGATTTTATTACAGACCCAATGAATTAATAATTAAAATCATAATCTAAAAATAAGAGAAAAAGTCTTCAATGCTTCGAGTCTTTAGTCCCCTTCCTTTATTATTGGTTTTCATTAGATATAGGGTTTCCCTGAGGGCTCTTTGAGGGTCCTGAAGGGCCTTTTGAGGGGACCTTTTAGGAACCTCATAGGGCTCTTCGAGGGTAGATTTGAGGGCTCACTGCATGTCTAAACGCTTCTCTATAAAAATAAATAAACAAAACACAAAGATACGACAAAAACTATAAAAACATTAAGGGTTAGTTTTACAAAAAAATATAAAAATATTAAATAAACTGTGGAATAACACTACACCAAAAGACAAAATAACATGACTAATTTTATAACTAACTAAGAACTAACATGAATCAACTAACTAAAAGGCAAATTAGCATAACTAGTTAACTAACTAACAAGGAATATGAAACAAGTTATGAAATTAACTAATGCAAATAACAAGAAATAAACTAAACTAATTAACTACTAAAAGAAAATATAAACTATAAAATAAATTAAATTAATTTAACTTACATGCTATACTAACCGAATTCTAAAAGAAATTTAATCAACTAATTAAGCAAGCAATCAACAAATTAACTAATTAACCAAAATCAATAATTTAATGCAATAATGAAAATTGGCTAATGTAATTCGAATAATTTAAATTAGCTAATTAATTTCTAATTAATCTACTAACATAAACTGAACTTAATTAAATTTAATTCATGTAAAAAATTTGATTTAGCATGAAAGTAAAACTAACTAATTGCTGAAATTTAAATCTACCTAAATCAGCTAATTAAAGAAACCTAAATTAATTAATCTAATTAATTACTGAATAACAAAAACTTAATCTAAACTAAATCTAATCTAGATCTGAACCTAAACTGAAGTAAAATTCAAGAAAATATCAGAAACTTCTATGTTAGAACTATCGATTGGAATAAAATAATCTTATTCTATGTGCAAACCAAGAAAAATGGCTAAACTAGATTAAGCTATATATATATATATTTTATTTTCAGAGGTTAATCTAAATTAATTGAAAGTAAATATGATGAATATGCAATGATCAAACGAAACTACATGCAATGATATGATTTATGAGATGCAAAAACTAAAACTACGATGAAACGGGAAAGAAAAAACAAATCGTAGGATTCACCTCTGATGGAGGGGTTAAGAAGAAGTGGTTTTTCTCGCTGCAATCAAATAAACTTCGCTCTCTCTCCAACAGAGGAGATGCGAGGAACCGATGATGATGGAGATTAGAAGAAATATTGAAAAACATAAGCAAGAAGAACAGGGTAGGCAACCAGTCGATCGAATAAGGGGGAGAAAGGAAGAAGGGAGGTAGAGAGGAGAGAGAGAGGGGGGGTTGTAGGCTACAAAGGAGGAAAATTGATTTTCTCAAACCTCAACACTTTATTCATACTAAAAAAAAGGTCAAAACATAATTTTTATGAAAGTTTGAAAATTTTTCAGAAATTCTAAAACAAGCCTTCCTCAAAAACATGTTTTTTAAAAGAGGGTTTTTCTAAGCTAATTAAAATTAGTAACTACTCTCCTAATCTAATTAGACTACAAATTAAGAATTCCTAAACTAAACTAAACACTGAAAAATGCAGGGCAAGCTTTGAAATATGCATTTTTTTGATATTTTCAATTTCAATGTGGTTTCTCGAAAGCAATGATGAAAATGAGTTTTTAATGTGATTTTTCTATGGATCATGCATAAAATAGTATGAATAAAATGTAAAAATATATGCATGATCATAAACAGCCCGCAAACATCTATATACACAATCTTTAATTTACCATTGTTGCATTAGCATCCTTCTTATATGTGTTAGTCTGCTTAGTCTTTATGCAGTTAACACATGGTTTTGTATCTGTGAAGTCAAGGGATTCTATAATCTCTTCTTTCACAAGTCTTTAGACTCTCTCTTTCAAGATATGTCATAACCTTCGATGTCAAAGCAAATATGATTTATCATCATTCAAACCATGTTTATTGTCAATCAATATATTCTCAATGGAGTAAGATTCCTTGATTTGGAGTTTGCATCTCAAATGATATAGACCATCACACATATATGCAAAACCAATAGGAATTGAATTTTTAATAATAACAAGTTTAGAGCTTTCAAAATTAAAAGCAAAAACAAATTTATCAAGTCTTGAAATTAAAATAAGGTTCTGACTATAAGATATAACATAAAATGTATCATCTAAATCAAAAATAAATTCAAACTCCAAAATAACTTTATAAGTCCCAATGTTCTTCATATGTGAACGCATCTTGTTTTTTGAGAAAATGTATCTTTCATGCTCTGTTGGTTTTCTTTTATTCAATAATGTTTGCAAAGAGTTGACAATATGTATAGTGTCACCAGAATCAATCCACAAACTATTCAATAGAACATAGATTAAATTGCACTCATGAGAAACAAATAACTTGTTACCTTTCTTCTCGAGTTATTTTTTATGCTTCATGCAATCCACCTTCTTATCTTCTTGCAGAAGAAACAATTTATAGAAGAACCACCAGTCTGGGATTTGACATTCGCCTAAGAGTTATAACTCTCACTAGAGGTTTTCTTTTTTCTTTTCTTCTTTAAGGAACTTTTCTTTACTCCAGGCCTATACTTACCCTGATGAGAAGCCATATGTGCACTTTGCACTTTCTCACTCTTTAATTTTTTTCTCTTCAAGACACTTAGTTAAAAGGTCATTAAAAGACCACTCATCATTATGTATGTCATAAGATATTTTAAAAGGTTCATATTCTATAGGCAATCAACTCAGAATCGAATGCACTAGAAAGGAGACAGAAATGGTGAGCTTTATGTCATTCAGTTGAGATGCAATATTTCTCATTTCTAAAATGTGTTATTGGATGTAACTTTCTCAAGAATATTTCATAGATACCAACTTGGACATGAGGGTATTGACCCTAGCCTTATTAGAACTAGCAAATTGAGCCTCAACAACTTTCAAAAATTCTTTCATTGTAATATAATGAGATATGGTGCCTTCAATATTTTTATCCACTCGTGATTACAGAAGCAACAAGCTAAGCCTATTTGAGCGCTCTCACTTCTTAGTTAGCTTTCTAATCAGTTGTGTTATACTTTATAGGAGTGAGATATTCAATAGTTCTTAAAGCTAAATCTAGGTCCATGTGTCCCAAAGTGAACAACATAATTTCTTTTCAATTAAAAAAATTTGATCTATCTAAAATAAGGATATTGTTAGAACCGTCAATAATCAAGGAACCTGATATTGCAAAAATAAAAGAAAAAACCAAATAAATGCTCTTACAAGATTCATATCAAAAAGGTAAACATGAGACCCTTTATTATTCAACATTTCTAAGGCATGTATAATAGGGTCATTATGGTTTCACTTTGGTGAAAACAATAATACTTAGAAATGCTTTGCCTTCTCAATTCTTAAGGAATTATCACCTAATTGGTAAAACTAGTATATCATGTAACCAGAGGCAATTCAATACTATACCTTTGGGTACAAACATGCTTCATGGGTAGATGTACATAATACTGAATTTCAATCTCAACACAGTCCAAAGAACCCTCAATCGACAAAACTTAGATAACTTTGGTGATTGTAAGAGTGAGTTGATTGAGATCTCACTACAACAGAGCAGTAGATTAGCGACGACCACCTTTCGTCGCTAATCTGTCGCTAATCCGTCGCTAACCATGTTAGCGACGGATTAGCGACAACGCGGCGACAGTATGCTTACGTCGCGAATATTTCGACGCTAACTGGCGACGGAATTATTCCGTCGCCAAGTCCGTCGCTAATTGCGATGGAATAACGAGCGCTATATTCCGTCGCCAATCCGCCGGTACTAAACGGCGACCACGGCGTGGCGACGGATTTAATTCCGTCGCTAAGCCGTCGCTAGATTAATATGAATAGCGACGGAATCATCCGTCGCTAATCCGTCGCAAAAACGAAAAAAAATCAAAAAAAAATTATTTAAAAATTAATTACGGAGAACTGTACAATTTATATTTCCTGTACAATTTATATTTCCTGTAAATAAAAAACAAACCACACAAAAAAATTCATATAACAAGTATCTATAATAATTAATCGTTCCACCTTAAAACTAAAAAGTTTAATTATTTACAATTCAACAATTACAATTAGGAAAAATAAAAAAAATAGAACTTCTTCAACACAGTCCTCTAATCATCGCCAAGATTTTGTGCGTCTTCTTGTTCATTGTCTTTATCTGTCCCTTCAGCTCCACTACCCTGATTATCGCTAGCAGCCTACACAAGAAAAGAACAGTCAGTATTGATAAACAAAATATAATGAAATAAATTACACACTATATGTGATTCTATCATGTGCTCATGTGTGATCTAAGGCAATAAAAAAACTCTATATGTGATTCTATCATGCTCATATGTGTGCTAAGGCAGTCAAAAAATTGAATATGTGATTATAGCATGTTCATATGTGTTCTAAGGCATATAAAAAAACTCTATATGTGATTCTACCATGCTCAGATGTGCTTTAAGGCAAGCAAAAAACTATATATGTGATTCGATCATGCTCGTATGTGTGCTAAGGCAGTAAAAAAATTGAATATGTGAATATAGCATGCTCATATGTGCTCTAAGGCAGGCAAAGCCAAAAATTTTATATGTGATTCTATCATAAATGATATATAACATGTTCATATGTGTTCTAAGGCAGTTAAAAAACTCTATATGTTATTATAGCATGTTCATATGTGTGCTAAGGCAGTCAAAAAACAGAATATGTGATTATAATATGCTCATATGTGTTCTTAGGCAGTAAAAAAACTGAATATGTGATTATAGCATGCTTATGTGTTCTAATGCAATCAAAAAAACTTTATATGTGATTCTATCATGCTCATATGTGCTCTAAGACAGACAAAAAGTTAAATATATAT
Organism: Nuphar pumila; assembly: GCF_984573655.1. NCBI lineage: Eukaryota > Viridiplantae > Streptophyta > Magnoliopsida > Nymphaeales > Nymphaeaceae > Nuphar > Nuphar pumila. The sequence goes on from NC_143250.1 coordinate 134,729,586, forward strand.
ATATGTGATTCTATCATGCTCATATGTGTGCTAAGGCAGTAAAAAAATTGAATATGTGATTATAGCATGTTCATATGTGTTCTAAGGCATCTAGAAAAACTCTATATGTGATTCTACCATGCTCAGATGTGCTTTAAGATAGTCAAAAAAACTATATATGTGATTATACCTGAGAGGGACCTGGAATCGAAGATCCCCTATCCTGAACAGCGGCCTTGATCTCATTTCAGAGAAAGGGGGCGACGGTGTATTGGAAGTAGTTATTCAGTGATTCATTAATGATCTCGCGTACATCATCACCGGAAAGAATAGTCGGCTGCTTGGAGCTTATGTCGGCGCAAGAAGTTGGTGAGCCGTAACTGGAAGAACCAATAACTGGTGAAGTGTTCATATTACTCCCAAACCCGAACACACGACCTTTTTTGGGTTCACCTGCTGCAGTCACCCATGCTGTAGGATCAAATGATGGATGCTGAGTAGCGTCTTCACCATATCGCTCTACCATTTGTTGCTCATATGCCTCCTACAAAATAATGTTTAAAGTATTCATTAATAATTAATGATAACATTATGATGACTTGCATATATATTGCAATGATTATTAATAGAATTAATACATACCGTTGTCGTTCTCGCCTTCTCTGATACGAAGACTCCCGTGGTCTTCCGTTTATGTGTTTCTACAAACACATCCTTATATGGTACACTGCCTCCTTTTTCTGCTTCCTGCGAAGTTAAATGACAAAAGATTTAGTACACAAATTTGCAACTATACTTATAAAATTAATATTATATATTGATGAGTTACCATTTTCTTTAGGTGGCTCCCAAATGTCTTAGATCCACCTGTGTGTAGATGGGCTTCGGGCATCTTCGATCGATTTTGTGAAGCCTTCGCAGAGCGATTTTTAAATGCATCTCCCGCCCACATATCGCACATTTCATCCCAGTAATCTCTCCTGATAGTAATAGGACCATGGCCCTTCCACAGTAATGGATCATCTACTACGCCAGATGCTTTTTTTGCTGCAGTCTTCATAGTGTGCAGCATGTCTGCAAATCGATTGGCAGCCACCTTCTGCCACACCTTCCTTGCATCATTTTCTTCCACCGTAGTTGCAAAGTGATTCGAAGCCTACAAATATTTTCAGAAAGTTAGTAGACATTGCTTAAATAAATTAAATATGAAACACATTAACTATGAGGAACAACTGTATACCATGAATGAGGACCACAATCTGTCTAATACCTCCTTTGGGTACTCTTTCCATTGAGCAACTGGTCCTGGTAGATGTTGAAGAAGTGAATTCCTAATCTCCCGTACTACTTCTTGTGGCTCAAACCTCGTGCTGCACATGAATTGTTACACAGTAAATATCAATATAAAATATTTAAAAGATATGCAATAATTGAAAACAAAATACTTACGGTCGATTATCGATATACACTATTCGAATGAGTCTTCTTGTGCCAGCCTGTGAAGACCCTGTTTCCTGTGTTGGCTGTTGACTTGTGCGATCAACTGGTGTAGGTGGGTCGTATACAGGCGCAACATCATCTGTAAAAAAATACACACCAAGTTCTCAGAATGTGCATTTGAACTAATCAAGCATCTAATTAGTTATATGATATACCTATCACAGGAGCCCGTGAAGATGAAGGTTGAGCCTGGCTACTACTGGATGAGCGACCACTATAACCTCCACGAACCATATTCTAACAAATAACATATGTCATACAATACATTCAAATAATTCACATCAAGTATTACAATGCATTCAAGTCATTCACATCAAGCATTGCAATGCATTCAAATAATTCAAATCATTGACATCAAGTATTGCACTAATTCAAATCATTCGTTAATTGCATAAATTATAATACATTCAGATAAATTACAATGCATTCGAATCATTCGTATCAAGTATTACAATACATTGAAATAAAATTTTTAATCATTCACACCAAGTATTGCAATACAACTCACATCAAGTATTACAATGCATTTAAATAGAGGTTTGTAGTATAAGATTTTTTTCACTAGCTTGAGAATTCTTCCTCGTCACTAGTTTGACTTTCTTCTTCTTCTTCTTCTTCTTCTTCTTCTTCTTCTTCTTCTTCTTCTTCTTCTTCATTGTTTGCCCATCCACTTGGTACATCATTTGGATCACATTCCTCTATGAATGTTTCATCAGCCAATGGAGATATGACATGCATATCATGCGCAACATCGTGACCATAAGCGAAGTCACAGACATCATCTGATTGATAGTAATCACTGTCTTCAGCTAACTCATCTTCTTGTAACTGATCATACTCGGGGTATAGTTTGGATTTCACCTTGCAAACTGCCCACCATTCATTTCTATCTGACTTTTTTATACTCGGATATGAAGTATAATAAACTTGTTGAGCTTGCGAGGCTAATATGAATGGTTCATATGTTCCAAACCTGGATTTATGATTCACCTCCACAATGCCTGAAGCTTTGTCGAGTCTTGTTGCAGTTGGATCAAACCAATGACACTTGAATACCGTAACCCTGTTATTCATGCCTAAGTAAGTCAACTCCATTATTTCCTCTATAACACCGTAGTAATCATGTTCATTTTCACCGTAGCTGCTACCCTTGACACACACGCCACTATTTATCGTTGATTTGTTTATACCGTAGTCTTTTGTATGGAATCGATAACCATTTACGATATACCCGTTGTAGCATTGCACAACTTTGGTCGGACCATTTTCTAAATCACATATTCCTTGATCTTTAACATCACCATGGCGAACCTACGCACAGACATAAACAATTATTGTGATCACGATCAATTAAGTAACTTAGTGTTGTTTATAAGTACAAAATTTATGTTAGCTTCTTTACCAACTGTTTCAACCACTCCACAAACTTAGTTTCACGTTCTTTTTGTACTTCTGCATTAGTGAGATGTGAAACTTTGCTTTGCAACTCCAGATCAAATCGTCTGCAAACCACAAATACTTATATTACCGAGCCATGTATCCACATATAGAACATAAAAGGATTTATAATTGAGTTGCATATACATATACTTACTCGATGTATGGGTCGATCGCTGAACAATTAAAAAGAATATAGATGTGTGCTGCATCTTGCTCTCGATCTGTCAATAGCCTTGATCGGCAACTACCAAATGCATGCCCAAGTCGTTGAAATATCGACAGCTTGTCAGCTACAGTTACTTGTTCTCCATCATCGTTACGGGGCGGGCATGTGTAACGTGTTGAAATATGAGGTTCGAAGTACATAGATGAGAAATTTGAAATCTCTTCTAAAGTGTACGCCTCACAAATAGAGCCTTCTACTCTTGCTTTATTACGAACCTTTTTTTTTAGGTCGAACATGCATCTGACAAGAATATACATTTCAAATTTTAAATATCTGTCATTAAAGAGACAAATATAAAAAAACATATACCTTTCAAATGGGTACATCCATCGATATTGCACAGGGCCACCAACCCTTAGTTCATATGGCAGATGTATGATCAAATGTTCCATAACATCGAAAAATGCTGGCGTAAATATCTTTTCTAACAGACAAACAGTGGTGATGACAGAGTCCTCGAGATTCTTTACATCTGATACAATGACCTCCGATGCGCACAATGTTCTGAAAAATCCGCTCAACTCAGACAATACCCCCCATATAGGTTTGTCTAACATATCATGGAATGCTAGGGGTATCAATCGTTGCATAAAGATATGACAATCATGGCTCTTCAACCCATATAACTGTCCATCGTCAATCTTCACAGCCCGAGCAATGTTAGAGACATATCCATCTGGAAATCTCAGTTGTCTCAACCATTGACATACATGTTTTATTTGATCAGGTCCGAGCACGTACTTCGCCTTTGGTTTCAGTACTTTGCCATTATACTCTTTGAGTTCCAATTCTGGTCTTTTACATATTAATTTTAAATCCATACGGGCCTTCGGATTATCCTTCGTTTTTCCTTTAATATTCATTACTGTATTGAACACATTATCAAACACATTTTTCTCTACATGCATCACATCCAAATTATGTCGTATCAATAGGGTCGGCCAATACGGTAGTTCCCAAAAAATAGATTTTTTCGTCCAATTGTGTTTCTTCCCAAATCCACGGAAGGGTGTAGGACTGCGGGCATCTGTTAATACATCTGAAAAGTATCGCAATCTTCTTAAAATCTCTATGCCAGACAATCTTGAGGATGGACCTTCCATTTCAGTTGTGCCTGCTGTAAATGCATTCTTTTGACGTCGGAACGGATGATCGCTGGGTAGAAATCGACGATGGCAATCAAACCAGCAAGGCTTCCTTCCATGTCTCAATCTAAAAGCTTTGGAATCCTCCATGCAGTACGGACAAGCCAACCTCCCATGTGTGCTCCAACCAGATAACATACCATATGCAGGGAAGTCACTGATTGTCCATAGAACAGCGACCTTCATGTTGAAATTTTGTTTTTTGTGGGCATCATACGTGGTAACACCGTCATCCCACAGTACTTTTAATTCATCAATCAATGGCCTTAGATATACATCAAGATTTTGGCCAGGTGAGGTCGGACCAGGGATCAACAGAGACAAGAAAAGATTTGGACGTTTCATACACAAGCTTGGTGGAAGGTTGTATGGAGTTACAAATACTGGCCAGCATGAGTATGGAGTTGATCTACCCCCAAATGGATTAAATCCATCTGTACATAGACCGAGTCTAACATTTCGCACTTCCATTGCGAAGTTCTGATGAGTACGATCAAAGTGCTTCCAAGCTTCAGCGTCAACAGGATGCGTGATCTTGTTTTCATCGTGTCGAACTTTATTTGCATGCCATCTCATGTGTTTAGCTGTCTTTGAAGACATATACAATCGCTGCAATCTAGGAGTGATAGGAAAGTAGCGGAGCGACTTGTATGAAACTTCCTTTGATCTCGTGCTACCATTGCCTCTTGTCTTTGGCTTGAACCGAGGATGCCCACATGACGGGCATGATATGTCGTTTTCCTGCTCCTTGAAATACAACATGCAGTGATTTGGACAAGCATCAATCTTTTTGTAACCCATACCTAGAGCGTTGACCATAACTTTCGCACGATAGAAATTTTGTGGCAATTTCTCATCTTTAGGCAACATACTCTTCACAATCATGCACAAACGGTCAAAACATGATTGACTCAAATTATACTCGGACTTCAAATTCATTAGTTGAAGAACTGCAGACAAGATAGTGTGACTCTCACAACCGTTCCAAAGTGGCTCATCAGCATCTCTAAGTAAATCATAAAATCTACTAGCTGCATCGTTTGGTGATTCTTCATCTACGACAGTTCTTACATCACTAGAACTCATAGCAGAACCCAGTTCTGTTCCTGCAGCATCAAATATCAAATTCGTATATGGATTATCGTGCACCACATTCACCCGTGCATCAAAATTGTTTCTAAATTCTTCTCCATGAAACGTCCAGTTCTGATAATCACTCACAAAACCCTTCCTGTATAGGTGATGTCTAACGCCATGAGGTTCTACAAATCGATTATTCTTACAAATCTTGCAGGGACACCTAATCCGACCTGTGGGATCTACCGTACTGACACTTGCCGTTGCAAATTCAATAAAACTGTCGACACCATCCATATATTCATGCGATAACTCATTGTCTACTATCCTACGGTACATCCATTCACGGTTTGCAGTCATTCTGTCGTATGATGTTACGAATAGTATCCTAACCAGTTAAAAGAGAACCATCAGAATACTATGATGAAGAAAATATCAAATTTATCATGCAATATATGATGTCATACAATCACAAGAATTATGATGCATGCATTGATAACTTAATATTTTCATGTGCAAACTATTCATGACACGATACATTCATTTGAAGCATGCTTTCAGTATACAATTTCACATGGAAGACATAATCAAATTGAAAGTAACTACATGTAAGCATGGATACAATCACATCAAACATTGCAATACATCGAAATAATTCATATCAAACAAATATCAAACATGTACCTGCAGCAAACACACTTCAATATCCCACTAACTACTACCATGCATAGCATGGACTCCGTACTCCAAAAATAAGAACACTTCCATATTCATACATTAAAATCATGCTCAGCATGATCTCCGAACTCCAACAAAGTAGTCATAGATATCAACAACTAAGTGAGTGTGTGAACAATAAAGTGTTATATTCAATAAATTAAATAACATGTGATGCGCTTGCATCACTTACTCACCACGGGTATTTACCCGATTTGCATTGTTTTTGTCACTTACTTACCACGGGTGGCGGGGCACAAGCAAGTTCTGTTGAGAAATCTGCAAAAAAAAATGATGTTTTAAAATGAAGTCACCATGAAATTATTCGACCATATTAAATCATAAAACCTTAAAATACAAGAAAATAAATTATAAATAAACCAAAACATCATAAACTATAAGAAAAATAAACCATAAAATTAAATAAAAAAGCCACAATTTAAACCTTAATCAAACAAGGAAAAAACCTGCCAAAATCAAATACAAAAAAATCCTTCATCAAATTAACTAAAAAGTATTAATTAAAAAAATGTGATTTAAATCCCTAATTATAGAAAATAAAAATAAAAACTCTAAATAAATAAAAAAAACCTAATCAAATTAACTATAAAAGCCTTAATTAAAAAATTTTGATTTAAAGTCCTAACCAAATTAACTAAAAATCCTTAATTAAAAAAATTATGATTCAAATCCCTAATCATAGAAAATAAAAATAAAAGCTCTAATCAAATCCAAGAAAACCCTAATCAAATTAACTATAAAATGCCCTAATTTTTAAATTTTGATTCAAAGCCCTAATAAAACAAAATCAAATAAAAAACCCTAATTAAATTAACTACAAATAGCCTTAATTTAAGAAATTTGATTCAATTGCTTAATAAATGAAAATCAAAATAAAAAATCCTAATCAATGAAAATCAAAGAAAACTAAACAATAAAAATAAAATAAAAACCCTAATTTCTGAAAAAAGAAAAAAAAGAGCAAGAAACCAGGGGGTCGACCCCCGGCCGGACACGGCAGGGGGTCGACCCCCGGCCGGACATCAAAAGGGGTTGACCCCCTGCTGGACAAGGCAGGGGGTTGACCCCTGGCCGGAGACGGCAAGGGGGTCGACCCCGGCCGGACAAGGCAGGGGGTTGACCCCCTGCCGGACATCAAAAGGGGTTGACCCCCTGCCGGGGTTGACCCCCTGCCGGACACGGCGGGGGGTCGACCCCCGGCCGGACATGGCGGGGGGTCGACCCCCCCCCCCCCCCGGCCGGACACGGCAGGGGGTCGACCCCCTACCAGGGTTGACCCCCGGCCGGACACGGCAGAGGGTCGACCACCTACCGGGGTCGACCGCCTGGCAGAGTCGACCCCCTGCCGGAAAACGCAGGGGGTCGACCGCCTGGCAGAGTCGACCCCCTGCCGGAAAACGCAGGGGGTCGACCGCCTGGCAGAGTCGACCCCCTGCCGGAAAAAGCAGGGGGTCGACCTCCAATCCATTTACGTACCTGCGGTTGCTCCGGGCAGCGACGGCGGCAGCGGAAGGTTGACGGAAGGAAGAGGGCGGCAGGAGGGAGAGGGCGGCGGGCGGGAGCAGCGAAAGGAGAAAGGAAAAAGAGGGCTGGGATTAGGGGTAATGCGACATATAGCGACGGCTTAGCGACGGATTAATTCCGTCGCTAAGCCATCGTAATTCAAAAAACAAAAAAGGCGACAGAAAATATTTCGTCGCCTAGGCCGTCGCTATGTTGCGACGGAATCTTAGCCGTCGCAATTCCGTCGCTAACCGTCGTATTTATTGCGACAAAACATTCTCTCGCAAAATCCGTCGCTACTTAGCGACGGATTTTGCGAGGGAATGTTTTCTGTCGCTAGTTTCGTAAAATTCTACAAATATAGCGATGGATTCATTTCTCTCGTTAATCTGTCGCTAAGTAGCGACGATATAACTCCGTCGCTAAATTCCGTCGCTAATCAACTATTTTTTTGTAGTGTCTTTTACCATAAGTATATTCATATTGCAAAGCATGCCATAACATCTCATGCTTGAATATCATGGATAACTTAAAACAATCATAAAATGCACATAATATCATACTAAAGTGATGCATTCATATAAAAATACCATATAAAAGTATGAGAAAAATGACAAAAGCATGTTGTTATAGGTAATAACCAAAATTTGCCTAAAAACAGCCTTGAATAGGTCTTGAAAGACCCTGAACGAATCCTACACTTTAAAGGGTTAACATGATCTAGTTTTCAGACCTGATTCAACCCATAGCGCAATACTTGATCCCATGGATTTAGAACCAGTCTACCAAACCGAACCCTCGACCTAGGTCGGATCCAAGCCCAGTTCACCAAACCTGGACCCTAGACACAGTCCACTTGAAACCAGTAATTTGGATTGGGTCTAGGGGGGGCAAACCAATCCCTATGGTCCTACTTTTTTGTGAATAGGCAACAGGATCTTGCTGAAATAAAAGAATATGGCTACCATGAAAAAACATCCCTATGGTCCTACTTTTTAAAGAAAAGAACTTAAACCATATTTGTTTTGATGTACATCCTACTGCTCATGTCCTGGTAACAAACTTAATATGATGCTAGCATCTTAGTGTTATTGTTCTTTGCAAGCTGTGGCAGATTTACTAATTTTGCTCCATTATGGATTGGATTAATCAATAAGTGATGGTCATGCAAGCTTAGAAATAGTCACCCAATAAGTTTCTATTGTTGGTAACCATTGAAATTGCCTGATCAATAAAGACATCCAGAGAAATAACTGGAGATATTAATTTATAAGTTTTTTTTTCCACCTAGTTGTTGACTTTGATGAAGTGTGATGCAAAATGTGGCCTAGTTAGTGTTGGTAGTGGGTAGTGGATTCGGTTTTTTTAGTTTTAGGAAATTGTTATGCTTAATTTGCGGAGATGTTCTTTAGTGGGATAATGTTATAAGTAGTGGATGGAGTAGTGGGCTATTTTCCTGTTTCTATTTGCTTTAAATAGAGATGAAATCAGATCGTGTGTATGTCCTCTTTTCAATAGAATTATCTCTATTTTATTGTCCCTGCTTTTTGCTTCTTGTTCTCCATTATGTGATTTATGTTGTTTTATGTGAATCTGTAGATTCTTTCCTACAATTGTGGTATCAGAGCAAGGTTCAGCCACATCTGGGTATTATAGTGTTTGCAGCAATAGCACGTCTTGTGCAGACAAAACCTTGCAAGTGTGAAGCTTTACACAGAGGAAACTCATCTTGCACGTGAAGTGTTCGACAAAAGTTCTCTAAGAATGTTTATCATGTCAGCAAATGGTATGGGCACTTTTAACCTCTCACAATCTTTGGTACCAATTTTCAATGGGGAAATTTGTGAATTTTGGAATATCAAAATGAGGACATTTTTTATTTCACAAGATCTTTTAGATATAGTTGAAAATAGCTATGCAAAGATAGAGAATACTAAGGGAGCAGAAAAAATAGATTTGAAAGATACCAAAAAGAGGGATGCAAAAGCTTTACTTGTCTTGCAACAAGCAGTCACAAAAGCTATTTTTTCCCGAATTGCTAATGCCACTAAATCAAATGAAGCGTGGACCACTCTCAAGGAAGAATACCATGGAGATAATAAGGTAAAAGCAGTGAAACTCCAAACCCTTTGTAGAGAATTTGAGACTTTATTCATGAAAGGAAATCAATTTGTTCAAGATTTCTTTTTAAGAGCTTCTGTGATTATAAACTAAATGTGAATTTTTGGAGAGAATATTAGTAACCAAAAGATTGTTGAAAAACTACTAAGAAGTCTTCCACCCAAATTTGATTATGTTGTCACCGCTATTGAGGAATCTAAAGATCTAACTTCTTATACAACTAGTGAACTATTAGGTTCTCTTTTGGGGCATGAAGAAAGAATTAATAGGTCAATGGACAAAGGTATTTAGCAGGCTCTTCAGGTTAGATTGGAAGACAATGCTAAAGAGAAAAATACTACTAACACTTCTGATCACAAGTATGCAGGTTGAGGACACGGTAGAGGTGGCTACCATGGCTGTGGCCGTGGACGAGGACGTGGCAAGTTTGAATCCTACCAAAACAAGTCAGATAGTGGTAATCATAGGCAAAACAACAAGAATAGACATTGTAATTATTGCAAGAAATATGGCCATACATAACCATATTGTTGGGACAAATCGAAGGTACAAGCCAATGTTGTTGAAGAAAAACAAGATGGTACTCTTTTCCTTGCTCATCTTGACCCCAAAGAATGTATAACTGATGATGTTTGGTTTTTGGACAGTGGATGTAGTAATCATATGACAGGTGTGAAGATTTTTTTCTAAAATATTGATGAATCAATATAATTGCAAGTCAGACTTGGAAACGATAGGCAAGTCCAGATTGAAGGCAAGGGAACAATCACAATTAAAACCGATTCAGGTAATATAAGGTTGGTCCATGATGTTTACTATGTCCCTATGTTGACATATAATTTACTTAGTGTGGGGCAGTTATTGCAGAAAGGTTATACTCTCTTATTTCAAAACAATGCATGTGAAATCAAAGAAAAGGGGTCAGTTACTCTATTGATGAAGATATCTATGTCCGAGAACCGAATGTTTCCACTTGAATTCTCACATGTCCATGATCAATGTGCATTGATTTCTGATTTGAAAAATATGTCTCGACCATGGCATCCACGTTATGGTCATTTATACATTAATGGGCTAAAATTGTTGAAACAAAAGGAGATGGTTAATGGACTGTCACCTCGTGTGATACTATGTGTGAAGCATGTATATATGAGAAACAACATTGATTGCCTTTTCCAGTTGGTAAAGCATGGAGAGCTAAAACTCCTCTAGCATTGGTGCATGCTGATATCTGTAGGCCAGTAAGAACTCCATCTTTGAATAAGAGTAGATATTTTTTGTTACTTATTGATGACTTTTTTCAAATGAGTTGGGTGTTTTTTCTTGCTGAAAAATCAGATGCCTTTGAAAATTTTAAAGAGTTCAAAGCATTTGCAGAAAAAGAAAGAGGTCATCCCATTAAGATTCTCTGTAGTGATAGAGGGGGAGAATTTGTGTCTAATGATTTTTGCCATTTTTGTAAGCAACATAGCATTCGTAGACAGTTAACTATAAGAAAAACTCCTCAGCATAATGGAGTTGCCGAAAAAAAATAGAACAGTAGTGGAGATGGCTCGCAGCATGCTAAGTGAGAAGCTACTACCAAATGAGTTTTGGGTTGAAGCAGTAGCGACAACGGTATATCTTCTCAATATTTCTCCAACAAAAGCAGTGCGTAATGACTCCATATGAAGCCTGGTGGAAGCAAAAACCCAATGTGAGTAATTTAAGAACTTTTGGCCGCCTTGCTTATTCTTAGCTTGATTCTAGTGATCATAGTAAAATGGATAAGAAGAGTGAGAAATGCATTTTTATGGGATATAGTGATGGAACAAAAGGTTATCTGTTGTATAATCCAATGACCAAGTCTTTAATCATTCATCGTGATGTTATTTTTTATGAAAATGGTTCTTGGGAATGGACAAAAACAGAAACCCAACATGTTCCATTTGTAGAAGTAAATGAACCAACTTGTTTATCTAATTTGCAAACTCCATCCCCATTATGTTCTACTGAAAGTGATGACATTAAAGCCTCAACTGATAGTGATACTCCTCCAAGAAAGGTACATTCTTTGCAAGAAATTTATGAGTCTTGTAGCTTTGCTTTCATGGTAACAGAACCAACTTGTAATGAGGAGGCTTGTGATAAAGAAGAATGGGAAAACTCTATGAAGGAAGAACTTGCTGCCATAGAAAAAAATAATACTTGGGAGTTTGTCTTGCCACAAGGAAAATATCCCATTGGCGTGAAATGGGTTTACAAGGTAAAGTGCAATGCTGATGGAAGCATACAAAGATACAAGACCAGGTTAGTAGTCAAAGGTTATGTACAAAGGCATGGGATTGATTATTTTGAAACATTTTCTCCCGTTGCACATTTTGAAACCATTAGAATGATACTGGCAGTAGCAGCTCATATGAAATGGAAAGTTTTTTAATTTGATGTGAAATCAGCCTTTTTGAATGGTACTTTAGAAGAAAATATATATGTAGAAAAACCTCAGAGGGGCCAGGAAGAGAAAGTGTACAAGTTGAAAAAGGTTCTCTATGACCTTAAACAAGCACCAAGAGCATGGTATGAAAGATTAGACTCTTATCTTTGCAAAAACGACTTTCATTGAAGTGAAAGCGAGCCCACAGTATATCTGAAGGTAAAGGGAGCTGACATGCTTATTGTATGTATCTATGTTAATGACATCATTTATACTAGTTCAAGTGATTTCCTTGTCAATGAATTTAAGGACAGCATGATGAATGAGTTTAAAATGTCAGATTTTGGTCTATTGCATTTTCTCCTTGGCCTTCACGTTGTGCAAACTGATAATGGTATTTTTGTTTCTCAAGAGAAATATGCATTAGATCTGCTCAAGAAATATAGCATGCAGAATTGCAAAGCCTTTTCCACTCCAATGAATATAAATGAGAAATTGAGTCTCATGGATGGAACTACCAAAGCCAATGATACATTATTGGACTAGTTGGGGGATTGTTGTATCTGACACACACGTCCCGACATCTTATTTGTTGTTAGTTTAGTCTCAAGATTTATGCACAGCCCATCAGTGCATCATTTGGGAGCAGCAAAATGCATTTTGCGCTACATTCGGGCAACTGCTAGCTATGGAATATGGTATAAGCCAACCACTTGCTTTAATTTACTTGGATTCACTGATAGTGATTGGACAGGTGCGGTAGATGATCGGAAAAGTACAAGTGGGTTCGTTTTCACATTTGGTTCTGGTGCAGTATCTTGGAGCTCAAAGAAACAAAGTACTACGACATTGTCATCATCTGAGGCTGAGTATATCGCTGCATCCGCAGCCGCGTGTCAAGCAATTTGGATGCGCCGACTTTTGAAGGACTTGGGACAATCTCAAGCACAATCAACACCAATATACTGTGACAATAAGGCAACCGCAGAAATGACTAAAAATCCAATTTGTCATGGCCGGACCAAGCATATCCAACTCCATCATCACTTCATTCGGAAAGTTGCTACAGAAAAACATATTTTGTTAAAGCAATGTTCTACTAATGAACAAGTTGCAGATGGATTTACCAAAGCACTCTCATATCCAAAGTTTGCAAAATTTTGTTACATGCTTGGTGTCTCAGACTTTGCATCAAGGGGGAGTGATGAAGTGTGATGCAAAACGTGGCCTAGTTAGTGTTGGTAGTGGGTAGTGGATTCAGTTTTTTTAGTTTTAGGAAACTGTTATGCTTAATTTGTGGGGATGTTCTTTAGTGGGATAATGTTGTAAGTAGTGGATGGAGTAGCGGGCTATTTTCCTGTTTCTATTTGCTTTAAATAGAGATGAAATCAGATCGTGTGTATGTCCTCTTTTCAATAGAATTATCTCTGTTTTATTGTCTCTGTTTTTTGCTTCTTGTTCTCCATTGTGCTTTGTGCTGTTTTATGTGAATCTGCAGATTCTTTCCTGCAGACTTCTTCTAACCCTTCCCTTCAATTTTAGTAAGATTTCCTTTGTGGGTTACTAAAAAAGAAAGTGAAAAGAGTAGCTATATGATTTTCAGTGATCTGCTTTTTCTGTTTCTTGTGATCATATTCTGTTAGTGGCTACCAATATGAAATGTTTATCCCTGTTTACTAAAACCAACTTGGTATGGCCATTTATGCCTCATTGTAGTTTATTTATCTATAATAACCTATACTTTGCTAACCAGGCTTGAGCGCTCCTTAACTTGACAAATAGTGTCATTTTAGCAAACATTCTTAAACAACCTTTTTCATATTGAAACTAATTGAAGTTTCCCTCTAATTCATTAACCATATTTTTGGTCAATTTAAAAGGGAATGTGGATCTCGGTCTTATGAACCATAGCTAATGTATTAATGGTTGATCTGTCTCTTTTAGGACTTTTTCTTTGATAGAGTTCATTCACTTGTTCATACTTCTGTTTTATTGGGCTCGAAAAATGAGTAACTTTTGATGTTTCTTGTTTAATTTTTGTATTTTTATAAGATGTTTTCTGATGTTGGATTGAACTCAAAGTCTTGTTCTTTGTTAATCTTTCTTTTGCTTTATCGAATCAGAGAATTATGCTATTCTTCACTTTATGATTCCATGTCTCCAGTGTGATTGAGCAGGTACATGATCAAATAAACACATCCATTAGCCCTATGGAGTTGGATGAAGCTCTGGAAGTACAAAAGATGCACATCAATTTCCTTCTGTGGTGATCAGCAGACTGACTTGAATTCTTTAGATCCTGATGGAGGAAATGGTTCGGCTGATAAGGTAAGCATTGAAATTCGAACTCCAGAGCTTATCAAAGAGGGCATCTGTAAACACCTCAAATTTTCACCCTCATCCAGTGCTTACATTTCATATGTCACTGCATATCATTGCATGCATTCGATATATCATTTCATTGCATTGCATGTCATTGCATCTCATTATCGAGATCCAGAACTCCTGTTTTCAAAATATTAAATCCAGATTCGAGCTTTTAAAACTTTTTTTTCAAAGTCAATTTCAAAACCTGGGTTTTGAATCGACATTCTACCATTTGTCAACCTCCAAGATCTTATATTTTGAAGTGTTTTTCTCATCAAACAATCCAGATTCATTTTAAACTCAATTTTAATCTATTTCAATTCTCAAATGAGACCTAGTTAAGTGGTGTCGCTTCTGGATTCCTTTATTTATCAAAAATCTCAAAAATTTCAGAGTTCTAGTTGGATCAGGACTCTGTATTTTCATCTTTTTGAACATTTTCAAAATTTCATTCTGATTTTAAACCAGATGTAGTCATATCCCTTGCTCATTCTCGTCATTTTTGTCTAAAATTTCAGAATCTCAGTCCAATCAGGACACTTTTTCCAGAATCCTAGTTGGATCAGGACTCTTTTGTCAGAGTCCTAGTTGGATTAGAACTCTATTTTTTACTACCCTTTTTACCTATTTTTGAGAAAGCTTATCAAAATCCTTTGTTTTTTGCCAAAATTCTAAAGTCTCAATCGAATTAAGACTCTTTCTCAGAGTTCTAATTGAATCAGGACTCTATCCTGATTTCGTCTGTTACTCTTGTTCTTCACTTGTTTTTAAAACCTTCTCATCTGATTTTTAAAATCTTTCATTTTAGCCAAAATTCTAGAGTTCTAACCAGATCAGGACTTTTTTTTCAGAGTTTCAGTAGGATTAGAACTCTATTATTTATTGTCATTCTGCTTGTTTTTAACCAAATCTTTCAAAATCTTTCAAAGAGAAGTCAAAAACTCAAAGTTTTGGTTGAACTAGGACTTTGTTTGAAGAGTCACAGTTGGATCAGGACTCTGACCCTGCTTTCAATTTTGAGAGAATCTTTCAAAAATCTTTCTATCTATCAAAATTGTTATACCTTTATCATGGAATTTCAAAATTCTGGGATTTTATCCCAGAGTCCTGATTGAATGAGGACGCTTTCCCAGATTTCTGATCGAATCAGGAGTCTATCCAAAGTTTGTTTTCTCACTTCATTTTCACTGGTTTTCAAAAGTTCTTTCTAAAATCTCATCATCTGATTTCTAGAAAACCAAAAATTCTCGAAGTTCTAGTCGAATTAGGACTCTTCCTTAGAGTCCTAATCAGATCAAGACTCTGAATCAAACTTCAATTTTATCATGTTTTCATCCATTTTTCAAGATCCTCTCAGTTGTTTCTCAGAAAATCCAAAAATCTGAGAGTTCTAGTTCAATTAGGACTCTGTCTCCAGAGTCTCAGTTGAATCAAAACTCTGTTTTATTTCAATATTTGTCATTACTTTCACTGTTTTCACAAGTTCTTTCATCTGTTTTTCAGAAAATACAAAAAAAAAATTTAGAGTTTTAGTTCGATCAGAACTCTATCCCGAAGTCTTAATCCAGTTAGAACCCTATTCTTAAGTTTGTCTTTACTTCCATTTTTATCTTTTTCACTTGTTTTTCTAAAATTAGTCCATTTTGTAGAGTCTCAGTTGATTCAGAACTCTATTTCAGAGTTTCGGTTGATTTAGGACTGCATTTTTCAACTTGTTTTTACTAGTTCTGATAAAATCTTTCAAAAACACCTTCATTTGGCTTTTAAAATCTAAAATCTCAGAGTCCTAATTAATTCAGGACTCTGGCTCAGAGTTCCACTTCGATTAGGTCTCTATTCTCAAGCCTTTGAATTTTATCCATTTTCAAAGCTATTTTCAGTCTTTATTTTAGGTTTTTCAAAATTTCAATGTAGGGCCCACCCAGTTGGCGCCATATCTGGAGGAGTTTTGACCCAGTCAAAACTCTGTATCATTTCAAAACTTTCAATATCAAGTTCACTTTTGAATCTCTTTTGAAAAACTGCTCATTTTCAAGTTTTAAAATCATTTTTTAAAATTCAAGTGGGGCCCACTCAGGGTGGTGCCACATTTGATAAAGCCAGGGTTAGTTATAGTTCTAGTTAGATTAGAGATTTAGAAGAGTCAAAAATGATTTTGAAAATTCATTTTAACTTTGGTTTTTAACTATTAGTTTTTAAAAGTTTTAATTAAAGCTTTAAAAAACTGATGTGGGCCCACATAGGGTGGCGCCACATTTGGAGTCATTTTAATAGGATTAGGAGTCTTAGGTTAGTTAGGGGTCTAATTAGGAAGGTCAAGAGTCAAATCAAATTAGGAAAAATCGCCCCCACTAATTACTTGAGATAGGTTTTAAAAAGGAGTAAATTTGGAATTAAGTAAAAGCCCTAATTAAGACCTAATTCTTCCTATTTAAAGAGGCTAGAGGGGAGGTTGACCCCTAAGGCTTTCTCAGCGGTTTCTTGGACCTTCTCTCTCCTCCCAACTGCTCCTTCCATTGCTGCACCATCCAAGGTAGGATTCCTTAGTAATTTTTTATAGTTTTTATTATTTTTTTTGGTGTTTTTCAATAGATTTCTCCATTGGCCTCTTTCATGGTTTTAACCATGGATTCTCATCCAAGAACCCTAAAGTCGACTTAAGAAAGTGATATAACTCAATTTGGGGATTTTTTTCAGGATTATAATATGTTAGAATCGATAAGAGGTACGTTTTCTATGTTCTTACTAATGAAATATGTGATTTATCCGTTAAATGGGTTAAATCCAAGATTTCAAGGGTAAAAACAATTTCAGGCATGGATTCCCTGTGTTTTATTTATTTTTTTATTATATTAGTGTTCATTTTATGTGTTTCAACATTAAATCAAATTTCGTTTTGCTATTTAGGGTTTTTTTTTTTCATTGTTAAATCATATTTTTAAGGATTTTCTTAGATTTTCATGTGTTTTGATTCTAGACCTGTAAAAAGATTGTTATTTCGCATTTAAATCTTTGTTAGAAATTACTGATTTTTTTATATGTGATCCACAGATATGTTATTGAGTCTCTATAAAAAAATCAGAGGTTTTGGGACTTAGAAACCCTATTAGAAAAATACAAAGTAGAATCAGGATTTTTGTTGATTAAAATCATTGTTCAAATTCAAGTACAACTTGTACATGTGATATTTCTTTCATTCGATATCCAATTCAAGATCTGCAAAGTGCAGTAGCTTCGTACTAATGTCGGCTATTTACTATAAAATTTTCATAGTTTTTTGTTATAGTTTGATATTTTTCCTCTGTCAGAGAATCAGATCAACTTTTTAAAACTCGTTATGATTTACTAAAACTTTGATTCAACTTGTGTTGATCATAGATGCTTAACCGTAGATCTAATTCATAATCTGTAAAAAAGGAAATTCATTGTTTATCTGTCTACTATTCACTTATGAAATCTCACAAATTTTTGATGAAGTCTACTATTTTTCCTTGTATTTGCAACCAGAAGTGCCGGTTTTGATCAATTTAATATTTGTTAAATTTAAGTACAGATTGCCAGAGCGATATCTCCCTAACTAGAGATGATTTTTCCAATATGTAAAAAGGAGATTCTTTGTTTTTATGTCTACTATTGCTATGTAAAATTTCAAGAATTTTCATGATAGATTGACCCATGATTTGGGTCTAACACTGAAATGGGTATGTGCCTACAGGTAAAAATAGCATATTTTAGGGTTTTAATGCAATTTTTGAATTGGAATAATGTCAAAAATATATTTTTATGATTCCAATCTAATTTAGGGTGAGAATAAGTGCAGATACCAATTTTTATGAATTTTGGGTCTCATTTGATGGTTAAATGGATTAAATTGCAAAACAGGGTGCCCGTAGGATCCCGAAACACTACCAAAATCATGATTTTTGTGATATTTTTAGTTTTTTATGTATAAGTTCATGTTTTTAGGGTTTGTTCATGTTTAGAATCATGCTATGACACCTTATGTTTAATTTATCTACTATTTGATTTTATTTAAACCCTAAACCCCAAGTTTTTACCAAAATATTTTCTGAAACCCCTGATTTCAAGGTTATAGTCTTGCTATCGGGGGTAATTTGGTCATTTGACCTCATTTTCGAAATTCTTAACTTGGATTTTCTTATTTTTAATCATACTATATCACCTTATGTTTGATTTATTTTCATTTGAATTCCAAAACCTCATTTTTACAAAATATCTTTCTGAAAACCCTGATTTCAAGGGCATAGTCTTGCTATCAGCGGTATTTTGGTCATTTTAACCTCAATTTCAAAATTTCCAAATCCCATTTTCATATTTATTTAATTTTATTTTATATTTCATTATGTTTATCTCAGGGAATCATGGAAAAAGGCTTATGTCTAGATAAATCCAGCAATTTCCAAATATTGCGGGATAAATCTAGAAAAGCCAACATATCTTCATTAACAAGTTCTCTAGTTTTGCAGGGATATTGAAGACTTTACTTTCCTTTAATTTTCTTTATTTAAATTCAATTAGTGATATAAATTAAATGTAAACTTTGGAATAAGAATTTCAATTTTTGCTTATATTAGGATTTGCATTGCATATAGTTTGAACTTTGATATATAACTGTTATGCTTGTCATTCATATGCATATTTTTTACAAATCCACTATGGTCTACGCGAATGGCATGTGCACAAGCTCTTAGGGAGTTGACAAACTCGGTAGAATTTGTATTTATGGTCATAGTCAGAATACGAATGAGGCCCAGATCTGTGATGTTTGTATTAGCCACATTCAGCCTACAGTCTTAGGCTAACTTCAAAATACACTGCATTTTTCAAAACTCAAAAGGATTTTCTCAATTCCTTAAAGCCATGTCTTTCAAATCCATATTCATTCATTTCATTCAATTTGCAAATTTCAATTCCAATCCAGAAAAATAGATTTTCTCAAAATTTCCTAAGTCTTTCTAAGAAATCGATTTTTTCAAAACTTTGAGCTTTCAAATGGTATTTCAAGTATTTTCAAAGTTCAAATTTCAATTTTTCAGGTTATATATTCAATTTCAAAGTTTGAATTTAGAGAAATCAAATTTTCCGAAGTTACTTGAAATTCCTCAGAAATCGATTTTACTAAAACACATGAATTCTTCAGAAATCGATTTTCATTTTCCTCAGAAATATCCTCTCACCATGATCCACGATTTTTCAAGTGACATATTCTCCAAGAATTCTTTAAGTATTTCAAATATTCAAAGCAAACATCATGTTTTCAAACCTGCATTTTCAAAAAAATCATAGCACATGTCTGATTCTTTGTGCATTTAGGAAATAAAACATGATTTAGACAAATTGAGCAAAGTTAAGCACACTTTTGATCCTTATAGCTAATTATAATTCTAAAAATAATTAATACAACTAAACTATAATTTAAATAAAAATAATCTAAAATGTAAATTCTAACTACTTATGTCAAACTAATTAAACTAACTTATGTAGTTACACTAACTATTCTGCAAAAAAAATAAAAAAAATTACAAAAAACTGTTTAATCAGTGAAATATCCGTTTTGCCCTCACTATAGTGCACAAATCACTTTCTGATAGGTTTTCGAAAATAGGCAGTTTGAAGGGCCAAAACAGATCCAAAAGTTCTAAAATTTGTTTTGTTTGATTCCTGACACGTCAGGAATGATTGAACCTTCGACAAGTGAGTCCCATTCTACGAAATTTTCCCGTATTTTAAAAACAGAGATGAGTTATTTTCAAAATCTTTTTCAAATGTCAGTTTGACTTGCAAAAGTAAAATTTTGCGATTATAACAACTTCCCATCTGCACTTGTCCAAGAACAACTTCCAGATACTGAGGAAAAGGAGGTTGCTTACCCTGCTATTCAAAGTGCATCTGCTTTTCGTAGTGAATCTGATTATCCTTCTGCTAATGCACAGGGACCTTCCACACCTGGCTCAATTAAGTGGAGTTTCCTATCCCCCTCCTCCCATCGAAAAAGAAGCCATGCTGTCTTCAAAATGATGGTGGAAAGTACAATGCAGAAAACGAGCAACCCACCATGCAGAAGGGTTGGCTACAGGATGGGTATGCCAATGGGCTTTGGTAGCTGTCCATGAATGGGTCAGTCATGGGCCCTTGTCCCATGATTTCTTGGAAAATAATTAATACAACCATCCCTGATGCTGTTAAAAAGGCTTTCAAGTTGAGAAAAAAAGCAAAACATCATACTGTGTGTAAAATATCATTAGTATTTTGCTGATTGTATTTGTTACCTTCTTTGATATGGCCTACATTCTGTTGCAGACTCTTGTGAATCTCATACCGGGTGGTTGGTTGGTGGGAATTCCACGTGTTTACTTCGTTGTTTTTTTTACTTTGCTGCACTATGGAAAAATGGTGTGGAGAAGACTCCATGAGAAATACAGGATAGATGCCAGTCAATGATCAACGTCCAATTTAGCTAGCATTTTGTACTATAAAATACAGTTTGATTGGTTGGTTTTGCTGATTTGCTGATGCCTTTTAAAAGCTTATGTAGCAACTACCAGCAAGACGGTGAAAAAATATGCAACCATTGTGGATACAGGTGATGGTTTCATGTGAAGTTTTTGAGCTTTGATAATATATATAGCCGACTATTTTTTTCTCCCCCTGAAAAACTTGGGCTTTGACGGTACATACACAAACATGCATGTCTACAAAAGCCTACCATCAAGGGTTTTATGGAGGTTATGGCTCCAGGACAGTTATGTGAATGTGAAGAGGTCACAAAACTATTCAGACCTTCCACTAGTGAATTCTCTCACTATATAAATCACCACCATAGTGTGATGTAAGCTACGTGATTTTGTTTTTTCTCAAACTCTGGGTTCAACGATCATGCTGCTCACCTCTCGACTTGATTAGGGGTGGCAATCGGGTAGGGTTGGCGGGTCGTGTCGGCGGGTTGGCGGGTCAGCATACCTCAACACGAACCCGACCCGTTTATTAAACGAGTCGGCTGTGGCAAATAAGAACCCGACCCGTTTATTAAACGAGTCGGCTGTGGCAAATAAGAACCCGACCCATTTATTAAACGGGTAACCCTACACGACACGGTTAACTCATTTAATAAACGGGTCGGGTAAACGGTTTGGCGGGTCGGGTTCGGGTAAATGGGTAAACGGGTTGGCGGGTCGGGTTCGGGTAAATGGGTAAACGGGTTGGCGAGCGGGTCGGGATCGGGTAAATGGGTTGGCGGGCGGGTTGGATAGTAAGTCCCTAACAACATACACACACAATATTCACAAAAATCCAAGAACACCCAACTCCCCAAATCAAACAACCCCCAAAACAACAAAGCACCCACAAAATTAGATTGAAAACCCCAGACACCCACATCCAAAATCACATAGAAAACCAATATAACAATGAAAAACGATGACTACCAATATCATATTTCCAAAAACCCAAAAACCCACATCCAAAATCACATAGAAAACCAATATAACAACGAAAAACAACCGCAACCAACATCATATTTCCGAAAACCCAACAAGAACAACATAAAAGAAATGATGGAACCAACGACTTTTGTGCAGTAGCCACCTAAAGAAGACTTGATGCATAGCTCGTGTAGTTCCTGATGAGGCCTTGGGTGGTAATCTTGATCTCATTCTCGCTTTTGCAGATTCGGTCCTGGGCTTCTCCACCTGTTGGTATCTGTCCATGACTCTTCAAAGATTAGGGTTCACTCTTCCAGCCCCCACACAAGCTCCACTAACTCTCCCCTCCAAAACCCCTAGATAAACCCTAAAGCCATCCAGAAATAGCCTAAAATTAGGGGCACATTTAATGATTTAAACATCCTCAACACTGGGTCGGGTTCAGGTCAACGGATTAGCAGGCAGGTCGGGGTCGGGTAAACGGGTTGGCGGGCGGGTTGGCGGGTTGGCATACCCCTAACATGAACCCGACCCGTTTAATAAACGGGTTAGGCGGGTTGACCCAATTACGACACGAACCCGTTTAAGCCAAACGTGAACCCGGCTAAGAAGCGGGTTGGCGGGTTGGGTCAGATTTTGCCACCCCTAGACTTGATGGCCTGAGCTCATCGAAGGCGTTGATTGGCTGAGGAGCACGTTGACAACCCACCTCTACCGAAGCATCATTCAGATATGCAATGGCCGCTTCCAGTAAGTGGCATTCCCCCGGCCTTTTATTTCAACATTGGGTTATGGGCCCACACCACATTGCTTCCATTGTGTGAGTTTTGTGTGGGTGTGCCAGCATCTATGCCATGCTCACCGAAATTCTCCTCTTGTTTCTCTCCTTTCCCATCGAGTTCACGCCCCTCGAGTTTGTGTCAGCGTCAGCCCTGAATGACGAGCTGTGTCTGGACATCAATGTCAGTCACCGACACAGGCCATCAGCGTATAAGAGAGAGAGAGGGGAGAAAATTGTTGGCAGATTCTTCTCCCTCATTGAACTCCCATTCAGATTTAAAAGTCGGCAACAAAGGGAGGTGTCGACCGGCAACCCACTGCCTGCAGGTCGGCAGTTGACGTTGTCTAGGCCCTGTTGAGGTTGGCAGTGGTCACCGCTGGCGAGTAGAGGCATTGAGAACCGGGACGCAATCGGCATCCACCCTCCTCCCTTTTATCTTTTTTTTAGGTTATGTTTTTCGCCGCTATAATCATCGGCGGATGGCCGAGACTGACACTGGATGGCTGTTGGAGACCAATCATCACTGACGACATCAATGGCTGACGGCGAGTGGCGGCTGCTAGAGGCAGAGGTGGTAAAGGTAAGTGGGAGGGGGACATAACCCTCTCTGTTATGCCAGTGGGGATCGAGATTCACTATAGCTAGACCCGATGGGACCTGGTCCAGGACCTGGACCCAGTATAAGAGTTCCATGTGGTCCGGGTTTGAGGTTGAACAGGTCCATGAACTAGACCCAATATGGTGTTTTCGAGTGGGCTAGGTCTAAGCCTGAACCAATGGAACCTAGTCCTGAACCCGAACCTAGTCCTGTTGAGGTTGAAGAGGTCACAAAACTATTCAGACCTTCCACTAGTGAATTCTCTCACTATATAAATCACCACCATAGTGTGATGAAAGCTACATGATTTTATTTTTTCTCAAACTCTGGGTTCAACGATCATGCTCACCTCTCGACTTGATTAGGGGTGGCAATCGGGTCGGGTTAAAGGGTCGTGTCGGCGGGTTGAAGGGTCAGCATACCTCAACACGAACCCGACCTATTTATTAAACGAGTCGGCTGTGGCAAATAAGAACCCGACCCGTTTATTAAACGAGTCGGCTGTGGCAAATAAGAACCCGACCCATTTATTAAACGGGTAACCCGACACGACACTGTTAACTCATTTAATAAACGGGTCGGGTCGGGTCGGGTAAACGGTTTGGCGGGTTGGCGGGTCGGGTTCGGATAAATGGGTAAACTGGTTGGCGAGCGGGTCGGGATCGGGTAAATGGGTTGGCGGGCGGGTTGGATAGTAAGTCCCTAACAACATACACACACAATATTCACAAAAATCCAAGAACACCCAACTCCCCAAATCAAACAACCCCCAAAACAACAAAGCACCCACAAAATTAGATTGAAAACCCCAGACACCCACATCCAAAATCACATAGAAAACCAATATAACAATGAAAAACGATGACTACCAATATCATATTTCCAAAAACCAAAAAATCCACATCCAAAATCACATAGAAAACCAATATAACAATGAAAAACAACCGCAACCAACATCATATTTCCGAAAACCCAACAAGAACAACATAAAAGAAATGATGGAACCAACGACTTCTGTGCAGTAGCCACCTAAAGAAGACTTGATGCATAGCTCGTGTAGTTCCTGATGAGGCCTTGGGTGGTAATCTTGATCTCATTCTCGCTGATGGCAGATTTGGTCCTGGGCTTCTCCACCTGTTGGTATTTGTCCATGACTCTTCAAAGATTAGGGTTCACTCTTCGAGCCCCCACACAAGCTCCACTAACTCTCCCCTCCAAAACCCCTAGATAAACCCTAAATCCATCCACAAAAAGCCTAAAATTAGGGGCACATTTAATGATTTAAGCATCCTCAGCACTGGGTTGGGTTCAGGTCAAGGGATTAGCAAGCAGATCGGGGTCGGGTAAACGGGTTGGCGGGCGGGTTGGCATACCCCTAACATGAACCCGACCCGTTTAATAAACGGGTTAGGCGGGTTGACCCGATTACGACACGAACCCGTTTAAGCCAAACGTGAACCCAGCTAAGAAGCGGGTTGGCGGGTTGGGTCAGATTTTGCCACCCCTAGACTTGATGGCCTGAGCTCATCGAAGGCGTTGATTGGTTGAGGAGCACGTTGACAACCCACCTCTACCGAAGCATCATTCAGATATGCAATGGCCGCTTCCAGTAAGTGTCATTCCCCCGGCCTTTTATTTCAACATTGGGTTATGGGCCCACACCACATTGCTTCCATTGTGTGAGTTTTGTGTGGGTGTGCCAGCATCTATGCCATGCTCACCGAAATTCTCCTCTTGTTTCTCTCCTTTCCCATCGAGTTCACGCCCCTCGAGTTTGTGTCAGCGTCAGCCCTCAATGACGAGCTGTGTCTGGACATCAATGTCAATCACCGACACAGGCCATCACCGTATAAGAGAGAGAGAGAGGGGAGAAAATTGTCGGCAAATTCTTCTCCCTCATTGAACTCCCATTCAGATTTAAAAGTCGACAACAAAGGGAGGTGTCTACCGGCAACCCACTGCCTGCAGGTCGGCAGTTGACATTGTCTAGGCCCTGTTGAGGTTGGCAGTGGTCACCGCTGGCGAGTAGAGGCATTGAGAACCGGGACGCAATCGGCATCCACCCTTCTCCCTTTTATCTTTTTTTTAGGTTATGTTTTTCGCCGCTACAATCATCGGCGGACGACAGAGACTGACACTGGATGGTCGTTGGAGACCAATCATCACTGACGACATCAATGGCTAACGGCGAGTGGCGGCTGCTAGAGGCAGAGGTGGTAAAGGTAAGTGGGAGGAGGACATAACCCTCTCTGTTATGCCAGTGGGGGTAGAGATTCACTATAGCTAGACCCGATGGGACCTGGTCCAGGACCTGGACCCAGTATAACAGTTCCATGTGGTCCGGGTTTGAGGTTGAACAGGTCCATGAACTAGACCCAATATGGTGTTTTCGGGTGGGCTAGGTCTAAGCCTGAACCAATGGAACCTAGTCCTGAACCCAAACCTAGTACATGGATTCCGAGTAGACCGAGTCTGATCCTGACCTGGTGGGACCAGGTCTTGGACCCGGACCCTATACAGGGGTTTCAAGTTTGAGGCAGACCTCGAGGACACAGTCCAAGACCCAAACCTAGTACCTGGGTTCCGCGTGGACTAGGTTTGACCCCAAGGAGGACCCAATCCAAGACTTGAATCCAATTTTGGGTGGATTGGGTCTGACCTTGACCCGATGGACCTATATCTAGTATTGGGGTTTCAGGTGGACAGAGTCTAAGCCTGACCCGAACCTAGTGTTGGGGTCTTGGGTGGATTGGATTTGTGTTTGACATGCTCGGGCCTCATCTAGGACCCAGACCCGTACCCGAGAGCAGGTATTCGGTTAGACTAGCACTACAAGAAAATGTGGATTAGCGACGGATGCTATCCGTCGCTAAACAGTTTAGCGACGGAATGACGACGGATAGCGTTCATCGCAAAATCCTGGTCGCTAATTAGCGACAGAACTTATTTGTCGCTACTCTCATTGCTACTTTATGACAGATTCGCGATGGATCATGTCTGTCGTGAGTCCGTCGCTTAATAAGCACTGATTTGGGTTTGCGACGGATTATATTTCGTCGCTAAAATAGCGACGAAATTAGCGATGAAATATATATAATCAGTTGCAAACCATCGAAAAATCATCGCTGAATATTAGCGACGGATATTATCCATCGCTAATTCATCGCAAAATTAAAATAAAAAATAAAAAAAGAGCCCCGAGGCATGCGCCTCATACGCCTTGAGACGCATGCCTTGAGGTGCACGCCTCGAGGCAAGGTGCGCCTCATGCCGAGGCGTACACGCCTTGAATTTTTTAATCAAATGAGGGTCAAAGTTCTCATTTGACCAAAAATTAGGGTTTTTTACACAGTTTTAACTAAGCTACTAGTAAAAAATCGGGTATGATCCATAAGAAATCGGGTCTCAAACATAAGCCCAAGAAAAAAATGACCCGCACCGAGGGGGAACCCTCGGACCTCCCTCCTGTAAGAAAAAAAACTCGAAATCAGGCTCCACAACTCATCACGTGTCCCCTAATGGGCACAACTTTGACTGAGTCTTATTATTGTTATATATATATATATATATATATATATATATATATATATTTTAAAAAAAACAGTTGGTTAACTGGTGTGACATGTTAGTTTTGTGGTGTCTGAGTAAGGTGCTTCTCCATGAGCATAGGGTCTAATATACTAAGTTTAGTGTTTTATTTCTCACTATTTTTTTCACCTGCAGATGTTCAATGGAAAATTCTATTTGAATTCTGAATGGAGAAAACTAACTATTATTTGATTGTTGTAAATTTCAATGGAAATTTCTGAATTGTGTTTACAAATCACATACCCATAGAAAGATGAGTTAAAGGCACACAAACCAAACAAATTTAGTGAATGTTTGATTTTTATAAGCTACATCAACCACATCCGCCATAGAGACAATGCTTTGATATCAGGAGTTTAAAAAGATTGAAAATATATAAATAATAAGAAAAAAGGTTAAAAAAACAATAGTTTTGCATGATTTTTCTTGCAAAAATATAAAGAAACAAGTTTTAGAAAATTTTAAAATATAAAAGAAAAAAATAGAAAATATATGCTTAAAATATTTAAAAAATGAGATTTTTCCAAAAAATATCATGATATATTTTAAGTATTGGCAATAATTTGAAAATATTGCAATAAATTGAAGTTAATATCAGCTGACTTGATATCACTGATATTATCATGATATTTTCAAAATATTGGTGATATTGGTGACACTAGAGAGAGTGTGTGTATATGGATGCCCATTATTTATTTTTTTATATTCATTAGTAGCTGAAATTATGGAATTAGTGATAGATTAAAGTTTAAACAAAGACAACCATCCTAATTTTGAAGAAAGGTCATCACGGAAACTGGTTTCCCAAAGTTCAACAGAGCATCACAGAGATAGAGTAAAGTGGTGGCACTCGAAGCTGACATTGTCCACTGTCACAAATGTTGCACACAAATATATACATCCCCATGTGCTATCTTATGAACCATATGTCGAACTTTTACTAAACTCTTTTATCAACTAGAATTTGGTTTGTCTACTAAACAAACAGATTTTTAGACTTACGTACAGCTAATTCAAGTAAGCAAGCAAACTTAAAGTGAGTTCTTAACAAACCCCATTTTGGCAGTTCATGAACTATCTGGTCCAATATCCACCCTTATTACCACCAGAGTTGCTTTAAACAAGGGAAGGCATGGTACAAAAGTGTTGTATTTCATGTGCACCTAATAAGCCAGGATGATCAATGTCATTACAGGGACTAAGCAAGTTATTCTACATAAAATGCATTAACCAGGTTTGATGTATATATTAAGCCTAGATGATGAATAAGGTGTCAAAAACAGTCATCATCCTGGTTTGATATTCATCTAAACACCCAGAAGGACCATTACACTTTGCCAACTTAATGGATTTTGTAGGCTATCTTTAGATTTTCATACTATGCTATTTTTTTTGGATATTTTCCAGTACAGAATTCACCCAGTGACCTGCATAAACCGCTTGAGGAACAAAAGTATATATGATGCAGGAACTTCACAATGAATTTATACCAGGCACTATCTTCCCCTTCCAAACACTCAAACAATACCATTTGAGAGTTTGAAAGTAACATTTCAAATCAACAAAATACTGAGATACATTGCCTACATAAGGTTTCTTAATTAAGCTGTAAAAAGTAAAACAGAATGGATGGATAATAACCTTGTAAGTACAGTAGTATAAACATAAAATACCTCTTGCTCAAGAGGAGGAAGTGCTTGCTTGAGGGCCATTGCCATTAAATCCCTTACAGCAGCTCCTCGACTAGCATCAGCACACATGCCTTTGTCCCACAGCAACTCTCGGTTGTTCTCAGGGTTTAACCACACAAGCTGTCACATCAACAAAAGGAGTAATAAGAAATATTTATTATATGGTGCCTGCTTATATTAGGGGGGAGAGAGTTTGGGCTTGATCTTTTGGAGCAGAGAATTGAGGATCTATCTATTGTAACGTGTTCCTTAATCTATCATCTCATTATGTTTTGTGGTACATCATTCTATTAATGCATGTTAAATATTAGTTGTATATTTTGAGATAAGGAGGATGGTTATTGATAAAAAAAAGAGCCTTAACAGTATTTGAAACAATAAGAAACTTTTTTAGTTACCATCGAAGTGGGTGTCAGAATCGACTATCAACAAAAAAATAGATAAAAAGGATGTATTTTATCATAATCACACTTTATCATCAGTCATTAACATTGAACAAATGAAATGATCTTGTAACCTCCCAATTGCAGTGACTTACAATGAATAAAATTTCGTCCAAGCACATTTAATCTCAGAACACTCATTAATTATTTAAACAATGGAAGCCTGTTTAAAAGTTGTTACAAGTCTAGGAGTACTTTTGTTGCATATGATTTAAAAGATAATTCCCTTCAAGATTCTTATGTACTTCAACCTTGAATTTTTCCTCGTTACCCCTTTTCAACTTGAGAAGCAAATCAAACTTGGTTGATTCTTCAATGATCTGCAATCTCAAACAGAGAAGTACATGAAAAGATTCACTTGTGCACAGAGGTGAAATGGAACAAGTGGAGATAAAACTGGACCATGTTACAAAACAAAACTAGAATTCGTCGACCTCAACCTTTGCATGAAGGATCTCCAGCAGCTCATATGGAGCCAGCGAATTAGACCTCAGTTGAATAGTCTTGACAACATGATCTGCTGCTTCTTTGACAACAGGGTCATGACCCATGTTTGTCTAGTTTAGAGAAACCAAACTATTACTACATAATCACTTTGCATTGACAACATATCAAACATAAGAAAACATGATATTATGTTTCTTGAACAAGCACAAAACCTATCCCAATAACTTGTACAGACATTAACCATAAGAATTTTTTTTGAGTCATGAAATAGTTCCAACATCAGAAGCAAAATGGACAGGAATTCCATATATGCAGAAAACAAAGGCACTAACTACACCATCAACAAAATGATGCCACAGTTTATGAGAAACAAGAAGGCTAGTTATATCTTTTTCTAGCATCAACAACACTCAAGTAGATAAACCAACCAACAATAAGACATGCTTGACAAATTAAGAGAATGGTGGTGAACGAGGAAAGCCAATCAATAACATTGGCTTGCTACATCAATATCTTATAAATAAAACAAGAGAAACATGAAATAAAACCCAGCAAACAAGAAGAAAAGAATACCAACGGAAAAAAATTGAAAAGATGGTTGAGGCAAGAAAGATATACGAAGCCCCAACATTAGAGCATCAGGCTAAGGGAGAGATTGATTGAGAGAAAGAGGGCTCAAGAGAGGATCACCTCGCCTAATGCTCAAGAGAGAGGGAGAGATCGATTGAGAGAGAGAGGGGGAGAGAGAGAAGGAAAAGGGCACACTTGACCTTCGACAACTGAGGGTTTGTCGTCGCTCTGGTGATGATCTGCTGGGGTTTCTACAGGCAACGGGTGAGTCCTTCGGCGGTTGCAGGGAAGGAGAGGGAGAGCGAAATGGGGGAAAGAGGGAGATTGCATGGTGAGAGGGAGAGGGAGAGAAGAAGGACAGGCGATGCGGGCAGGAGGGGCGAAGGGGTGACAGGGAGGGGAGTAGAGCGATGGGCGCGCGAGAGAGAGAGAGAGAGGAGGCGGTGGTGGTTACGGCGATAGCACTCGGCTCCAGCCGACTGCAGATGGGGAAAGGGAGGATTTGGGGGTAATCATAGAAAGAGAGAGGGCGCGAGGGAGGGAGAATTTCGTGCCCATTTTTTATCGAGAGAAAAAATCTGTTTCAAAATTCATAGCTAATTAGCAACAAAACAATTTTGTCTCAAAATTTGTCGCTAATTAGGGACGGATTTTGAGACAGAATTTTTTCATCGTGAATCTGTTACTAATTAGCGATGGATTTTGAGACGAAATTTTTTCGTCGCTAATTTCGCAGCTAATTTCAATTTTAAGGACGGATAGTTTTTTCTAGCTAATTTGTAACAGAAATAATTCGTCGTAAATTTTTGTCACTAATTAACATTTTCCTTATAGTGTAGGTCTTAGTTTGATCCAAAACCCGATCTAGGTGCCAGATTTTTGAGTAGATCGAGTATGTGGTCTGTTTTGGCGGACTGGGTCTGGATTCATGGGAAGGTCGGATTAGGTCCAAAACTAGACTCTGCTAACCATTTAAAAGTGTAAAACCAATTCAGGGTCTTCCAAAACCAGTTCAAGGTTATCCAGGTCTGGTTTAGGGCCCTCAAGGACCAGTTCAAGGTCCTCTAAAACTCGTTCGAGGCCATTTTCATGCCAATTATGGTTATTACATGTAATAGCATGTTTTTGTCATTTCTCTCGTACTCTTATATGGCATTTTCATCATGGATGAGTGTCTTTAGCATAATATTATGTGCATTTTATGATTGTTTTGAGTTGTCCATGATATATATAAGCATGAGATTATGACTGAATTCAAAGTATATGTGTTGTAGCATGCTTTGTAATATGAATATACTTACGATAATAGTTCTGAGTTGTGTTGAGTAAGGGTCCTTTGGATCGTATTAAGATTGAAATTTGGTATTGCAATTATGTGACTTTATGAAGCAATGATTTTATACAAAGGTAGATCATTGTGTTCTAAATTCATACAGGGTGTGTACCCAAAGGTTCAGTGTCGTATTGCCTCTAGTTACATGATCTACTAGTTTCAGTAATTAAGTATATTCTTTTCACCAAAGTGAAACCATAATGACCCTATTATGCTTGCCTTAGAAAAAGGTGAATAATAAAGGGTCTCTTGTTAATTTTTTTGATATCAATCTTTTATGAGCATTTATTTGGTTTTCTCTTTTGTTCTTGCAATATCAGGTTCCTTGATCATTGACAATTCTTACAATATCTCTATTTTAAACAGATCAAATTTTTTTCATTCGAAAGGAATTGTGTTGTTCACTTTAGGATACAAGGACCTAGATTTAGCTTTAAGAACTGACAAACCTCCCACTCTTATAAAACAAAGTAAAGTTGATCATAAGGTTGTCTATGAGAAGTAAGAGCACTCAAATATGATTAGTTTATTGCTTTTGCAATCACGACTGGCTAAGAATATTTGAGTCATCGTACCTCACTGTAAGATAGTGAAGGAATTTTTGAGAACCATTAAGACTCAATTCGCTAGTTCTAATAAGGCTAAGGTCAGTACTCTCATGTCCAAGTTGGTAGTTATAAAATATTCTAGAAACAATTACATCCAACAGCATATTCTAAAAATGAGAAATATTTCATCTCATGTGAATGACATGAAGCTCGCCATTTTTTACTCATTCCTAGTGCATTTAATTTTGATTTCATTGCTTATAGAATACAAACCACTTAAAATCTCTTACAACACATAATGATAAGTGATATTTTAATGACCTTTTAACTAAGTGTATTGAAGAAGATGAAATATTAAAGGGGGAGAAGGTGCAAAGTGCACATATGGGGTTCTCATCCCACAAAGTATAGGCTTGGGACAAAGAAAGTTCCTTAAAATAGAAAAGAAAGAAGAAAACCTCTAAGGAGAGTTCTAACTCTCAGGTGAATGTCAAATTTCAGACCGATGGTTCTTCTATAAAGTGCTTTTTCTATAAGAAGGGACATAAGAAGGTAGATTGCATGAAGCATAAAAAATAGCTTGAAAAAAAAGGTAACAATTCATTCATTTCTCATAAGTATAATTTAATCTATGTCCCATTGAATAGCTGGTGGATTGATTATGGTGCCACTATACACATTGTCAACTCTTTTTAGGCATTTTTGAACAAAAGGAAACCAACAGAGTATGAAAGAAGTATTGTAATACCCATAAAATTTTCGATAATTAATTAAATAAATAAAGATGATTTGTTTTGTTTAATTTGGTTTGTATTTATTTAAATATGCATGTGAATTATTTAAATAAAGATGATCATCTTATTGAATCATATATATGTTTTCTTGAATGAAAAGAAAGGGAAAGATGCAGCAAGAAGGGACAACAATGGGGTATTCAATGGAAAAACTAATAAAAAATTAATTAAAAATAAAAAGAAAGAAGGAGCTTACCTTGGGATGCAAGAATGGAGGTTGTTGGACTTGAGGGAGAAAAAAGAGATGAGAGAAGGTCAGAGAGAGATTTCTTGGTCGACCACCCTATGGGGCTTTTTATAATTTGTGTTGCCTAGTTAATTAGAGAGTTCCATTTTGTCGGAACTCTCTTAATTACTTAAGAGATAAGCTAAAGGGGGGTCGATTTTGCTAAGTTGGTTTGACTGTTTAAAAATCCTAATTAAACCTAAATAAGCTTAACTACTCCCAAATGTGGCACCACCTAATGTGGGCCCCACATTTGGTTCTTTGAAGAAAACGATTTTAAGATGAAGGTTAAAAAAAAAGATGTTAAAACAAAAGGGGAAATTAAAGATTTTGAAAATCAAGTTCTAAGCTAACTAAAAGACCTAAATAAACTGACAACCTCTCAAATGTGGCACCACCTAAGTGGGCCCCATTTGGGTTTAAAAAATGATTTTTAAAGATGAAAACAAATGGTTTAAAGATGAGTTTTTCAAGAGACTTTAAAAACACCTATATCTATGAGATTTTTTTTTATTTTTTGAAATAGGCAAAACATGGAATGGACTAAAAATAAAGATGGAAATTTTAGGATTGGTGCCCCTGCAGGACGGGCCCCACTTAAAGAAAATTGAGAAAATTGAAAGTGAAATTAAAAATCAAGTTTAAAACGAATAAAGATAATTTTTCTAAGGAAGATATTTTGAAATAAAGGAATATAAAGTTTTGGGGGTTTGCCAAATGAAAAATATCAATTTAAAACCCAGGTTTTTAAAATTGATTTCGAAAGAAAGGCTTTGAAATCGAATCTGGATTTGATATTTTGAAAACAAGAGTGCTAGATCTCGAAAATGATATACTATGCGATCAAATGACATGAAATGTGATAAAATGACATGAAATGATACAAAATAATACAAAATGACATGAAATGATATACAAAATGCAAACCCTGGATGAGGGATTTAAAGTCCTAGACCCATGGCAGAGACGAAGAATTGAGAATTCTTATCCGAGGATGAAAATTGGGTATTGGATATCAGATCCGACATTGAATTCGATCCAAATGTGAATCATGTCTTGGATGTGGCTAAACTTTCAAGAAAGGAATCGATTTGAGCCCAGGTTGATACTTGTACCAGCTTGACAGGTTGATAGAAATGAAGTTTTGAAGAAAAATGCTTGTGAAATGATTTTGCCCCTGCAGGGCAAAAATGACACTCAGAGAGTGAGGTTTACACTAACTAGGACTGGACAGAACTGGTTTAAACTAAATTTTAAGATCTCTAAACTCAGAAGAACTAAAAAGACACTGACTCAACTAAACTCCTAGACTGAATGATTGAGAAATGACTCAATTCTCAAAGAAATTATGAGAAATGCACACTGGAGTAATGTGAATAACAAAAATGTACCAAGTTTGAGCTAGAATGAAGGTCAGTAATATTGAGATGAACAAAATCTGAAGTTCAAACACTAGTTCAACTGACTGAATTTAGCTCAATTTCAGCTAAAATGGGCTAAAATGGACTACGACATTATGAAAAATGGATTTGAACTAAAACTGGACCACTTGAACTCTCGGTGAGCTCAAGGTAGACTCAGGAGAATAGGATTAACTAGAATTGAAAGACTCATAGACAACTGACTACAATTCAAGCTGAAAATGAGTCCATTTCTCGAGAAATAAACTAATTTTGGTCAAAATGGTCAGAAATGAATAGGGTCTGCTCATTGTGAGCTTAGAGAAGCTAGAAATGACAGGCATTCTAACTGTTTTGAACCTAAAAATGAGCATGGTTGACTCTAACTGACAGAGATCTAAGGATAAAATGGTAATTTTCCTAATAAAAGGGGTGAAATGACACCTAAACTAGAACATACCTAAGGGTTAAACTCCTACACTGACCTACAGGGTTTGCATCTGTGAAAGGGGGGGTATATGAAAATGAACGAGGAAAATTTAAGGTGTTTACAAAGAGGCTTTTGTGTTTATATGCTAAGTCATAGAGACTTAAGCTATGTTGTTTCCAACTATGGCCTGAAGAGTCTCCTTGCATTTTCAAGCTTTATACTTGTTTGAATTGGAATGCTTTCCTACTAGACCAATGATAGTTCTGACCCTATTTTATG
Organism: Nuphar pumila; assembly: GCF_984573655.1. Classification (NCBI taxonomy): domain Eukaryota; kingdom Viridiplantae; phylum Streptophyta; class Magnoliopsida; order Nymphaeales; family Nymphaeaceae; genus Nuphar; species Nuphar pumila. Next base: position 134,764,665 of record NC_143250.1, read on the forward strand.
GGGAATGCAGGTACAGAACCTGCGATGTGATATGCGAAGCAAGACAACATCAAGTTTCAAGGTTTCTGCAGACTGTGTTGGTCATTTCATTTATAAAACTAGTTTTATAAAATACTGCTTTACCAAGCAGTGATATTATAATAAATAACTTGTTTTGGTTTGCATAAATGGAATACTTTTGTGGTCAATGAGTACTTGTCTGCAAAACTGTGACTTGCCCGACATCTTCTAAAATCGATGACTTATTATCGTCTATTTTTGCTGCTAAAAACCTTTTCTAAATTTCACTGCAAAGAAAAAAAATCCATAAATTTTTTACCAAGTTTTGTTTTGGAAATTTGGGGCATTACAAAATTGGTATCAAAGCCTAAGTCTGAGAAACCAAGTTTGAGATCTGTCATGTTCGCGATATTGCGTTGTGAGTATTATTTTCAAGATTCTAACCTCAAAAAAATCTTTTGTCAAATATAAATGGCAACTTGCGACTCAAGGGGTTAAGGCGATGTGGCAATAAACAGGCATATCTGAGGCAGTTTATGTCAAAATGAAACTCAGTTTTTAGAAACCGATCATGTTTTGAGTTAATGGACTCACGTGTGAGGTTTTCGCCACCTGTGTCCACCAGTGAGGCTTGACCCTTATAATTATGGCGATGTGTGCTTGTTTGTGCTGCAATGTATATATATAAGTAATTTTTTACTTTCCTATATATAATCAAAAAACTAAATCACGTTAATTGTATATGAATAGTCAAATGGCTCCCACGACGAAGAAAATTGTGCCGAGCGAGGATTCCCACACTCAGGGGTTTTTGTTGAAAATCTTCAACAACCTAGTTATTGCCATCCATGAGATGAGGCAGGAACCGGACCCGCCTTATAACGAGAACATTGGAGGAATTACTTATGAGAAGCTTCCCAAGCTAGACCCACCTATCTTCGCTAATAGAGTCAATCTAGAACTCGCAAAAAACTAGATCGAGAAGACTGAATATGCATTCCTAGTGTTGGGAGTGCCAGAAGAAAGAAAAACTAATTTTGGCATGTACTGATTAAAGGACAATATACGAAAGTGGTCGGACACCACCAAAATTATCCACTTCAGAATACAAAGTCATCCCTTGGAGAGATTTTTGAAGGGCTTTTCTAGATAACTACTTCTCGATACACTCTAGGAATCGAAAGAAGATGAATTTTTTGGAGTTGGAACAAGGTAGTACTAGTCTCATCAACTATACTACATATTTCCAAAACCTCGAGTGGTACTGCTCTAGGTTGTTGGAGACTAACCAGGAAAGAGCTGACAAATATGTCAATGAGTTGTGGGAAGGGTTGCGGTCTCGCATGATAGAAAACATGCCCCAAACGTTCCAAGTTGACATAGCGGCAGCTTCAAGGATAAATATAAAGTGGGAGTGATCCAAGGAGATCGCAGGAAAGATGCCAGTGGAAAGTAATGGGAATAACAAGAGGACGTTCCCAACTGAGCAGGAATCATAACCACATTTTCGTCAGAGGGAGTTTCGAAGAAAGAACTTTGCTGCACTGACTAAGGGGCCACCGCAGATGGAGGGACTCATTTAGCCCTACCAACAGTCAAATTTTTATTGTTTGAGGTATATCGCACATCACCCCGGAGAGGCATATCGCTGCGATACAAGTGGTTGCCTATATTGCGGCAAACAAGGCCATCATATAAGATAATATTGTAAGAAGGCCTCAAACCATCAACGAAAAAATATGGGATCGGTAGGACTCTCCCAACAAACGTAGCAGTGTTCCCCATTCCAACGATCGCCACCATCAAATACAGAGCAGAAACCCGTGGCAGGTCGTGTTTACGTTGTATCAGTCGAACAACTCGTAAATGATGACCTTATCGAGGAACTCGAATACCCTTGATAGGTAGAAGTTGTGTTGGGTAGAAAGCAATCAGGAAATAACATAAGCTCAATCGAATGCTCGAGCCTAGACAGATAGCTCATTATCTTGTGTATGGTCATCTAAATGAATATGTGTTTTTTTCTCAAAGTAATGATAAAAAATCTTGGACTTGTCAAATTGAATTTATATATGCTTGTGCTCAAATTGGTGGCCATTGACCCTGTGAGTGGGTAACTGAGTTTGTGAAATTAGGATACTATAAATCCGTAAACCATTGAGGAATTGTTCCCAAGAGGAGGACCTTGTGTGGTTTTACATATCCAAAATCGGATAGTTTGGCCAGGGCGAGCCTTTGAAGATGTACAACTCCACGACTAGGCAGTCCTAAGAGACCATGTACGAGTGTATATGTCCAAAACCAGTAGTCTGGTTAGGATGATTTTGTAAGGGTGTAATGTCTCAATATCAGGTGAGTCTGATGAGGACAAGCCTATGAGAAAGTACGTTTCTAAGACTAGATAATCTGACAGAGGACTTGTTCAAATATGGTAAATCCTTGTGAGAATTATCAGGGTATATGAAATAGTTACATGGAATGGCTATGATTGATAGCCAGTTGGGAGACTATGAATTTAACTAAGATTCCATTGTTGTAACGTGATTTGATATTGAACTCAGATATGAGAAGCATAGTCTCATTGATCATAGGTCGTGATATGAGGTAATGATTTAAACGAATGTGATAATGAATTAGGTGAATAACACACCACATCTACTTAGACACCTTGCAAATATTTGCAAAATTATTTATTTGATATTTGACTGGGATGGATATGTTGACATACTAGTGAAAGAAATGTCATGCCTACTTAATCTTGTTGCTGATAGTATTATCGATCCAATATGCAGGCAAAATATCACACGCTATTCATGTAGTACTATAACAAAATTTCGATGATAAAATTCTTTTAAGGGTGTAGAGATATAAGACCCGGATTTTTTTCAGTAAAAATTTTGAATAAAACTAAGAGGTATTTTATGTAAAGTTATCATATTGACCCAAATGTGAAATGAACAAAATTCAAACGAGCCAATTATACTTAGGACATATATATCTTTAGGGATATCTGCTCAAATAGTCAATGAGCCATTACTCTCTCCCTAAACAAAATTAGGAGATTTTAGTGAGCCAATCTGCTTCATCTCATCGATAAAAAAAAAATAGTGTACTCACATTTTTTCACAAAAAATATCAGCGAAATCATGAAAATACACGACCCACAAGAATATCTCACCAAAAATATCTTGTGGGCCCCATATAAATATCTTATGAAATTATTAAGTAGTTCCCACATAGACATAGATGACATTAAGTTACTTTACCACTAAGTTTGGATCTTGGATCCCATGGGCTATCTGGATCAAACCCAGACCCCATGTAGATTCAAGATCCACATTTTTGCCTATAAATAAGAGAAGACCCCCTCCTTTTAGAAAAAATTTCAGCCATCTTTCTCTTTTCTCTCTTGGTTCTAGCCTAGGTTTAGCCTAGTTGACTTAGACCAAGCCCACTTGCAGTGAGCTTGTACCTACCTGGTGTAGGCTAAGCTTAGTTGGGTCAAGTCAACTTGACCTACTAGGCTAGTTTTTCTATCTCTTCCCTTGTCTTGGTCTTAGCCTAGGTCAGACTCACTTGACCTAAACTGAGCCTACTTGAGGTGAGCTTGGACCCACCTAACCTAGACTGAACCCAGTTGGGACAAAACCCCTTAACCCTGACTGTTTGACGTCCTCTACCATTTTCTTGACTAGGTCCAACCCATCTGGCCTAGCCTAGCCCACTTGAGGTAGGTTTGAACCTAGTTGGACCTAAACTAGGTTCAATCTAGTTTTGGTCTAAACCTTATTGTTTCGCTACACCATTGAGTTCTGCAAGAGACACTCTTGGTTGTCATTGTACCAGATGTAAAGGATGTGTCAGCCATGACCTAGGAGTGCCTCAACACCTCATTGAGCCACCATCATCGATCCTTGGTAGCTTTGCGTACCAAATAATGCCAAACTTCTTGCTTTTCTTGATATATGTTTTGCTTATGCATTTAAGATTGTCATCACGTCGAATGATGCCAAGGCTCCTACTTTCTGTAGTACATACGTATTTGCTTATGCATTTGAGATTATCGTCGTACCAAATGGTGCCAAGACTCCTACTTTTTGCAATATATACGTATTTGCTTATGCATTTGAGGTTGTCATTGTGCCAAACAGTGCCAAGGCTCCTACACTACAAGAAATTTGAGGATTAGCGATGACCTAAATTTGTCGTTAAGTCGATGCCAATCCATCGCTAAACAGTTTAGCGACGGATTAGTGTCGGCGTAGTAATGAATTAGCGTCGGTGTAGCAACGGATAGCTTCTATCACAAAATTATAGTCGTTAATTAGCGTCAAAAACTATATATCGTAAATTCCGTTGCTAATTTACGATGAATTAGCAAATGTCATGATTCATCGCAAGGCCGTCATCAATATATGAAGATTTTGGTTTTACGACGGATTAAACTTCGTCGCTATTGTAGTGATGGACTTAGCGATGAATTTTAATCCATCGCAAACACGTTAACTGATTCACGTTTACGATGGATTAATATTCATCCCTATAATTTCCTCCAAGTTCTAATTATTTACAAGTGAACATTTACATTTTTGAAACAACAAGAAGGTACAAAAAATTCAACACATGAATCTAATCATCGCCAAGATTTTGTGTCATCTTTATCATTATCTCGGTCTGCCTAATGATGCATGAAATGCACATCATGTTAGTTAGTTATTCATGCATTTTATGGTGAGATTAAGGTTTAAAACCCATGTTTAGATGCATTTTGATAGTAAGGAGTTGTGGTTCAAATTTCAGAGAAATCGAAGTTAAAATGAGAGAGTTATGGCAATTTTAGTGTTCGGGCATGAATTTCGAGGTGGATCGGATCCATATCTGACCCAATTAGGTTGTTTTGGATCTTGGATCAACCTTTAGAAAGCCAAAATCCAACCCACACGCATATCAATACCCATTTAGAAAACATTTGCAGAAAACCCCTCAGAAAGTGGTGCAGGGTAAAATATTTTTTCTTAAACCTTTTTCTGAAAAATACCAAAAGTATAAATTAGATTTTTCAGCAAACCCTAGGCATCTTTGGCATTGGAATTGATGCCCCCATTATGATTCTAGCTCCAGCCCCCTTTCAACCTCTCATCCCACCTCATTTGCCTTGAAGATCGAGTTTTGCTTGAAACTCAAGCATTATTTCATCTCCCGTTGCATTTCTTTTCGTTTCTTCTTCATCCTTGTTGTGAGTAACCCTTGTTTGCCGCATTTTTGCAGGTGTAGCAGAGGTGGAGAACATCTATCTTGCGTGGAAGTGAGAAACACTCCAACAAGATGAGCCGGCCCTACCTCCATCCGGTTTTCTAAGCCCTCCGATCGCGAATCGACACCTTTTTCATCTTTGGTGGATCTCCAACATGTTGCAGCTGTAAAACCTCTGCTCGTGGTGATATTTCAGCATTCTCAAACAATCCGGGATGTTAATCTAAAGCCATTGTCCGCTCTCTTCTCCCCCACAATCGTCGGATCGCCCTGGAGGTAGGTCTTCTTCTCTCTTTTCTTCTAGTTAAAACCCAAATCGAGTGTGCTCGTTTTTCTTGTTTTATTTTCTGATTCGTGTGCTGAGTTTTTAGTGTTTCAACCTTAGTATAGAACTCATGCACAGACCAGCACGGTAGATCTAGGTTGGTGTTCGTTTTGATGTGTTAGAGTGTTAGTTTTTAATTGTTTTAGCCCCAAAACATGGAAATCGGCTAGATCTTGTTCTAGTCAATTTTTGCTTTTTATTATTTCTGATTTTCTGTATTAGTTTAGCAGGGAAAACGTATTTCAAAATTTATTTTATGCCCAGATTGTCGTTGGATTTGAGTTGGAGTCTTGTTTGAGTCCAAACCCAAGAATCGCCTAGATTCATCCTAGGTGATCTTGGTATTTTAATATTTATTTAATTGTTTTGTATTTTTCTGCAGTTAGAAGTGTCTTTCAGATCTTGTTCAAGTTGTATTTCGTGTGATTTAGTTAAAGGTCTAGATTGGCTTTATTTCAAAGGTGTCGTGTGACTTGTTTTGAAAAAAAAAATCGTGGGATGATAAGTTGATTCTGGGGAAGTGCGTGTGATTTCATTGTGCAAGTCGTGTGACTGCGTTTGTTTTGTTTCTCAATCTGGTGTTAGTAGAATTGAATGTCTTAGGAATCGTTTATTGTTGGTGTCATTGTTGTGGTGTCTTTTGGATTTGAGAAAATAAAAAATTTCAAGTTTTGTTTTCCTAGTGGTAATGTTGTCCAGCCGACTGTAGAGTGTTACTTAGATTGTAGTTATTAAATTACTTGCATTTTATTGTTTAATGTTATATTAAGTTAGGTATTAATTTTGCAATAGGGTTAGTAGCGTTAATTTCAATTATTTTGTGTTCTAGTTTAGGCGTTTAGATTATTTATTGTTTATGTGTTTTATGATTTCCAGCATGTTAGATAGTTTGATTATGCTGTCATTAGTGTAATTAGTTAGTTCTAGTCAAGTGTTAATTTAGATTCATCATTATCGTGGTGATGTTTGTTTAGTTGTTGCATTCGTTTTTTTTGTTAGTCAAAACTTTGATTGTAGTGTAAGTAGTCATCTTCCCTAGGTGGGGCGTCAGCCATTAGAGCTCTAGGCTGCTTTTGGTAAGAGTCTTGTGCATTTAGAAAGTCATTAGTGTGTCTAGGTTCATTGTATTAGGACTTGAATGTTTAGACATTTTTCTTTTAGTATTTGGCAAATTTGAATTAGGTGTTATTTCCTTTAGTGTAGAGAGTGACATTTTCCAATTTCAACCTTGCCTTATTTTAGTTAGATATTGATTCAATTCATTTAGAGGTTAATTTCCTTGTCTAAGCTAAATCGAGTTTCAGGGAGAGGATATGTGAGTAATTGTGTTTTGGAATTTAATTTGGTAAGTTGGAGATCTTCTAAAATCGTTTGGTGTGTTTAAAGAAAGATTTAAAGTTTGATTGTCAAGTCAAGGTAGAAGGGAGTTACCTATTGAGATTTGGAAATATCTTTTGGAAATTAAAACACCTTCCAAAGGGGTGTCTACGGTTTTGAGAAAGAACATTTAATTGTTATCCACTCATTTTGAAAAAGTTCAAAACGTGTGGCCTTTGTTGAGCTGGACAGTTTCAACCCTTCGTTTCCCATTTTATTTATCAAGCAATTATGGTAATTGTTACCCCCTTGGCCTGGACAGTTTTTAGTTGATTTAAAATTTCCAAAGTGAGCAAAGGCAAGTTCAAAAAGTGTAACTCCTCTCTAGCTAGACGATTTTGGATAGTATAAGTTTTCCAAACTTATTCTTGATCATTTACTCACATTTATCTCCATTTACCTAATAGTATATTCTAGATTTAGAATTACTTATTTAAGTTAATTGGTCATTAACTTTAGGATTAAGATTGAGTCCATAATTAGATAAGTTTTAATGACGATTAATATAGTAGTGTGTTAGGTGTAGAGATTTATTAGTGTTAATTGACTTTGTCATTTTTAATTCATTAGATTTTTATTTTTCGGTTCCTAATTTAGTCATTATCTAACCAAGTCAACTTGGTTGACCTAGTTAGGTGGGGCGTGAACATTGTCCAAGTCAAACCTTCAATCGTCCCTCATTAGCTTAGTTGATTAGTTGACCTTAGTTTTAATTAATATTAGGTACTATAGTTTGTTATTTGTTTGATCAAGTTATATTTTAGAAGTAAGTGTTTATCTAAAGTGAAATTGTTTAACGAGTGTTTGATTTGTGTAGTTCATCTAGTTAGCTGCGTGTAGTATTAATTAATTGCATTCTTTATTTCATATAGTTAGGATTGCATCATTAGTGAAGATAGTTTCATTTTATGCATTAGATTAACTTAGCTTTAGTCGTAATTTGCATATTTTATTCAATTTTCATTACATTTAGTATAATTGCATTTAGTGTCTGCATATAAACTGTCATTTAGCATCATTTAGGTCTGCATTAGTGTTAGACTGCATTCTTAGTGTTTAAAATAGAATTCCAAAGTGAATAGTGCATTGAACCCGAAACCCGATTTTTGCCTTGTCGCACAATCGTTATTTTATGTGCAAAATTTTTTAGTTTTCAATTTTTTTTCTGTTCACTTTATTGGTGTGTTGACCAAATTTCAACTCAATCCGAGTTGATTTAGTCTGATTTTTAAGCGTTTTGTGAAAACAACTTTTTCAGATTTTAAAATTTCGGGACCTGCGATATCCAGATTTCCCCTGGTTTTGAAACGCTTATATCTGGAGTTCCAGATATTATTTTTTAATTCTGTAAAAACTGTCAGATTTTTTAATCTGTTAGTTACAGAATAGAACAAATTTCAGAAAATTCGAACCTCGTTTGTTTTGTCAAACAGTCAGTTTATGAAGAGTTGTTAGAAGTCTATTTTGCACTATTTAGGGGTAGATTTGTAATTTCATTCTTTTAGTCATTTTCGGTCTGTTTTCATTAGTTTCTACATTTTAATTGTTGCATCTGCATCATCTAGCATTTTTAGACTTAGATTAGGTAATTTTAGAATTAGTTTAATATTTTATTTAATTATTTTATTGTAATTAGGATTTGTGTCGTTAATTTCTTGAAAATTAGGTCTAGTTTCATTTCTATTTTGATTTATTGAAATTCTTTACTAACTTTGTATTTTTCTGTGTTATTAGGTTGAAAAGCATAACAATTTTCCAGGGATTCTTGTCCAAGTGCGAAAATTAAGAAGTGGCGAAAAGACAGAAATACCCTTGGCATGCAATAGAAGACTGAATTGCTTTTCCATTTTTATTTTAGTGTTAATTTGTAATTGTTATTAGCCTTGTACTTGTAGACTGATATTTGTGATTAATAAATTAAATTTCTTAGAAATAATCGAGTAATTCTCGTTCCCTGTGGATTCAACTCGTACTTGCCACTTTGTGGAAAGTCGGTTATTTACTTTTGGTTGACGATTTTCCAAAGATTTTATCGAAAAATTATCTTTTAAAAAGAGTATTCATAAAAAGCCAACCACTGCCCCTTCAGCTCCTTTACGCTGATTATCTCCAGCAACCTACAAGAAAAAGAAAATGTTAGTATTGATAAACAAAATATAATGAAATAAATTATATGCAATATACCTAAGTTAAAGCAATCAAAGTAACATAAAATCTAACGACATGTAATAAATCACATGAAACTTTCATACCTAAGAGGCACCTGCAGACGAAGTTCCCCTGTCCCAAAAAAAACTGCATAACTTATTACGGACAACAGCAGAAATTGCTTCATACAAATAGTCACGCATTGTGTCCTTAACGAGCTGACGTACACCATCCAAAGAATTAGGTGGGTCAGTCAGATACTTAGAGTTGATGCTGACGGGAGAACTTTGTGAGCCATGACTGGAGGAAACAACGACTAGAGAGGTGTTCATATTGCTCTCAAACCCGAACACATTATCCTTTTTGGGTTCATCAGTTGCAGTCACCCATGCTACAAGATCAAATGGGGGATGCTTAGTAGAGTCATCGTCATATCGCTCTACCATCTGTTGCTTATATGACTCCTACAAAGTAATGATTACAGTATGAATTAATAATTAAGAATTATAATATTTATGATAACTTGTATATTATAATGTTTATTAAAACAATAAATACATATCGTTTTTGTTCTCGCCTTCTCTGATACGAACTCTCCCGTGGTCTTACGTTTATGTGTTTCAACAAACACATCCTTGTATGGCACAATGCCTCCTTTTTCTGCTTCCTGCGAAGTTAAATGATAAAAGAATTATTTAACAGGTTTGCAATAATACTTATAAAATTGTCAATATATATTGATGAGTTACTATTTTCTTCATGTGGCTCCCAAAAGTCCTAGATTCACCTGTGTGTAGATGGGCATCGAGCATTTTCCCTCGGTTTTGTACAGCCTTCGCAGAGCAGTTTCAAAATTCATGCCCTGCCCACTTGTCGCATATTGTATCCCAAACATATGTCCTGATAGTAGGAGGTTCATGGCCCTTCCACTGCAGTGGAGCATATATCCAGCCAGATGTTTTTCTTGTTGCAGTCTTCATATTGTGCAACATGTTTGCAAATCGATTGGCAGCTACCTTCTGCCACACCTTCCTTGCATCATGTTCCTCCATCGTAGTCGTGAAGCGATTCGAAGCCTACAAATATTTTTAGAAAGTTAGTAGACATGACTATAACAAAAAATTAAATGTGAAACACATTAATTATGAGAAACAATTATATACCATGAATGAGGACCACAATCTGTCCAACACCTCCTTCGAAAACTTTTTTCATTGAGTGACCGGTCCTGGTAGATGTTGAAGTAGTGAATTCATAATATCTCATATTACTTCTTGTGGCTCGAACCTCGTGTTGTGCATGAATTGGTAAACATTAACTATCAATATACAATATTTATAAGATAAGTAATAAGTGAAAATAAAATACTTACGATCGATTATCAATATACACTATTTGAATGAGTCTTCTTGTGTTAGACTGAGAAGACCCTGCATTCTGCATTGGCTCGTGACTTATATGAACAGCTGGTGTAGGTGGGTCATGTACATGCGAGACATCATCTATAAAAAAATGCATTAAAAATTCTAAAAATGCGTATTTAAACTAATCAAGTCTACAATTAGTTAAACTTATATAACTATCAAAGCAGCTCATGAAGATGAAGGCTGAGACTAGCTATCACTGGGTGATCGACCACTGTAACCTCCATGAACCATATTCTAACAAATAAAAAATATCATGCAATACATCCAAATAATTCAAATCATTCAGATTAAGTATTGCAATATATTCAAAGCATTCAAATATGTTACAATACATTCAAATCATAACTCTATACATATCAAAGATACATAATCAAAGAATAAAAAATGCCATGCAATACATTGAAACATTATAATACCTTCAAATCATTGCAATACATTTCAATACATTCAAATAATTCAAATCATTTACAAAATGTCATGTAATACATTCAAATAATTCAAATCATTCACATCAAGTATTGCAATATATTCAAATCATTCAAATATGTTACAATACATTCAAATAATAACTCTATACGTATCGAAAATACATAATCAAAGAATAAAAAATGTTATACAATACCTTCAAATATTGCAATACCTTCAAATCATTGCAATACATTTCAATACATTCAAATCATTCACATCAAGTATTACAATACATTCAAATCATTCAAACACGTTACAATACATTCAAATCATAACTCTATACGTATCGAAGATACATAATCAAAGAATAAAAAATGTCATGCAATAGAGGTTTGTATTACAAGATTTTGCTCACTAGCTCGAGAATTCTTCCTCATCACTTGTTTGACTTTCATATTCTTCTTCTTCCTCCTCTTCTTCTTCTTCTTCATTGTCTGCCCATCCACTTAGTATATTATTTGGATCACATTCTTCCATGAATGTTCCATTGACCAATGGAGATATGACATGCATACCATGCGCGATACCATAACCATAAGAGAAGTCATACATATCATTTGATTGATAGTAATCACTCTCTTCAGTTAACTTGTCTTCCTGTAGCTGATCATACTCAGGGTATAGTTTGGATTTCACCTTGCAAACTGTCCACCATTCATTTCTATCTGATTTCTCTGTACTCAGATATGAAGTATAGTAAACTTGTTGAGCTTGCGAGGCTAATATGAATGGTTCATATGTTCCAAACCTTGATTTATGATTCACCTCCACAATGCCTGAGGCTTTGTCGACTCTTATTGTAGTTGGATCACACCAATGACACTTGAATAAGGTTACCCTATTATTTATGCCTAAGTAAGTCAACTCCATTATTTCCTGTATAACATCATAGTAATCATGTTCATTTTTACCGTAGCTGCTACCCTTGACACACATGCCACTATTTATCATTGATTTATTTAGACTGTAGTCTTTTATATGAAATCGATAACCATTTACGATGTACTTGTTGTAACATTGCACAACTTTGGTCAGACCATTTTGTAAATCACATATTCCTTGATCTTTAACATCACCATAGCGGACCTATAAATACAAACAATGATTGTGATTACGACCAATTAAGTAACTTGTTGTTGTTTACATAGAGACAATTTATGTCATCGTCCTTGCTAACTCTTTCATCATTCTGCAAACTTAGTTTCACGTTCTTTTTGTACTTCTGCATCAGTGAGATGTGAAAGTTCTCTTCGCAGCTTCAAATCAAATCATTTGCACTTAATAAATACTTATATTACCAAACCATGTATGCATGTATAGAACATAAAAGGATTTAGATTTGTACTACGTATACATATACTTACTCGATGTATGGGTCGATCACTGAGCAATTAAAAAGGATATAGATTTGTTCTGCATCTTGCTCTCGATTTGCCAAAAGTCTTGATCAGCAACTGCCAAATGCATGCCCAAGGGGTTGAAATATCGACAGATTGTCAGCTACAATAAATTGTTCTTCATCATCGTTACGAGGTGGGCATGTGTAATGTGTTAGAACGTGAGGTTCAAAGTACATAGATGAGAAATTTGAAATCTCTTCTAAAGTGTACGCCTCACAAATAGAGCCCTCTACTCTTGCTTTATTCTGAACCTTTTTTTTTCATGTCAAACATGCATTTGTCAAAAATATATATCTCAGATTATATTAAATTTCTCAATAGCATTGAAAAGACAAATATAAGAAAATATATATCTTTCAAATGAGTATATCCACCGATATTGCACAAGACTACCAACCCTTAGTTCATATGGCAAATATATGATCAGATGTTTCATAACATTGAAAAATACTAACGAAAATATCTTCTCTAACTGACAAATAGTAGTGACGACAAAATCCTTGAGATTTTTTATTTCAGATATTACAACTTTTGATGCGCATAATATTTTAAAAAAGCTACTTAACTCAGATAATACCCCCCATATAGGTTTGTCTAACATATCATGAAATGCTAGGGGTATCAATCGTTACATAAAGATATGACAATCATGGCTCTTCAACCCATATAATTGTCCTTCGTCGATCTTCACAGCCCGAGCAATGTTAGAGACGTATCCATCTGAAAATCTCAACTATTTCAACCATTGACATACCTGTTTTATTTGATTTGGTCTAAGCACGTACCTTGCCTTTGGTTTTAGTACTTTGCCATTATACTCTTTGAGTTCCAATTCTGGTCTTTTACATATTACTTTTAAATCCATACGAGCCGCCTTCAGATTATCCTTTATTTTTCCTTTAACATTCATTATTGTATTGAACACATTGTCAAACACATTTTTCTCCACATGCATCATATCCAAATTATGTCGCATCAATAAGGTTAGCCAATATGGTAGTTCCCAAAATATAGATTTTTTGTCTAATTGTGATCCTTCTCAAATCCAAGGAAGGGCGTCAAACTATGAACATCTGTTAATACATCTGGAAAGTATCACAATCTTCTTAAAATCTCTATGCCAGATAATCTTGTGGGTGAACCTTCCATTTCAGTTATGCCTTCTTGAAACACATTCCTTTGTCGTCGGAACAGATGGTCGCTGGGTAGAAATCGACGATGACACTCAAACCAGTACAACTTTCTTTCATACGTCAATCTAAACGATTGTGTATCCTCCATGCAGTACGAACATGCCAACCTCCCATGTGTGCTCTAACCAGATAACATACCATATGCAGAGAAGTCACTGATTGTCCATAGAACAATGACCTTCATATTGAAGTTTTGTTTTTTGTGGGCATCGTACGTGATAACACCGTCATCCCACAGTATTTTTAGTTCATCAATCAATGGCCTTAAATATACATCAAGATTTTGGCCAGGTGAGGTCGGACCAGGGATCAATAGAGACAAAAAAAGATTTTAATGCTTCATACACAAGCTTGGTAGAAGGTTGTATGAAATTACAAATACTGGCCAACAAGATTATGGAGTTGATCTACCTTCAAATAGATTAAATCCATCTGTACATAGACCGAGACTAACATTTCTCACTTCCATTACGAAGTTCTTGTGAGTACGATCAAAGTGCTTCCAAGCTTTCGCGTTAACAGGATGCATGATCTTGTCTTCATCATGTCAAACTTTATTTGCGTGTCATCTCATGTGTTTAGCTGTCCTCAAAGACATATATAATCGTTGCAATCTAGGGGTGATAGGAAAGTAGCGGAGTGACTTGTATAAAACTTCTTTTGATCTCGTTCTACCATTGCCTCTTATCTTTGGCTTGAACCGAGGATGCCCATATGACAGGCATGATCTGCTATTTTCCTGATCTTTGAAATACAACATGCAGTGATTTGAACAAGCATCTATCTTTTGATACCCCATACCTAGAGTGTTGAACATAACCTTTACACGATAGAAATTTTGTGGTAATTTCTCATCTTTGAGCAACATATTCTTCATAATAGAGCACAAACGGTCAAAACATGATTGACTCAAATTATATTCAAACTTTAAATTTAGTAGTTGAAGAACTGCAGACAAGATAGTGCGACTCTCGTAACCATTCCAAAGTGCTTTATCAGCCTCTCTAAGTAAATCATAAAATCTACTAGCTGCATCGTTTGGTGCTTCTTCTTCTACCACAATTGTTACATCACTAGGACCCATAGCAGAACCTAGTTCTGTACTTACGACATCAAATATCAAATCCATATATGGATTATCGTGCACCACATCCACCCGTATATCAAAATTGTTCCTAAACTCTTCACCATGAAATATCAAATTTTGATAATCACTCACAAAACCCTTCCTATATAGGTGATGTCTAACGCCATGAGGTTCTATAAATTGATTGTTCTTACAAATCTTGCAGTGATACCTAATCCGACCTATGGGATCTATTGTACTGACACTTGCCATTGCAAATTCACTAAAACTTTCAACACCATCCATATATTCAAGCGATACCTCAATGTCAACAATCCTACAGTACATCCATTTACGGTTTGTAGTCATTTTGTTGTATGATGTTATGAATAGTATTCTAACCAGTTAAAAGAGAATCATTAGAATGTTATGATGAAGAAAATATCAAATTTATCATGCAATATATGATGTATACTATATATTTGATATATCACACACACACACACACACATATATATATATAATGTCATACAATCACAAGAACTATGATGCATGCACTGATAACTTAATATTTTCATGTGCAAACTATTCATAACACAATACATTCATTTGAAGCATGTTTTCATGATATAATTTCATATGGAAGTCATAATCAAATTGAAAGTAACTTCATGCAATCATGGATACAATCACATCAAACATTGCAATACATTCAAATCATTCATATCAAAAAAATGACAAACATGTACATGTAGCAAACACACTCTAATATCTCACTAACTACTACCATGCCTAGCATGGAATCCGTACTCCAAAAATAAGAACACTTCTATTTTTATTCATTAAAATTATACTCAGCATGATCTCCAATCTCCATCAAAACAGTCCTAAATATCAATGACTAAGTGAGTGTATGAACAAAAAAGTGTTGCATCCAAAAAATTAAATAACATGTGATGTGCTTGCATCACTTACCACAGGTATTTACCCGATTTGAATTGATTTTGCCTTTCCATTTTTTTCTAATTTCTTTTTGCATTGCATTTTTTACAGCATGTGATGCTTATCACTAAGCATTGCGCAATTAGCTCAGCAATATACCTGCAAAGAACATATATACAAAATAATACAGGGAGGAGGTTCGACCCCTCACTGGCGAAAAAGAAAACAGGGAGGGGACGAAGTCCCTCCCTCGCATCTCGCAAGGCAGGTAGGGGGCTCGGCCCCTCCCTGAAAAAAAAGGGAGGGGCTTGGCCACTTCCTCTCATCCCGTAAGACAGGGAGACAGGAAGGGGGCACAACCTCTCCTTGGTGAAAAAAATAACAAAGAGAAGGCTCGACCCCTCCCTTGCAAAAAAAAAAAGAGGGGGTCGAGCGACCTCTTGCCTCCTGTCGGCCTCCCGGCAACCACACAGAGAGAGGGGAGGGCACGATAGGGGTTGCTGGCCTTCCGACAATCCGGCACGGCAGGTTGTCGGCCCTCCAGAAACCCAAAAGAGAGAGAGGGGGGCGAGAGACGCAGCAAGATCAATCGGCCTCCCAACAACAACAGAGAGAGAGGGGAGGGCACGATAGAGGTTGTTGGCTCTCTGACAACCCGAAAGAGAGAGGGGAGGGCACAACAGGGGTTGTCGGCCCTCCGACAACCCGAAAGAGAGTGAGAGGGATGAGAGACGCGGCAGAGGGCCACCAGCCTCCCAACAACAACAGAGAAAGAGGGGAGGGCACGACAAGGGTTGCTGACCCTCTAGAAACCCGAAAGAGAGTGAGGGGGGCGGGCCCAAGAAGAAGGTGAAGAAGAGGGGTGGGGGGTCACCTTCGATTGTCGGATGAGAGGTCGGCGGCCGACGGGCAGGCGACGGGAGGTCGCAGGGCGGCGGGCGATCGACGGGTGGGCGGGCAACAGGAGCTTGATGGCCGATAGCAAAAAAAAGAAAGGAAAAAGGGGCTCAAATTAGGGATTTACAGGAAATTTAGCGATGGATTAGCAACTACCAAATTTTGTCACCTACGCTGTCGCAAATGTGTGATGGAGTAGCGACAAAAATTTTTTGTTGCTGAGCTGTCGCTAATTTGCGACGGAGTTTGAGACAATTTGTATGTCGCTAGTTAGCGATGGATGCATGATGAAATAATTTTCATCGCTAATTCCATAAATAATTCGAATGTTAGCGACAAATATTTTTCTCTCGCTATTCCATCGCAAATATCTGTTGCTAATTGGAGTTTTCTTGTAGTGTTACTTTTCATAATATATACGTATTTGCTTATACACTTAAGATTATCATCACACCAAACATTGCCAAGGCTCCTGCTTTTTGCAAGTTATTTAGTCCAGTTTCACCCGCTGAGCTTTACATATGCTTTTATATTGCCGGTGCACTATATTGTGCACAGGCTCCCACTTTTACTATATATAGTTGTGTATAAGTAAGCATACAAATGGAGATCTACTCTCTATCGCCAAATATGATTCTAATTACCCATCATCGTTCAAGACATTATTTAATGAAGAAACCTCTATTGGAAAGGTTTCGTTATTTGTACAAAACTGCTTTTTTGTAAACATCTAAGTCACTTGCGTATGTCCTAACTAAGGCCTGGGTTTTCAATAAACTATGGTAGATGCAAAGTACGCACAACAGTGCACATATATTCCTGAATAATCATACCGCTTTCTCTGTCAAAGAGATGAGGTGCTGCCAAATTTTCTAGAAAGATGCTCACCGAGCTTAAAAGAGCATAGTGCTTTCTCCGTCAAAGAGAGGAGGTGATACCAAATTTTTTGGAAAGATGCTCACTGAGCTTAAAAGAGCATAGTGTTTTTTTCGTTAAAGAGAGAAGGTGCTACCAAATTTTTTGAAAAGATGTTCACCAAGATTGAAAGAGCGTATCACTTGCTCCATCAGAGGAGATGCTACCAAATTTTTTTGAAAAGATATTCACCGAGCTTTAAAGAGTATAGTGTTTTATTTGTTAAACAGAGGAGGTGCTGCCAAAATTCTTATAAGTCGTCTTTTATAGTAAAAAGAAATGTCACACTTTCTCCGTCAAACAAAGAAAGTGTTGTTAAAATTTCTTGCAAAATACTTGCCCGAGCTAGTATAAATGACACGATGATGCCCCCGTTGTTAGAACCCTGCCTGGATGGCTCATTTTATTTCTTTCTGCAAGGGCACCATACTCATAAGG
Organism: Nuphar pumila; assembly: GCF_984573655.1. Taxonomy (NCBI): domain Eukaryota; kingdom Viridiplantae; phylum Streptophyta; class Magnoliopsida; order Nymphaeales; family Nymphaeaceae; genus Nuphar; species Nuphar pumila. The sequence goes on from NC_143250.1 coordinate 134,782,514, forward strand.
GCCGATGTGACAGAGTAGTCATTATGCCTTGATTAGGCCAGTGCTTGTTTTGGCTATATACATCGAGCAGTCACTTTAAAGTGGTCATTGTCTATGCATGCCCATGTGAAACATTGTTCTACAATAAGACTCGTAAGGGTCATTGTGCCAGAGTTGGTTGTCTACCTGAAATGAGTGAAGCACTCAGGAAGGCTGTAGATATCGAGAGCGAGGTCTTGTATAAATATGAATAAAACATAATGGTAGTCCCTGGACCACACAGTCGGCCCATGCTTCAGAATATTTAGTGGGGTTGGGGTATATATTCCCTTGGTGCAGAATGCACTGGATTGCTTATGTGGCATTCGACGTCCTAATAAGAAAAATTATATCATCGAACCCCTTTAGGACTTGCGGTCACTGTAGCATGACTTGTATTATGTTATGAACCAAAGAGTTTAAGGGACCTCCTATCACTCGAAGGTTTGGAGGTCGAGTTATCTTTAAGATCTAGGGATTGAATCCCGCTACTGCAGTAGAAAGATACATTCGAACCAGCCTTGTGGGGGTCTCCTGGCATGAACTTTTACTATCGCCCCATTATGCACAGGGTCACTCAGGCCTCTAGGGTATACAAAATACATAGCATAATAAACCCTTAGATGGCTTTGTTTGATGTCAAAGCTAAGTTCTTTCACGTACCAGAGAGTGAACAAGTAAATATTGAAACAATGCGTTAGTTATAGGTTCAACAATGAATGAATGAATATGTGTTATTATTACTCATGCATAACCTTGTGAAAGGTATTGATAATAGTACACTGCTGAACCGATCAAGCAAAGGACCCAAGTTGTATCTACACAGCTAAGCTAAGCTCGAGGAGCTCTTGCTTTGATTTGTGGGATACCGATACGCTAACTTATGAAGACTTGAGCTATGCTATTTCAACTGTAACTGGAGAGGCTTTTTTGTATTTATATGCTAAGTTGTGGAGACTTGAGCTACGATATTCCAATTGTGTTCTTGAAGAGGCTTTCATGTTTATACGCTAAGTTATAGAGACTTGAGCTACATCATTTTCAACTACGTCTTGAAGAGGCTCCTTGCATTTTCAAGCTTTATACTTGTTTGAATTGGAATGTTTTCCTACCTGATCACCAATGATAATTCTGACCATATTTTATAAGAGATGCAGGTATTGAACCTGCAATATGATATATAGAGCAGAGCGGCATCAAGTTTTAGGGTTTCTCTAAACTGTTGGTTATTTCATTTATAAAACCAGTTTTATGAAATATTGTTTTACCAAGCAATGATGTAATAAATAACATGTTTTGGCTTGCGTAAATGAAATACGTTAGTGGTCAATGAGTGTTTGGCCACATACCTGTGACTTACCTGGCATATTCTAAAATGGATGACTTATTATCGTATATTTTTGCTGCTAAAAATCTTTTCTAAATTCCGCTGCAAAGTAAAAAAAAACCATAAATTTTTTATCAAGTTTTGCTTTGAAAATCTGAGGCGTTACACATGGTGATGCAGGGCATCTAGATCATCAATTCAGTAAATATGAGTTTGATCCAAATCCAACTCACCAGACCCGATCTAAGATACAATACCTTGCAGATCCAATGACATGCAGGACTATTCGAGTTCAATTGGATCTCCAAGAAACAAAATCCATTATAATTGTCGTATTTCAATTTTTGAGATTTTTGCTTTTACCTTCTCAGAAATTGCATTTTTATTTTCGATTCCATTTTGTCAAATTAAGAAATCATATTAGATAATTTTTTTATGTTTTATTTTTAGGTGTCGGATTCTACAGATCCAAATAGTTCTAGTGCCTTGTAGGATTTCTTTGTGGCACTAGAGGGTGTACGGGGTTTCAAGGTAATTTTCTTTTTTTATTAAAAATTTAGTTTTAACTAATTTTGTGCAGGATTTCAATACATATAGTTGTTTGGATCTTATCTAAGATCCAAACCACTTGAACCCTATGTAGAACCACTTCATGTGGACAGCCATAACCGTCCTTTTTGAATTCCAATTTGACTCAGAAGTCAAAATGGCTATTGAGAGATTTTAAATGATCATTTTAAAAGATGTCATTTCATTGGCCTTGGGGGGCGGCAGACTTGGGGAGGTCTCCCCTTCATTATGATTAGCTTCTTTAGGGTTTAAGAACCCAGGAGGAGAGGTCGACCAGGGGGAGTTACTTTTGGTTTTGAGAAAGAAAAATTTTGGAAAACAATGAGAATGTACTAGACGTGGTGGCCACTGGTTCAACAAGATAGAAGGCCTTGTATTTTGGTGGTGTTGTGCGTGAGCATAGGTTGAAGCTTAGTTGTTGTTTGAGTGTTTATCTTGGATGTTGGAGTCGTAGATTTCTGTTGGTCAAGCTGACCGTGAATAGCCTATGTTGCTGCAGAAGATTGGGTTTTTATTGGATGCAAACAAATACATTTTTCTGTACAGTTGCATCTAGCATTTCTGCTATTTTATGACTATTTGTTGGTATTCTACTGGCAACTTGCTGTTCAGAACTGTGTTTGATTTATTTAGCAAGCTGTTGATGTGGTGTTTTGTGTTGAAATTGAAATTCTTGTTAAGTTATTTGTTGAAGTTCCTCTTGCTAAGTCTGAGATTTTCGTTTCTGAGAATCAGTTATTATTGTTTAGTCGGATTCATGTGGACAAGCTCTCCGATGGTGTTCGGTAATTTGTTTTGTTCTTCCAAACGGCTAAACAGAAAATTGCATAATTTAGCTTGTTGGAAAGCTAACATCCGACCCTATATATTTCATGTTGAGCATTTTGACTAAATTTGCATTGTGAGGCATCTAAAAGTTCTGGAAAGTTTATCCTGTTAACTGTGACCTGGTTTCTGTGACGATAAAAGTAATTCCTGACAGAGTTTAGTATTAGAGTCATAGTTTTCTCAGTACTTCTTTGTTTGATGATCTGTTTGATGTTCTAAAAAGATAATATCTATATTAACAACTTTCATGTTTTGGTGTTCCCCGGCCTTTTATTCCAACACAGGGACCTTCTACACCTAGGTCGAGTTTCCTGTTCCCACCCCCTCTTATCTCTCTTGCCCACCACCAACCCCATCGAAAAAGAAGCCATGTTGTCTTCAAAATGACGGTGGAAAGTACAGTGCTGAAAACGAGCAACCCACCATGCAGAAGGGTTAGCTTCAGGATGGGTATGCCGATGGCTTTGGTAGCTGTCCATGAATGGGCCAGTCATGGGCCCTTGTCCCATGATTTGTTGGAAAATAATTAATACAACCAACACTGATGTTCTTAAAAAGGCTTTCAAGTTGTTTAGAAAAAAAAACACCATACTGTGTGTAAAATATCATTAGTATTTTGCTGATTGTATTTGTTAACTTCTTTGATATGGCCTACATTCTGTTGCAGACTCTTGTGAATCTCATACCGGGTGGTTGCTTGGTGGGAATTCCACTTGTTTACTTCGTTGTTGTTTTTTTACTTTGCTGCACTGTGGAAAAATGGTGTGCAGAAGACTCCATTAGAAATACAGGATAGAGGTAAGTTAATGATCAACGTCCAATTTAGCTAGCATTTTGTACTATAAAATACAGTGTGATTGGTTGATGGCTTTTAAGAGCTGATGTAGCAACACTACAAGAAACCTGTGGATTAGCGACGACCTAAATCCATCGTTAATCCATCACTAATTCATCGCTAAACAGTTTAGCGACGGATTAGCGTCAGATTAGAGACAGATAGCTTTCATCGCGAATTTTTTGACGCTAAGTAGCGACAAAACTTATCCGTCGCTAATTTGCGATAGATTAGCGACAGAAATGATCCGTCGCGAGTCCTTCGCTATTTTAAATTAAAGACGAATAATATCTGTCACTAATCCGTCGCTAAATTTAAAAAAAAAAAATTTAAAAAAATTTGCTCGCTGCCGGGAGGTATTCCGACAGCAATAGGCCGGACTTGGAGCGACTCGTCGGCGGCGACGGAGGAGGAGGACGACCCACCACCGGATCCCAGCAAGCCGTACTCCCTCGACCCCAAGATCTCCGATTGGGTCTCGCAGAGATCAGAATGGACCGATCTCGTTGTTGACGGCCATGACGGAGACGAGGCCGGTGTCGGGGCGGATGGCGTTGCGGAGGCGGTCGAGGTCGAGGAGGTCGTCAAAGCCGACGAGGAGGTAGGTGGCGTGGAAGCGACCTGCTCCCCGGCGCGCTTGACCGCCTCGTCCGACTCCCAGCCGTAGAGGTGAGTGCAGGAATGGGGGTTGCCGAAGTGGCCAGTGAAGAAGAGCAGCATCGCGTCCAGCACCTGCAGGTCCACCGGCGACGTCGCCTGCATGTCCAGGTACAACGGCTGCCCCGCGATCCGCACGCCCTTCATAGAGATTCCTCCGCCCTGCTCTGCTGCGTCGGAGTTGGGCGACGGCAGTCCCGACGGTCAACATCGTCCAGCAAGATCGTCTGGTGAGCCTTACTGCGGCGAGCATGAGGCTCGGCTTCATCGACCAGCGGGAGCACGAGGCTCGGTTTAAATCGAACATTAGTTTAAATTTCGAACGGGGGAGAGAGGGAAAATTTCGCGCCTTAGGTGGGACGGTTTAAATCGAAAATTAGCGACAGAATTAGCGAGGTTAGCGACGGAAAAATTCCCTTGCTAAATCCGTCGCTAATTTCCTATAGTTTTGCGGTGAAAATTTTTTGTCGTCGATCTGTCGATAATTAATGACGGATTTGAGACGAAATTTATACCGTCGCTAATTTCAAAAATATTTCAAAGATTGACGACAGATAATGTTCTCTCGCTAAGTCTGTCGCTAATTTGCGACGGAAAAAATCCGTCGCAAAGATCCGTCGCTAATAAGGGTTTTCCTTGTAGTGCAACTACTAGCTAGACAGGGCGAAAAAATATGCAACCATTGTGGAAACAGGTGACGGTTTCATGTGGAGTTTTTGAGCCTTCATAATATATATAGCCTACTATATATTTTTATCTCCCCCTGATAAACTTGCTCTTTGACTGTACATACACAAACATGCATGTCTACACCAGAAGGCCCTGCATTTGTGCTTGCAATGGAAATGCACGTTTCTCCTGCCAAACATTAAGCCTAATTCCTAAATTAGTTGAATAACTACAAACCACGGTCAATTTATCTTCATCCATCTCCCAAATCAAAAGATTCACTCATGTATAAAATCCTCCATGATAAAAAGAATGCATTAAACATGTTTACACATCTTAAATTTTCTAATCTAAATTTTTCTCTTATCAAGTGGACATGACATGCATGACGTAGGTTTAGTTGATTGTATGTGCAACACAAAGTTCATCATGGTTTGGCTTTCCGTAGCAAGCAGGTGCAATTCATACACATTTGACCACTCTGAGTTTATGCACTTAACAAAGAGAATTAATAAAAGAAGGTATTTATATATAAATATATATATTCATGTCTTATGTTTCAGTTTGAAGGTATTTATATATAAATATATATTCATATGTTCTGTCCCAATTTAAACAAAACCAATGGAATATGGTTAAACTGGATAATCACGATGCCAATTACTCGTGGTAAGAAAAATTCCTATTTCAACAGCCCTCCTTTGGTCTAATGGGATCCTTGGTTTCCAACAGCTATAGGAGAGCAAAAACTTTAAATTCAAAAGAGAAAATATTCATACCCAAAATAAAAACTACTTAAAACCCTTTACACTCTCTAATAACCCTAATGAGATTTTAAAGGGCTATCGGACTTAGAACTAGATCTAATTAATACCAAAATTCCAAAAATTCAAAAATACCAAAATTTACATCTTATGTTGGTGATGAATGGCGCTTGTGCATTCGAGTCCGATGATATATTTTTCCCGAACGTGTCTTCCAAATGTACTGCATCTGGCATTCTCCTATTTTGGAATGGTCTCCCTCTCTTTCTCCTCTCTCCTCTCGCTCCCCTTTCCTACAACCGTTGGAGCATCGTCTGAGCATTGCCAGAGCTCGAGAGAGAGGTCGAGCACCGGCCCCTCAACCACCAAAAGTCTGCCCTTTTCCCTCTCTCTGCAACCCTATCCCCCCTCCCTCTCTCTCGAAAATCAGGCGACGCGAGGCTAGCCTCTCTCTCTCTCTCAAGCATCAGGTGAGGCGAGCCTCACCTAATCCCTCTCTCTTGCATCAGGGGAGGCGAGCCTCTCCTGAGCCCTATCTCAATCCCTCTCTCTCTCCACTGAGCCCCTCCCTCTAAGTGAAGATATTGATGGATTTGCTATTTTTTTTATTGATTTATAGTTTCTGCTGCTTAAATTAAATGTATATTTGAGTAAGACATCCATGGTTTGATCTTAATCTTGCTTTTGGTATAGGTATTTTTCTTGACAATATGGTTGATGAAGCTTCTAGTATAATTATAGTTGTTTTAATCCATCACTTCCTTCTCGTTTGTTAAAAATGGCTTTCCTCTTCTTCAGATCAAGTCCCACTTCTACAACTTTTCGCTCATTTGATTATGTAGAATATACTTGTGGTCTTTACTAAACATGAACCTGAAAACCAAGCACTTCGCTTTAAGATGGGTTCATGAGTGCTTTTGATCACAAGGCATCTGGTTGCTTTGATATCTTACATTTTTCTTTATTCTATTCTTTTTTCTCTTTTACCTTGTTTTCTAAACTAAGTTAGCTTTTGTTAACTTATGGTACGAATATCAGAGAATTACCGTGAGATTCTAGTCCCTCCTGATGTCGCACTAAGAAAGGATATAAAATTCCAACAGAGGTCAACCTTATCATGTTTGATTAACAGAGAACTATGACTCTCATATTTCATTTCTTTTCTTTTTCCATGTTGAACTTGGTGAAATTTGAGTTGTTACAATTGATTTCATTAGCAAGAAGATCTGTGCCATCATATGAGCCTCTTTTAAGTGGACAATCTTAGTTGTCCTTATTGTCATGGATATTCACCACGATCTAGTTGTTGTTGAAAGTGTGAATTTGTATATATGACACATTAGAGCAATCAATGCATCTTGAGAAACTATGTTCTATTACCAAAGGTGGTGCAGTTTCAACAGTATTTTGATAAAGATGGAGGAAATGCCATTTGGGGATGTTTTGTATTTGAAGAAAATATGCCTTAACAATATATCATGTTATGGTGGAGATCAGCCTGTCTGCTTTTGAATATGATATTTTCTTGTGTTGATGGTGGAGATCTAAGTGAAGTTATTGATGGATTTGTTGTTTGTTTATTGATTTGTAGTTTCTACTTCTTAGATTGTCTATTCGAGTAAGACGTCCATGGTTTGTTCTTAATCTTGCTTTTGTTGTTTTTCTTGGCAGGAAACTAAACGCTATAGAATGACGTTATTTGTGATTCAGGAGCTGCTAAACTACCAAATGGAAGATGTGGCTGACGAAGATGAAAACGATGGAGATGGAGGAAAACAACGACATCATTTAATAAAAGGGATGGGGACACCCAATCATCTAAATGTTGGCATCTTCATATATAAATAGCATTGTAGCTTTTTATTTTTTGCTTGTCATTTGTATGATCAAACAACCATTAGACTGGCATATGTTATGCCTTATTACAGGTAACTTTATTGTTTGCTTGTATTTTTAGCAGGTGATAACTTTATTGTTTTAAGTTTCTAATGGGTGAATTTTGCTCTCCCTGTGAGGCCTAGTCCGATTTGGTGTTAGTGACAGAAAATCTTGAATTCACTCTTTAATTGCTTTTATTGGATGATTGATTTTGTCAAATCTGGTACATTTTTCCTATGGATTGTATCATGTGCATGAATTCCTCCAAATTCTGGTGCTGTTGTGATATCCTGGTCTTTAGTGCACCAATTTGCAAATTGAACTTTTACAAGTGGGCTTGCCTGATTGGTCTAGTGTTTGGGCTTGGTGTGAGAAAATTGTATATTTTAGTTTTAGGTCTGCAAGGACTAAGACATTTCAGCTTGTGGCTGTGAGGCTTAATAGACTGGTTTCCGGACTTTGGTCATATATTTTTTGTTTGAAAGGCAAGCTGTGGGGTTAGGCGGACCCCTACCAGAACAACAGCAACCCCCATGTGTCAGAGGGATTCGATCCTGGGCCTTCAGCTTGACACAGGACCCCCGCTTACCATGGGATACCACCTAGGTGGCATATTATTCTGTTTTTTGCTTGTTGCTTAGTAGGTGATAATTTTGTTACTATATTGGAAGCATATTATCTTCTCCTCAAGTCAATTGCATGTATAAGTTTATACCACGCAAGCTTGGGTTCTCGATCTTGTTCCCTAAGTTGGGGGAAAGTAAGGGGATGGTGAGGAGAGGGTTCTAGGTGGCCTGTTTTGGAGAGGAAGAAAGAATGAAAGAGAGAAAAGAAAAGATAAAAAAATGGGAAGAAAATGATGATTGAGTGACTTTTTCTTAGAGAATTCAAGAACCTTCTTGCCTAAAAGACAAGTCCTGAATTTGGAAAAACCTTTCAAAATTTGAATTCTCAAATTGCATGCCTTTCAATTTAAAATTTATAACATTTATAGGGGCCAGCCTTAGTCAACCAATTTGACATCCTAACTATATGAGAGGAGAGATTTTCTCCCATAAGAACTAAAATGCCCTTCTATGGGCGTTGAGCCATGCCCAATGATCAGTCTGCCCTTGGGGGCATTGAGCTATAACAAAAGATTTGCTTGGCCCTGGTGGGCGTTTTGGGTGGTCCTACACCTAAAATGCCCTTGTGATCAGCTTTAATCTCGTAGCTTGTCCCTCGTACATGTATAAGACTGATATATCCTCTGACACTCGAGATAATTTTCAAAATGCACTTGTATAGTACTAATGTTTCAATAACCTCTATCTAATCTCTAAGTCTCACATTCACTCAATTGGATCATCAAGGCCACCATTGACGGCCAAGAAACTTACGCTGGTAGCTGCACAGCTACCACTCTCTCTCTCTCTCTCTCTCTCTCTCTCTCTATATATATATATATATATATATATATATATATATATATATATAGAGAGAGAGAGAGAGAGAGAGAGAGGCCAGTGTCGAACGCCTCAACCATCAAACAATGGTCAGACGTGTGTGCTTACGATGCGTGTCCGCTCACTGTTAAAAAACAAAAAAAATATCTTTAGTGGTGCATGAAAGTGCCAGTAAAGGTCAGGGCCTGCAAAAAGCACATCTAAAGCCTCCAAACCTTTAGTGGTTTAATTTCTTTAGCCTGTGCCTGCCGTTGATCTCACGCGATCAACAACATACGCACGTTTGATGTAACGTCGAACTTTTTGCAGTTCGATGATACACCCTTATATATATATATATGCGGAGAGAGAGAGTCCAATCATGCGTGCGATCAGCAGCGTGCATGTGTTATACAAAGACCTTTTAAGTAGTTTATGAACGTCACTAAAGGGTTTTTTCCACCATGCACTTTAGCGACTGTCAATAACCATGCTAATTCTAATGGACATGATTGGGCATCCACCAATATATATATATATATATATATATATATATATATATATATATATATATATATATATATATATATATATATATATATATATATATATATATATATAGAGAGAGAGAGAGAGAGAGAGAGAGCAATCCCTATTGCTTGAAAGCGAAGGCAGGTTGCTCAAGTCTACCAACTTCAAAAGAACGACATGATTCACTGCCTTTGAAGGATAAAATGAAGCCCAGGCTGGCTAGGCCATCAGCTATCTGATTGTGCTCTCTTCTGATGTGATTGAGCTGAAATTCTTCGAAGCTGTCCACAAGAGCTAGGACGATCTTTTGATATGGGATCAATTTGGAGTCTTTTACCTGTCATTCAGTGTTAACTTAACTGACGACAAGTAATGAATCGCCAAAGGCATGCACTCTCTTGACATTGAAACTTTGCAGGATTTTGAGGCCTTGTATTAGAGCTTCATACTCGGTCATATTATGAGTGCATTGAAAACCAAGCTTGAGAGAATAAGGGATCATTTCTTTTTCTGGAGTGATTAGCAAGACTTCAATCCCGATACCAGACATATTTTTAGAGCCATTGAAAAATAAATTCCAAACTGGAGGCTGTTGGATATTGCAGATGTGCTCAACAGGAAAATCATCCTCTGCTTTAATTTCTTCCGTCAAAGGGAAATCTGCCAACTGATCTGTGATCGCTTGACCTTTAATCGACTTTTGAGAGACATACTCTAAGTCATATTGCATCAGAAGGACTTGCCATTTCGCAATCCGTCCAGTGAGAAACGGTTGTTCCAAAATGTATCTGAGAGGATTAAGCTTCGATAGGAACTTGATTTCAGAAGCCAACAAGTAATGTCTTAACTTCTGGCACATTCAAACCAGAGCTAGACAAGTTTTCTCCATCTGAGAATACTTCTTTTCATAATCAATGAAGGTTTTGCTCACATAGTATATGGCGTGCTCAATCAGGCTACCCTCTTTATACTGTGCAAGAAATCCACCACAAGCATTCTGATTGACTGAAATATATAGTAAAAGAGGCTTCCCCAATTTTGGCGGCTTCAAAACTGGTGGATTAAGGAGATACTGCTTGATGCGCTCAAACGAGAGTTGGCATTCCGATCCCCATTCAAATTTAACTCCTTTTCTAAGCAAATGATTGAAGGGTTCACATCTCATAGCCAAATTGGAGATGAATCTGCGAATAGATTAAATACGCCCTTGAAGGCTTCGCAGTTCCCTGAGATTAGTTGGAGGCGGCATATCAATAATGGCTTTTGCCTTGGCTGGATCCACCTCGATTCCTTTCTTGCTGATAATGAAGCCGAGCAATTTGCCAGACTCAACTCCGAAAACACATTTCTGAGGATTAAGTCTTAACTTGTAGAGGATAAGTCTTTCAAAAACCTGACTAAGAGCATCAAGGTGGTCCTCTTCTTCTTTAGACTTAACCAGAATGTCATCCACATATGCATCCATGTTTTTGTGTATTTGATCATGAAAAATGACGACCATTGCTCTTTGATAAGTTGCCTCAGCATTTTTGAACCCAAATGGCATCACAGTATAGCAGAAGGTACCCCATGGTGTAGTAAATGAAGTCTTGGACTGATCATGAACGACCAGCTTGATTTGATTATAACCTGAATATCCATCCATAAATGAAAACATTGCACGACCTGCTGTGCTATCGATCGACAGGTCAATATTGGGGTGTGGATAATCATCTTTCGGGGTGGCCTTATTGAGATCCTTGAAATCAATGTAGATCCGAACTTTTCCGTTCTTTTTGGGGACTGCCACAATATTTGCCAACCAATCTGGATAATCAATGGCTCGGATGAAGCCTGCTTTCAATAAATCTTCAAGTCCTTCCTTGACTTGCGGCTCAATTTGAGGGTCTAACTTTCTCAGTTTCTGCTTGATTGGTCTGGCTTCTGGTTTCAGTTTGAGGCGATGCTCAACCAGCTTGGGATTTAATCCTGGCATATCTTCATAAGTCCAGGAAAATACTTCCTAATGCTTCTTAATGAATTGGATGAGTCTTGCTTTCTCTTCTTCCTTTAGACATGAACCGATTTTTAGAATTTTCGGATCATCTTCCGACCCAATGTTGATATCCTCAGTTGGATCTTGAACCAAAGATGATGGTTCATCCTGCTTCTAAATGTGAGCAAATTTTGGCAATTCATGAATGGTGGAATCAAATTCGGCTGGCTCTTCGGTCTGCTCTGTTACCTGACTGACCTCTGCTTTGTCTTTCATCTCAGAAAACCTTGCCAATTTTAGATATTTGGGATTGATAACGAATTTTGTCATTGATTCAGGAGTTAATGGTCCTGAAAATACCAAGAAGAGTTTTTTAAGGGAAAGTATAAGTAAAAAATAAGCCTTTTATACAAAGCAAAGAATAATGGTACCGACAAAATATAAGAAAAGAATGATAGATGCCTGAATATGAAGAGAAGATTGATCTTTCATTTGATTGAAATATAATATTTACAAGACACTGATAAAAGATGAGACTGTGTTGTCCCTACAAGATTAACAAAAAGATAAGAAAAAGAAAGCAGGAAAACTTAAGGCATCATCTTCACTTGTTCCCTCTGACAAATACTGTTTTCTTGGTAGAATCATGGTCGGTGAACCCCAACCCTGAAGTGTCTGCATGCTGAATAGGAATGACAGGCTCTATTATGCCGTCCTCGTTTTTCCTTATGCCCTAGAACGGCTGGTATCTGTGTTTTATCAACAAATTGAACCCCTTTCTGGCTATGGAAAACTGAGGGAATAAAGGATGATCTTTGAAGGAGGTGTAATTGATGCGGCCTCCTAACTTGAAGAAACAAGGTCCCTGCCATTGAACCGTGGCTGCCAAATTTTCTTCTTCTATGACATCTTTCAATTTTAACATCTCTAGGCTTTCACTGAGATTGATTTCGTCTGCCTCTCGGATGTTAGGAATATCTGCTGTAAATGTCGGACGGGGAATCATAGGCTGCGACAACCACTCTTCAGGATCTTTGCCCAGGATAGTAGTAATCATTCCGCCCTTAGACCACTTTATGCACTGGTGGAGGGTTGATGGAACGGTGTGATCATCGCAAAATTTTTTCTCTCGCAATATTCTCTCTCTTCCTTCTCTTTTTCTTTCCAACCTCTATTTCCTCCTTTTTGAAGGGAGAAAATAAAAGACGGAAAGAAAGAGAGAAGAGAAAAGAATGGAGAATAGGAACTCTTTTGCGGAGTCTCACTTGACCTTAATTTGAAATTTTTTAAGAAAATAACTCGCCTTCGTTTTAAAATATTTGCGGGAAAACTAGGAGACGGGATCCGCTCATCGGTACGAGGTCCGACTGTTCCTGACACCTTTACCAGGGGTAATCGAACAAAGGGTCGAATTCATGCCTTTTGCTTTGCCTAAATACTATCTAAGAATTTATCCTAAGTCTAGATGCACAAAGAATCATGTTTGTGCGAATGCAAAGATGTATGCTCTTTTTAAAAATGATTTTAAAATTTTCAAGTGTTCCTGAGATGAATCTGATGATAGAGTGAAGAAATGGTTTTTAACTCAGAACTTAAGATTTAAAGTTCTAAGTTTTTGAGAATAATCAGAGTTTTGGGAAATAATCTAGACTTTTGAAAGAAAGGATCTTGAAATTGAGATAAAGGGAGGAGAAAGAAAACTTCAAAGTCGTAAATGGACTTTGAATCAGAATAGCGATAAAATGGAATTGAATTCTAACTCTGGAGTTTGAAATCAGAATGAAATGTGGAAAATCAAAATAGAATTGAGAAGTAGAATTGATTTGAAAGTTGGAATTCAAGATGGAATATGAATCCAAAGTCTGGATTCTAAATAGAGTTGAAATTCAGGAGGAGATTGAATACTGGATTTAGAATCCTAAATGGGAATTGGATTTGAATTTTTTGGAATGAAATGGAATTGGTTTTAAGAATTGGAATTGAGAATAGAAGTTGATTTGAAATCTGGAATTCAAGATGGAATCTGAATCCAAAGTTTGGATTCTAAATAGAGTTGAGATTTAAAATCGAATTCTGCATTTAGAATCCGAAGTGGGAATTGGATCTGAACTCTGGGATCCAAGATGAAATTAGATTTTGATTTTTAAATGGAATTGGATCTAAGATCTGAGATCCGAAGGGGAATTGGGTTCTAGATCCTAAAATGGAATTGGATCTGAAGTCTGAGATCCAAAGTAGAATTGGGTTATGGATCCTAGAATGGAATTGGATCTGAAGTCTGAGATCTAAAGTAGAATTGGATTCTGGATCCTAGAATGGAATTGGATCTGAAGTCTAAGATCCAAAGTGAATTTGGATTCTGGATCCTAAAATAGAATTGGATCTGAAGTCTGAGATCCAAAGTGAAATTGGATTCTGGATCCTAAAATGGAATTGGATCTGAAGTCTGAGATCCAAAGTAGAATTGGGTTCTGGATCCTAAATGGAATTTGGATCTGCAATCTGAGATCCAAAGTAGAATTGAGTTCTGGATCCTGAATGGAATTTGGATCTGCAATCTGAGATTCAAAAAGTGGAGGTTTATACTTGGAAATCCGGATCCGAGAATGGGTTTTGGGTCTGATACTGAGATCCAAGATAGAGTGGGATTCTGGATTCTAAGATGGATTTGGATCTGAAGTCTGAGATCCAAAAAGTAGAGATTTATAAGTAGAAAATCTAGATCTAAGTTGAGATTAGGATCAAGCTTTGGACTTTGGGATTTCAAAGTTGATTTGAGAATAAATTTCAAAGTCAAATCGGCATACGTCTTATGTGCAAGCACACATTAAAACAGGCTCTAGCGCAGTTAGTGATTGCCGGCTAAAAACCCATTTTTATGCAAAAATAAAAAAAGGCCAAGAGGGCATGCTTCACACACACGCATCCGCCTACATGTTCGCCGGATGGGGGTAGGCTGATCCAAGTGGATCTAGAAGTAATCTAGATCAATCGGATATTGGGTACATAAAAGAGAGCAAATTGCTTCACGCAACTTAATGTCATAATTTTGTTATCCAATAACCAAATTCAATGATTATTAAGCCATTAGAAAGCTTATTTTGAGTGTTATAACATCAAAAATTGCTTGCCACCATTTTTGGGCCCATCGAAGCTCATTTAGTGGGTTAAATCGCAAGTCAAAGTTTTACATATTATAATAGTAAAGGTTGACTGGGACTTATCTCCTTGTCTGATTCAAGGACCGAAATAGATGGAGTCAACGAGCCTTATGTAATTTGAATATGTGACTTACGTAATTGGGTATGAATTCTCCTTTATATAGTCGCAGGAACCTGCCCTAATCTAAAAAAAAATACAACCTAATTTAGAAACGGGGCATCCACTAGGATAAATAAGGGTTATAAGTGTCAAAACAAACATAGTGAGAGTTGTTGAGGCCAGTTAATATAAGTAAAGAGGGTGTTAATAACCTACTATCAGTTTTCCCCAAAATTCTTATGAATCTTCATTTGATTTTTCTAACTCTTTTTTTTTTATAATCCGATTCGAGAGGGTTGGAGGAAGTGAATTGTCTTCTTTTAATTTTGGATCATGGTAGCCACCTCCCGCTATATATATATATATATATATATATATATATATATATATATATATATATATATATATATATATATAAGAGAGAGAGAGAGAGAGAGAGAGAGTGCTAGCTGTGCAACTACTAGTGGAACGCTGTTGAGCAGCCATCACGGGGGCATGATGGATGCTCAACCTTTTTTGCTGCAAAAAAAAAGCCAAAAACAACATTTTTTACCCTTAAAATAAAATTTAGTGGCGGTTTTCACCCACCCATAAAGGTCCCAGTTCCGCTGGGAGAGAGAGAGACTATAAAGATTTGGATATACAAATGCCTCTGAATCACCATAGCACAGGATGTTTTGATCTAATCAGTCCTCATAGATAGATCCAGCGTGTTCAAAACATTGAGAATCAGCATTTGAATTGTGTTTTTTCATCCAAAAAATATGATTTGGTGAGCCAGGAAAGTATTTGCACCTTAGAGGCTGTTGACCTTTTAAGTTTTATGAGAGCCAGCCCCCATGTCATAATCAAATAATTTAAGAGTCGATTCCTATTAAGAAAAGCATATAAATCATATCTATAAAGTTTTTTTTTTTAGATAAGCATGCCCAGTTTAGGCAGATCCTTTAGCTTCATGAACAACAACTAAAAAATGAAAAAACAAAAGTATATATATAATGTTAAATGGGGTTTTCAGACCTTTTTCATTTCATTTAATTAAGTTTTGATTATACATATGTGATTTACTTAATTGATTTTATAGGAATAGCTATTGAAGTGTTTGATTCTGATACATGGGTGGGTGTGATCATCGCAAAATTTTTCCTCTCATAATGTTCTCTCTCTTCCTTCTCTTTTCCTTTCCAACCTCTATTTCCTCCTTTTGAAGAGAGAAAATAAAAGACAGAAAGAAGGAGAGAAGAGAAAATAAGAGAAAGAGGAACTCTTTTGCGGGGTCTCACTTGACCTTAATTTGAAAATATTTGAGAAAATAACTCCCCTCCGTTTTGAAATATTTGCGGGAAAACTGGGAGACGGGATTCGCTCGTCGGTACGAGGTTCGACCGTTCTTGGCGCCTTTACCAGGGGTAATCAAACCAAGGGTCGAATTTATGCCTTTTACTTTGCTAAGAAATTATCTAAGAATTTATCCTAAGTCTAAATGCACAAAGAATCATGCTTGTGCAAATGCAAGGATGTATGCTCTTTCGAAAATGATTTTGAAAAATTTTCCAAGTATTTTTGAGATGAATGATGATAGAGTGAAGAAATGGTTTTTAACTTTAGAACTTTAAAATTTAAAGTTCTAAGTTTTTTTGAAATAATCAAAGCTTGGGAAAATAAATCTGGGTCTTAAGTTTTGAAGCTGAGATAAAAGGGAAAAGAAAGGAAATTTCAAAGCCAAAAAATGGACTTTGAACTTAGATTTAAGGGAAGAGAAAAAAAATGGAATTGAATGCTAACTTTAAAGTTCAAAATCAGAATGAAATTTGGGAAGTCTAAATAGAATTGAGAAATAGAATTGAGAAATAGAATTGGTTTTTTGGATTCAAGATAAACTTGAAATGGATATTAGATTGGAAGATAAAATTTGATTTGAAATTTGGAGTTCAGAATGGAATTTGAATCAAAGGCTTGGATTCTAAATAGAGTTGAAAAATCCGAGATGAGATTGAAGTTTGGATTTAGAATCCTAAATGGGAATTGGATCTAAAATCTGAGATTCGAGATGGAATCTGATTCTATATCCTAAATGGAATTAGATCTGAAGTCTGAGATCCAAAGTAGAATTGGGTTCTGGATCCTAAAAGGGATTTGGATCTGAAGTCTGAGATCCAAGATGTAATTGAATTATGGATCCTAAAATGGACTTGAATTTGAAGTCTGAGATCCAAAGTGAAAGTTGAATTCTGGATCCTAAATGGATTGTGGATCTGAAGCCTAAGATTCAATGATGGAACTTGAATTCTGGATCCTAAAATAAAATTTGGATCTAAAGTCTCAGATCCAAAAGTGGGGATTGTACTTGGAAATCTGGATCCAAGTTGGGATTAAGATCTAACTTTGGACTTGGAATTTCAAAATTGATTTGAAAATTTTGAATTTTGAATGAATTTCAAAGTCAAATTGGACTTTGAATTTGAAACTTGATTTTGGAATTTAGAAAATAAATAAAAAATTTCTAAGTTAAATTGAACTTTGAATTTGATTTCAAAGTCAAATTTTGGACTTTAAAGATGAGTTAGAATTGATGAAATCGAAATAGAAATTGAAGAAAAGATATTCACAATCACTTGGGTTTTTAAAAGGGGAATTTTGAAAACATGATGCAATTCTATCCTAAATGATGAATGAGTTTAAAAGATTTGAAATTGGATTTTGAAAATCATATTTCGTTCTTTAAATGAATAAAAATAACATTAATGATATAATACACTCCTGACTATGGTCATTGAATGTATTATATAATAATCATATCTAAATTCAAATGAAGAATAAAACACATTTTTTGTGCTTTTATAGAGTTTAAAATGAAATTAACTCTCAATATACCCTGACTATGGTCATTAGTATATATATTGAATTAATTTTAAATTAAATTATGATAAAAGAGGAAAATATTCAAAAAAAATATAATGAATTTTGAAAAGGATCCAGTGTGGATCCAGTGTTATTTTATAAAAGATAAGAACCCTAAGTTTTGTCTACATCCTGACTATGGCCATTGATGTAAATCATCAACTTAAGATTAATTACCTCTTACGAAATGGTGCACGTGCCATTCGTGTTCCTATTTGTGAATTTTCAGAAATAAAGAAAAATGATGAAACAAATAGTATTTGCATGCTCATCCATTCTAATCTAACACAGGAAATGGAAAAAATTATCATTAATACATGGCTATTATAACTTGAATCTGATTAAAAATTACAAGAATCCCCAAAAAGGTAGCTATTTTCATGTATTTTCTGCAAAAATGAAGTTGGCACAGAACAAGGCACAAAATATAAAAAGGAAAAGCTAAAGAATTGTATTACACTAGAATACACATGATGATGAGAAGATTGCATATACTAAGCATTGTGCCGATGAAGAAGTGTACATTTATGATAAGCTAAGTAAATGAGGAGATGTATATATCCTAAAAAGAGCATGTATATATATATATATATATATATATATAAAGTATGACATCTATACTAAATGAAGAGTATATTTATATATGGTATATGTGATGTGCTAAATGCAGATGCTACTTTGCTGTAGCACATTAGGAGACTGGTTTGCAGCAACTAATAGTACGTCCATGATGGACAGTTGCAGTGGTGTTGCTAAGAATGGAGTGTGTGGATATATGAGAGTGTGAGTGTACAATGGGAATGTGCTGCAGTGATGAACATAGTATGCAAAGATGGCAATGATGGCTAACAGGCAATACTGTATATGGGGTGTGGATATAACAAACATGCATTTATGTTGTGTAGTGAAGATATGCAGGGAGTGTGTTGTGAGTGATGGTGACAAGGTGCACCTGTGCTAGAAATGCAATTGCATTGGAATGCAGGGAGTTTATAGTGTTAAGAAGTGGTGAAAAGATGGTGGTGCTGACGTGTGCTATGCAGCAAATGCTAGGGAAGGTATGCTGCATTTTGAGGTGTTTATGAAGGAAATACAGCCTGTGAAGGAGTGAAAGTACTGGAGCGGAAGCGCAGGATAATAGCCAAGACACAGGATAGAGCATGCCTGCTGGATATGTGCACAGAGGAATTTGCTGAAGTGAGTAAATCAAATCCAGTGTGTAGGTAGGTTGTCATTGTTGTGAGAAATGGAATGATATAGAGTGAAATGACTAAGTGTGTGAGAACCTATGCCTAAAAAATAAAAAGTGCTAAATATCAGTTGGTTACACCCATCGGCTATGCATACACACAATTTGATGCAATGAAGTATGCGCTGAAATTTGCGCACATATGACAGTGAGTGAGGTGTGATAAAGTGGTGGGATGTGCAAAATGTGACTGGACAATGGTGATAATGAGAATGCTGACACAATTGAAGCCTTGTAGGGAAAATGCTGGAATGGCTGATGATGAAATTTAACAGCACATAAATTGCAACCAGAGCAAGGGAAAAAAAGAAAAAGGAAAGAACAATAATGCTAAGATTCTGCATAAGGAAGTAATAAGGTGTGCTACTATAAACTTAACATGCTATGCACATGTAAAATAAAATAAAAAAAAGACATAGGAAATGGTATATAACAGATTTTTCAAGACTTAACTTATTGTAATCGCTCTGCAACAATGGATTCTCAAATGAGTTTCACGCCATTGATTAGCTTCAGGAGTTGGTCTATGTATTAGCAAATCAGTCTCCTTTCTTTATCAATTCCTGCAACTTCATCCCTCAAACTGTACCAACGCCCATCTACAAACTAAATTTCTAGATAATTCTTCAACAGATGCACCACCCGTCATATCTCAATCAGAACTTCTTTTAAGGTTAGCTAAGAGAATATGACAGTCTCCTTGCTGAAATTAACAGAGATACCACAGTAAGTATGCGAGTTTTGAAAAAGTTCCTTACTCTGTTAGGGAGGACAATGATAGGACGTCTCACAAGTATCCAGAATGATTAATGGGGTGGATGTGCTTTTGTTCATTAAATGTCCCCATGTCACACTACGTTACCTGATTTTCAGAATTGCAAGAAACTTGCAATGGCCTGTTTCAAGCCTGAAGCACGAGCAGGGTCACTGTAGACTTCTTCAGCCCAAGAATGCCTTTGGACAATTAATTCTCTTAACCCATCCAATGAACTGGATCATGAGCTTTCTTTTTATCAAGAGTGCTCTTATAATTAGAGATCATTGAAAATACTTAAAAGTCAATTAACATGACTCAAAAATCGATTAACAACACAACATTCAGAAATCGATCACAGTTGACGAAAAGGTGTTGATCAGCTTCGAGATCAAAATTGGCCCAAAAAAAACAGAATGGTAATCACTGATGCAGAAATCAATAGATCCTGACATTTACCTTGGATTCAGATGTCTGATCGAATCAGTGTTCACCAACAAAAAAAAAAGTAAACAACAGGTCAGAGTCCACTGGGATTTCAAACAACAGGCATGCTCTACCAAGCTTCAAATATTTTCACTATTGGAATGATTGATCATAAACAACAAATTAGTTTCAAGTAGTCACGAACACCAGCTCCATTGATTGAAATTTTAACCAACAGCTGGATTCCTGATAATCGATTGTTGAAAAACAATTGGGGCATCAATCATACTCAGATTTCTGTAGCTTGATCACTCAGAATTTCTGACGATTGATCAAGCTCAAACAACAAGCATTGATCAGATTCTAACAAACATCGATCAGAGTTTTTCTTGGGAAACAGTAATCACTGAAACCAATTCAAAAAAAAAAGTGGAGATGCAGGGTGAATTACGATGCACAAAGCAATTACATAGTAACAGAGGGAATAATGCTATGAAATCAGCGGTAATGACTTGGTTGAGAGACCTTTTGGGTGAATTGGTGATGTTATTAGGGGGCATCATTGATTACTTGTAAGGTGATTGCAGATGTAAACCACTGCAATGTGATTTTAGCATCTGGTGCTAATAATGAAACCGACTGCTTAGGGGTACAGATGCACATCGCAAGGGTGTTTCATGTGATCCAACCATTTGACCCAAAAAAAATGAAAAGAAAATAATAACAAAGGAAATACCGATCATAGATGTTCAACTATAAACCAGAGAAATTTGATAAACGAATAATTATAAAGAAAAGTAAATAAATAATTAAAAGGAGATGTTGGAATGAACATTCCGATAGTGTCACAATATGTAGGACGACCATGCTATATGCAGAGCGATCCTACGAATTATGCTGAGGGTGAATCGACAGTAGACCAATCAAAGAAAAAAAAGAGTACCATAAATGGAAATTTTACAGAAAAGAATGGGAGAGAGGATGACTACTTACCGGGGCTTGTTTGGCTGGGAAGAGTCTTCTCTTTGCTTTGTTGATTGCCCTGCGTTCCAGGAACAGGAAGGAGTGAGTCATCCTTTTATTATTAGGGAGATTCCCTGCGTATATGAAGTTGGTTCCGCTGTAGGGAGGGTTGTCCTCTTCGCTCGATCGGGGAGAGAAGAAGCTAAAAGGGGGATCAAGGAAGAAGAGATGGAAAAGAAGATAAAGATCAGAACAAGGAGGGGTGAGGAGCGATGAAGGAATGGGGCTTCCTGCGGGCTCTTTTTAAAGAGGAGAAGGGGAATGTTCGAAAAGAAGGGTTCTAGCTGAAAAACTGAGATGGATGGGTGATGGAGGAGAGAGAAAGAGAGAGGCGTCGTCCTCTGTGAACACCCCAAATTTTTTTCCAAAACTTTGTAAATAATCCATGTTTGCCCCTAAACCCATTTTTTCTGAGAAAAACCAAGTCTGAATTCTCTGAAAACCCTCTTTTGTAAATTTTTTCTCAAAAATACCAAAAAAATTAGTTTTAAACCTTTGATTCTCGTAAATTTTAGAACTTTATTCCAAAAATATCAAATATATATATATATAGAAAATTTCCAGAAAAGAGCACAGAAATGGCCTTTCAAAAAGGCACACTTTTGAAGAAAAAAAAACAAGTTTTGTAAAAAAAAATGCCTTTTTGCAAAATCTTGTTAAAAGATCACCCTTTTATAAAAACTCGAAAGTAAGAGGGGCCCATTGGAAATCCATTTAGGGTTTTCTCTTTGAGAAAACCCTTCGCAAGGAAAAGGAAGGGGAGGACGACGCCTCTCTCTTTCTCTCTCCTCCATCGCCCATCCATCTCGGTTTTTTGGCTGGAACCCTTCTTCCCGAACCTTCCCCTTCTCCTCTTTAAAAAGAGCCCGCAGGAAGCCCCATTCCTTCATCGCTCCTCATCCCTCCATATTCTGATCTTTATCTTCTTTTCCATCTCTTCTTCCTTGATTCCCCTTTTAGCTTCTTCTCTCCCCGATCGAGCGAAGAGGACAACCCTCCCTACAGCGGAACCAACTTCATATACGCAAGGAATCTCCATAATAATAAAAGGAGGACTCACTCCTTCCTGTTCCTGGAATGCAGGGCAATCAACAAAGCAAAGAGAAGACTCTTCCCAGCCAAACAAGCCCCGGTAAGTAGTCATATTCTCTCCCTTTCTTTTCTGTAAAATTTCCATTTATGGCACTCTTTTTTTTTCTTTGATTGGTCTACTGTTGATTCACCCTGAGCATAATTTGTAGGATCTCCCTGCATATAGCAGGGTCGTCCTACGTATTGTGACACTATCAGAATGTTCATTCCAACATCCCCTTTTAATTATTTATTTACTTTTCTTTATATTTATTCGTTTATCAAATTTCTATGGTTTATAGTTGAACATCTATGATCGGTGTTTCCTCTGTTATTATTTTCTTTTCATTTTTTTTGGGTCAAATGGTTGGATCACATGAAACACCCTTGCGATGTGCATCTGTACCCCTAAGCAGTCGGTTTCATTATTAGCACCAGATGCTAAAATCACATTGCAGTGGTTTACATCTGTAATCGCCTTACAGGTAATCAATGATGCTCCCTAATAACATCACCAATTCACCCAAAAGGTCTCTCAACCAAGTCATTACCGCTGATTTCATAGCATTATTCCCTCTATTACTATGTAATTGCTTTGTGCATCGTATTTCACCCTGCATCTCCACTTTTTTTTTTTGAATTGGTTTCAGTGATTACTGTTTCCCAAGAAAAACTCTGATCGATGTTTGTTAGAATCTGATCAATGCTTGTTGTATGAGCCTGATCAATTGTCAGAAATTCTGAGTGATCAAGCTACAGAAATCTGAGTATGATCGATGCCCCGATTGTTTTCCAACAATCGATTATCAGGAATCCAGCTGTTGTTTAAAATTTCAATCGATGGGGCTGGTGTTCGTGACTACTTGAAACTAATTTGTTGTTTATGATCAATCATTTCAATAGTGAAAATATTTGAAGCTTGGTAGAGCATGCCTGTTGTTTGAAATCCCGGTGGACTCTGACCTGTTGTTTACTTTTTTTTTTGTTGGTGAACACTGATTCGATCAGACATCTGAATCCAAGGTAAATGTCACGATCTATTGATTTCTGCATCAGTGATTACCATTCTGTTTTTTTTTTTGGGCCAGTTTTGATCTCGAAGCTGATCAACACCTTTTCGTCAACTGTGATCGATTTCTGAATGCTGTGTTGTTAATCGATTTCTGAGTCATGTTAATTGATTTTTAAGTATTTTCAATGATCTCTAATTATAAGAGCACTCTTGATAAAAAGAAAGCTCATGATCCAGTTCATTGGATGGGTTAAGAGAATTAATTGTTCAAAGGCATTCCTGGGCTGAAGAAGTCTACAGTGACCCTGCTCGTGCTTCAGGCTTGAAACAGGCCATTGCAAGTTTCTTGCAATTCTGAAAATCAGGTAACGTAGTGTGACATGGGGACATTTAATGAACAAAAGCACATCCACCCCATTAATCATTCTGGATACTTGTGAGATGCCCTATCATTGTCCTCCCTAACAGAGTAAGGAACCTTTTCAGAACTTGCATACTTACTGTGGTATCTTTGTTAATTTCAGCAAAGAGACTGTCATATTCTCTTAGCTAACCTTAAAAAAAGTTCTGATTGAGATATGACGGGTGGTGCATCTGCTGAAGAATTATCTAGAAATTTAGTTTGTAGATGGGCGCTGGTACAGTTTGAGGGATGAAGTTGCAAAAATTGATAAAGATATGAGACTGATTTGCTAATACAAAGACCAACTCCTGAAGCTAATCAATGGGGGTGAAACTCATTTGAGAATCCATTGTTGCAGAGCGATTACAGTAAGTTAAGTCTTGAAAAATCTGTTATATACCATTTCCTATGTCTTTTTTTTTATTTTATTTTACATGTGCATAGCATGTTAAGTTTATAGTAGCACACCTTATTACTTCTTTATGCAGAATCTTAGCATTATTGTTCTTTCCTTTTTCTTTTTTTTTCCTTGCTCTGGTTGCATTTTATGTGCTGTTAAAATTCATCATCAGTCATTCCAGCATTTTCCCTACAAGGCTTCAATTGTGTCAACATTCTCATTATTACCATTGTCCAGTCACTTTTTGCACATCCCACCACTTTATCACACCTCACTCATTGTCATATGTGCGCAAATTTCAGCGCATACTTCATCACATCAAATTGTGTGTATGCATAGCCGATGGGTGTAACCAACTGATATTTAGTACTTTTTATTTTTTAGGCATAGGTTCTCACGCACTTAGTCATTTCACTCTATATCATTCCATTTCTCACAACAATGACAGCCTACCTACACACTGGATTTGATTTACTCACTTCAGCAAATTCCCCTGTGCACATATCCAGCAAGCATGCTCTATCCTGTGTCTTGGCCATTATCCTGCGCTTCCAGCTCTAGTACTTTCACTCTTTCACAAGCTGTATTTCCTTCATAAACACCTCAAAATGCAGCATACCTTCCCTAGCATTTGCTGCATAGCACACGTCAGCACCACCATCTTTTCACCACTTCTTAACACTGTAAACTCCCTGCATTCTAATGCAATTGCATTTCTAGCACAGGTGCACCTTGTCACCATCACTCACAACACACTCCCTGCATATCTTCACTACACAACATAAATGCATGTTTGTTATATCCACACCCCATATACAGTATTGCCTGTTAGCCACCGTTGCCATCTTTGCATACTATGTTCATCACTGCAGCACATTCCCATTGTACACTCACACTCTCATATATCCACACATTCCATTCTTAGCAACACCACTGCAATTGTCCATCATGAATGTACTATTAGTTGCTGCAAACCAGTCTCCTGATGTGCTACAGTAGAGTAGCATCTGCATTTAGCACATCACATATACCATATATAAATATACTCTTCATTTAGTATAGATGTCATACTTATATATATATATATACATATATATATATATATGTATATATATATGTATACATGCTCTTTTTAAGATATATACATCTCCTCATTTACTTAGCTTATCATAAATGTACACTTCTTCATCGGCACAATGCTTAGTATATGCAATCTTCTCATCATCATGTGTATTCTAGTGTAATACAATTCTTTAGCTTTTCCTTTTTATATTTTGTGCCTTGTTCTGTGCCAACTTCATTTTTGCAGGAAATACATGAAAATAGCTATCTTTTTGGGGATTCTTGTAATTTTTAATCAGATTCAAGTTATAATAGCCATGTATTAATGAGAAAATTTTCCATTTTCTGTGTTAGATTAGAATGAATGAGCATGCAAATACTATTTGTTTCATCATTTTTCTTTATTTCTGAAAATTCACAAATACGAACACGAATGACACGTGCACCATTTCGTAAGAGGTAATTAATCTTAAGTTGATGATTTACATCAATGGCCATAGTCAGGATGTAGACAAAACTTAGGATTCTTATCTTTTATAAAATAACACTGGATTCACACTGGATCCTTTTCAAAATTCATCATATTTTTTTGAATATTTTCCTCTTTTATCAGAATTTAATTTAAAATTAATTCAATATATATACTTATGACCATAGTCAGGGTATATTGAGAGTTAATTTCATTTTAAACTCTATAAAAGCACCAAAAATGTGTTTTATTCTTCATTTGAATTTAGATATGATTATTATATAATACATTCAATGACCATAGTCAGGAGTGTATTATATCGTTAATCTTATTTATATTCATTTAAAGAACGAAATATGATTTTCAAAATCCAAATTCAAATCTTTTAAACTCATTCATCATTTAGGATAGAATTGCATCATGTTTTCAAAATTCCCCTTTTAAAAACCCAAGTGCTTGTGAATATCTTTTCTTCAATTTCTATTTCGATTTCATCAATTCTATCTCTTCTTCAAAGTCCAAAATTTGACTTTGAAATCAAATTCAAAGTTCAATTTAACTTAGAAATTCTTGATTTATTTTCTAAATTCCAAAATCAAGTTTCAAATTCAAAGTCCAATTTGACTTTGAAATTCATTCAAAATTCAAAATTTTCAAATCAATTTTGAAATTTCAAGTCCAAAGTCAGATCTTAATCCCAACTTGGATCCAGATTTCCAAGTACAATCCCCACTTTTGAATTTCAGACTTTAGATTCAAATTCTATTTTAGGATCCAGAATTCAACTCCCATCATTGGATCTTAGGCTTCAGATCCACAATCCATTTAGGATCCAAAATTCAACTTTCACTTTGGATCTCAGTCTTTAGATCCAAGTCCATTTTAGGATCCATAAATCAATTACAGCTTGGATCTTAGACTTCAGATCCAAATCCCTTTTAGGATCCAGAACCCAATTCTACTTTGGATCTCAGACTTCAGATGCAATTCCATTTAGGATATAGAATCTGATTCCATCTCGAATCTCAGATTTTAGATCCAATTCCCATTTAGGATTCTAAATCCAAACTTCAATCTCATCTCGGATTTTTCAACTCTATTTAGAATCCAAGCCTTTGATTCAAATTCCATTCTGAACTCCAAATTTCAAATCAAATTCTATCTCCCAATCTAAATTCTATTTCAAGTTTATCTTGAATCCAAAAAACCAATTCTATTTCTCAATTCTATTTAGACTTCCCAAATTTCATTCTGATTTTGAACTTCAAAGTTAGCATTCAATTCCATTTTTTTTCTTCCCTTAAATCTAAGTTCAAAGTCCATTTTCTGACTTTGAAATTTCCTTTCTTTTCCCTTTTATCTCAGCTTCAAAACTTAAGACCCAGATTTATTTTCCCAAGCTCTGATTATTCCAAAAAAACTTAGAACTTTAAATTTTAAAGTTCTAAAGTTAAAAACCATTTCTTCACTCTATCATCATTCATCTCAGAAATACTTGGAAAATTTTTCAAAATTATTTTCGAAAGAGCATACATCATTGCATTTGCACAAGCATGATTCTTTGTGCATTTAGACTTAGGATAAATTCTTAGATAATTTCTTAGCAAAGTAAAAGGCATAAATTCGACCCTTGGTTCGATTACCCCTGGTAAAGGCGCCAAGAACGGTCGAACCTCGTACCGACGACCGAATCTCGTCTCCCAGTTTTCCTGCAAATATTTCAAAACGGAGGCGAGTTATTTTCTCAAATATTTTCAAATTAAGGTCAAGTGAGACCCCGCAAAAGAGTTCCTCTTTCTCTCATCTTTCTCTTCTTTTCTCTTCTCTCCTTCTTTCTGTCTTTTATTTTCTCCCTTCAAAAGGAGGAAATAGAGGTTGAAAAGGAAAAGAGAGAGAACATTACGAGAGGAAAAATTTTGCGATGATCACAGTGGGTTTGAAGCATGTTCAAAAAATCAACGGTTCAAAAATTTATCAAATT
Source organism: Nuphar pumila (assembly GCF_984573655.1). NCBI lineage: Eukaryota > Viridiplantae > Streptophyta > Magnoliopsida > Nymphaeales > Nymphaeaceae > Nuphar > Nuphar pumila. The sequence goes on from NC_143250.1 coordinate 134,810,002, forward strand.
TTTAGGCTCCAAATATCATTTTCTTCATCGAAAATACATGATCCAGGTGATCGACCAAAAATTGATCGTACTGAATGACAAAATGATGTGTTTCCAAAAAAAAATAATACAAATTTTGAAATCCACCCGATGTCCAAAATCACAACCTTTTTGTTGTAAAAATGCCTTTTCACACTTCGCACATGTGAACTTTCTCTAGATATGTGAACTTTTCTCTCAAATATTCAAATATATAAATTTTCTCTCACACATTTGTGAATTTTCTCTGAACATATGATATATGAATCTCCTCTTAAATATGTGATTTTTCTCTCAAAATATGTAAATGTCGTATTCTATTTTTTAATTTTCTTCTCAAATATGCGCTTTTGAAGCGGTACTAAAGGCTTTAGTGGTGCTTTTGAAGTATTGCTAAAAGCTCATCATGCTTTTGAAGCATCGCTAAATGTTTTAGTGATGCTTTTGAAGTATCGCTAAAGGCTTTAGGTACACTTTAAAGTGCCGCTAAAAGCTTATCACGCTTTTGAAGTGTCACTAATTGTCCATTGCACTTTTGAAGTGTTAGTTTTTCTCAACAAATTTCTTTGACTAAAAATCGCATAAGGGGCATAGGCAAGAAGACGTTTGAACATGTGTCAAGATATTCACATACGAAGGTCAAGTCATTCATAAATGTGAAAGCATGCGGGAGGACATTCGCAAATGTAACACCCTAAACTTTTTAACATAAAATACATAAAATTTCAACCCAATTTTTTTTTAACTCTTTTGAAATGTGACATAGCAGAAATAGTTTTGAGGTTTGAAGTTGAACAACCCTGAGCAGATTACAGAAAATAATAAGGTCTAAATTGGACTAGATCCAATTTTTATTTAGACTTGATTCAAGTCTGCACATATAGTGATCCCAACGAGACCACAAATTCACAAGAATAGAATGAAACGCATATTCATTAATATCTTGACAAAATATCATCATCCACAATTAACATGTTCATAAAATAAACTCAAACTTTTCAACATAACTGAGATGAACAAAATCCTAAGATTGATAAAAAAGATAGAAACATGGTTTCCAGCCTCACCACCGCATCGCGCCATTGCACCATCGTTCATTCATAACCTGCACCACATGAAACAGGGTCAAACTCTTGCGAGTAGGTAAGATAAATCACAAATATAGAAATGAAACAATGTCATAATAATCATTAATGATATGATATCATAGTTCATCGGTTTAATACAATTATGCTCTCACAATATATCAAACAATATTGATCAAAATGTAATTATAATGAAATAGCTAACATATATCTCATCAATAAGAACAATTAACAATTTATGTGTCATTATAAGCCTTGTTTTTCTTCATTATACCTTCGGGTATGGAAAGGGCGACTTCAGTATATCTATTGAGGTTGCTGCAATGTTTATTGTGCTACAAGTCTCTTTTTCTCATAGTGCCTAACATACTGGATCAACTACCTCAAGCGAGCGGTTTGTGACCGAGAGAGTCCTACAAGGGTTCACTATATTACAATTTATACTATTGTAGTAGATGAAATGTATTACTTATGGATAACTCTGACCTCCCTAATTTCGAGTGACAGGAGGCTAAATGATGTCATTGCTCATGAATTCAAGTCAGTATAACATATAGGTAAAATATACATGCAACATCATCACTTAAGGTTGTACCAACCTACCTTCTCCAAAATAGACCAAAATGGTGTGAGTAGGTTATAGGGTTGTTCTTTACTTTCTTAATGTGATTAACAGTTTGTGTACATCGATCTATGAGGCAAAAAGAGCTCAATAGCCCAAGTACCCTCTTAAGGTAATGGTTATATCATGACATTATTATGTACCCAACCCATTCATGTAGCTCAGGTGCCCTTGGCCCAAGTGAGCATCTCGTCGATGAAAGTGAGAAAACAAAGTGGATGTATTGCATGTAACATGGTACGTCCTTACATACCCTATGGGTTCTTGATGGACCCAAGCTCATATTTGAGCTATCAGAAATATATATGACATAGATCACATGCACTTCAATGACAATCTCAAAAATAGACAAATCCATGCAAGTGCTCAATGACACTACGAAGGTTCTTTGAACCATATGCCTAACACAGGAAATAATATTAATAGTGCATGCATGTATCATATGCATCGAACATTATTAAACATCATGCTTCACATACTAAACATAAATCATCTCATAGCATCGTCAATCATGCATTGTGGCATGGCACACATTCAAACTTCATGAATATATATAAGTACAAGCATGTATTGTATGCATCGAACCACTAGTTGGATCGAGTATGGTCTGAACCAGTCTAATAAGGGATGATCCATATATATATATATATATATATATATATATATATATATATATATATATATATATATCAAACAAACTTAGATTTCAAATTCATACCCGCTATATTTTAAAACTACACAAGCAAAGATTTCAAAACCATACAAATATATGTTTCATAAACCTAGAAGCTTAGATTTTAAAACCATACAAGTTTATATTTCATAAACATAGAAGCTTAGATTTCAAAAATCATACAAGCTTGGATTTTAAAACCTTATAAGCTTATATTTTAAAATCATTTATCATCATACAAGCTTTTTTTTTAAGAAAAAATATACAAACTTAGATTCTGAACCATGTAAGCTTAGATTTTAAAATTATACAAACTTGTACTTAAAGCCTTACAAGCTTATACTTTGAAATCGTACATGATTAGGTTTCTCACTAGCCCGAATAGGTATTTTATTGAAATCCAAAACACAAGGTGATGAAAAGAAATAAAGAACCATCATCTACCATCTATCTATAAAAGGTTTTAACTATAATCATGATCTAAAAATAGATAGCCAACTTTAAGAGTTCCAATACAAGATTTTAATTGTGAACATGATAAAGAACATGGAGAACCATCATAATAAAATCTATCTACAAGGGATTTACCTAAGACCATAACTTAAAAAATAGAGAAACACCATTAGAAATTTAAATATAATATTTTTTACCATAAGCATGAGTTAAAAATGTAAAGTCACCATTAAAAATCCAAAAACAATATTTTTAATCATGAACATAAATAAAAATGTAAAGTCACCATTAAAAATCTAAAAACAATATTTTTAACCATAAACATGAAGTCAAAATGTAAACTCACTATTAAAAATCTAATAACAACATTTTTAACCATGAATATGAAGTAAAAATGTAAAATCACCATTAAAAATTCAAGAACAACATTTTTAACCATGAATATAAAGTAAAAAAATGTAAAGTCTCCATTAAAATTTTAAGAACAACCTTTCTAACCATGAATACTAGTTTAAAATGTAAGACACAATAATAAATATTAGAGAGAGCATCTATAACATGTGCACATGGGTATGTCCCAAGTATATTCATACTCATACATATATCTATCACATGGATACATGTTAGTATAGAGAAAGATGAAAGATTAAGCATGAACAAACTATAAATATAGATTTAACTTACCATTGAAGAAAAATCCATGAAAAACACAAGAAACACCAAGAAACCCCTACCACAAAATCATGTAAGGTGGAGTCCAACTTTGGTACCCACACTACACTTAAGTGGAAAGAGGTGGAGAGTGGAGGGAGAAGGGAAAAAAAAAGAGAGGAAATAAGGGTTTTCAGAAAATCCAAGAGGAGAGGAGATATGAGCTTCTCTACTTTTTTAGGTGTATTTATACAGAATTTAGAGCTAAGGTGAGATGTGTGGTGGTGCACATATGAAGGAAGTTGGAGGGCTGAGATGGAGTCTTTCCCTCTACTCAAAACATTTTTCAAGGTTGACCATTTTACACAAAAGTCAAAAATATGTCTTTTTCAAGTTTCACTAAAAACGAATATTTATAAAAAGCCCCCAAACAAAACATTCATATTAGGTCAAGTCTTGGGAAAAGAGAAGATCCTACCTTGGGATCCCAATGAGAAGAGGGCCCCTTGGGTCTCACACCCTCGTGTGGTTCCCACATGAAAAATCGCCCCCACTTGGTTGGTTTAGTTTGTTCAATACCAACTAGAACTAACCAATATATTAATTTATTGTATTTATTTTAAATTTCTATATTTATTATTTCTTAGAAAAACCCAACATAAGTAAATTCCATATTGGATCCCCAATTGAATCCAAATTCAATTGGGTCTGATCCAAACCCAAATTAAGCCTAATCAATTCTTATTTATTCTACACTTAGAATTTATTTTCTATTTAGTTTAATTAACTTACATAGTTAATTATCATTTATCAAGGTGATTAGTTACTAACTTTGCAATTTAATAATTATCCTAAATTGCTAATTAAATTAATTTCTTAATTTAATTATCAATGTAGACATTAATTGTCAACAGTAACTAAGAAAAACACAAAACTTAGGTATTTAACATAGATCAAACATACAGATCAATTAAACAGGAAAAATGAGATCTTTCGGATTGAAGACCAAAAATCTTTATTTACATTACTGAAATTTTGTGGTCTTACAGCAAATATATGAATGAAAATCCACATATTTGGATATTTGAGAGAAAAGTTTGCATATCAAAGGAAATTCGCATGTGTAAATGATGAAAAGGTCCTTTTACAACCGAAAAGTTATGATTTTGGACATCAGTCAAATTTTTGAAAATTATAGGGTTTTCAAAAAATGCATCATTTTTTTCGTGCAGTATGGTCATTTTTGGTAAATCGACCATGCCCAACATATTTAGGGCACGTTTGAAAGTGAGAAAGATGTAGGAAAAGTGATACAAGGTTGAATATTATACAATTTTTCATATCTTTCCAAACGAGAGGGACTTTTCTCTAAGAGAGATTTTCTAAAAAGTATATTTTTTTATAGGAAACATTCCTCGAGGAGAGGTGGAGAAATGTTTTCTACCAATAGAAAATGGTGATTTACACTCTCCACCACCAATCTCACCACCACCCACCATATCACCATCACGACCACTATCCTTCTCACCACCACCATCCATCTCACCACCCACCTCCCAAAAAACCACCCTCTCCACCATCCATCACCACCCACCTCCCAAACAACGACCAGAAAAGCTCCACCACCACTATCACTACGCTCCCCCAACAATGATTTTTCACCATCACCATCCATCTCACCACCACCACCCACCATCACACACCTCCCAAGAAACCATGTCGGAGAAGCTCCACCACCACCCACCATCACCCACCTGTCAGGAACCTCTGCCGAAGAAGCTCCACCACCCCTCTCATCCTCTCTTTCATTTTTTTAAGAGTTTTCATTTTACTTTTCTCATGCAACTCAAACAAGTGAAAATTTTTTATTTTCGAAAATTTATCATATCAAAACTCCTCATAGGCAAAAAATTTCTATGAGAGTTTTTTTACTTCCAAACATGGGTCAAACCACAAAAAAAACACTGAAAAAGCCAAAAAAAATCATTTAGCATGAATATATATATATATATATATATATATATATATATATATATATATATATATATATATATATATATATATATAAGTAATGCGCTGGTTCTGCCCACTTTCTCGTTCAGCCCGGTTCTGCCCCTTCAAAATCATTGTCTTTCGGTATCTTTTCTCACATCTAACATTATAGATGTGATATATAGGTTTTGTTTAGTGGGAACCGGGAATTTGACGTGTATATAGGTTTTTCTAGTGACCCAAAATCAATGGCTATGAAGGCATCATTTTTTTTTTTGCTCATAAAAATGCATTTTTGGTTGAATAAATATGATCCAAGAGTCTATTCTTACTAAATTGAGCATGATAAACACATCTAACTGTTGAGATCTATCATAAAACACTTCAAACTATAGGGCAGAACGAGAAAATGGAGCCTAATATATTCAGCTAGAGAGAGAGAGAGAGACGCTCAAATTATTTGTCAAGTTGAAACTCTGATTGGCACCCGATGCCCATATCATTGTATAATTATGTGGACAATATTCCAATGCCCTAAAAACATATTTCGGTGGGGTTTTAGCATCACCTCATCACAAACCTAGGCAGGTAGTGTATATACATCAGCCCCTGCCAAGCGCCAACCACCTCAACTTCTGAAATTCATTTCATGATGCATTTGTTTACCTCGTTAAAAAAACTACCTAGGCTGCACTACATGATTTCTTTATCTGCCACTAATTTGTCCATATCAGCTAATTAATGAATATATATATATATATATATATATATATATATATATATATATATATATATATATATATATATATATATATATATAGTGTTGTGGCCTTACGTAGCCATTAGTGTGGGACTAACATAAGCATCCATGACATCAAGAACACGTACATTCCCATATTTCAGTCGTATGTTCTCTTTCCTAACTCTCAAAGTTTGACCCGTTGATTCTATGATCAGGACTTAGAAGATTGAACATGCCTATCATGCACCGATTTATATTGACAAAGCAGTCCTAGTTTCAATCATATAAAATCAATCAATTGGGGCCACATTCAGGTTTATAACCGACACAAAAAATACACTAACATGTCTAATAGTCCCACCAACCCTACCTTATCGAATTGTTAGATTGATTCGTTGAATTTAAGAGCTGTAACCTAGTTTGACCTTACATATGGATCAAATGAAATATCAGGTCGAATACATCAGACCTTATCCAGGTGCAACATTGTGACTGGTGTGACCCCAAGGGGCTGTCCACGTGGTCTCAAGCTCGTGGATAGTGATGTCCCTCCCTACCCTGAGTTCAAGTTCCCATGTGAGCACTCCCTTCCACATGGTGAAGCGGGAGGCTTCATTGAGTATCCATGTGAGCAATATCACGAGGTGAAGCAAGAGCTTCATTAGGGTTGAGGAAGCACCAACATGAAATGCAACAGATCCACATAAACTTGTGTTGTTGATGGAGCATGTAATTGTAAACTCCCATATATATAGTTCAATAGATTCAGCCCGATCCAGTTCCTTTCAACCATACACTTGTGGTGTGTTGTTGATATAGCATGCAATTAACTCCCATATAGTTCAACAGATTCAACCTGATCCGGTTCCCTTCAACCATTAGATTCTACATCCAACCTCCACATCTAAAATGGACAAGAGTCCAAAAAAGTCAAACTTTACCCAATACCTGCTAAACTAGGTTAGCTAGGAAAAAGGATGGAAAGCAGTAGAACAAACCTTTCCCTTACTAGAAGCCAACAAAAACACAATCGATTGCCTTTCTCGCAAAGCATTCTATGCATCATGCCAAAGTCAATAACCAGCCTTTAGACTCCAACATAAATAAAGACTACAATACAAGAACAATAATTAAAAACAAGTACTACCGCACAAGAACAAACACTAAAGCACGCATGACCATTGGACCAAAGAAAATGTAGCAAAAGATGACATTAATGTTGCCGACGTTCTATAAGATTTGACAAAATATTTCTTTCTTATCAGATTCTTTCCTTTTACTAATTGCCCGTGTTTACATGGAATATATACCGATGGTGGAGCGTATAATTTTTGTACTAGTGGGGTTTGGTGCAGGCATGGACTGAATGCACATCTTAGCCAAGAGTAATGGTCAAATTTTCCAGTCAACGGGCGACGCCGGACACCGGTTATGATTCTTAGCCGAGTGGCTCCACTTCCCAAATCAACTTGGACGCGAATGGATCCAGCATAGGCACATACTCCTGCAAAAATAATAGCAAAGTTAAGGATTAATTACAAGTATTAAGCATGCAGTTTAGAAATTAATTAAACCCTCACCGTACATAAAAGCGTATCATATCTTTTTCTTTGAGAAATTAATTAAGCCTTAGATAAAGCATATTTAATTTAAACATAAAGTGTGAACCAAGACAATGACCCAATTGAACATGGCTTGACTGACCAATACAAGTCATGTATGACAAAACTTATATTAGCACACACTTGTGGAGCTACCCTTATTAGAAAGAAAGAAAAATATATTATACAAAGTGATAAAACTCTCATCAGAGAGTGTACATGGGAATGCGTGCCATAAGTTGGTAGATCAAAAGGTGCAAACAATGTGAATGATTCCTTTCATCTCACAATAGGTTAACGGCAGAAAACGGCCACCTCCACGTCGAAATATGAACAGTGTTTTTGGTGGCGCTGGTTATATATCAAGTATGTGGTCGGTCATTTCACTTTCACACCAATGTCCACTCAATAAAAAGTAGGCATTATTTATCCTGTTGCAGTCCATCTCTCTCTCTCTCTCGTACCACTGATTGAACTGCATATAAACTTTAAGAGGGTACTCTATGTTGGGTTTTATTACTTTTTAATATTTATACACCCTAAATAGCTAAAATCCCAACTGCATATAAACTTTAAGAGGGTACTCTATGTTGTGGTTTTATTATTTTTTAATATTTATACACCATAAATAGCTAAAATCCCAACTTGAGTGTAGCTTTCATCTAATCATCTGTGAGAGAGAGAGAGAGAGAGAGAGAGAGAGAGATTCAGGTGCTACAGTAAGGAAAACAATGGTCATTCCTCAAAAAAGCATACCTCTAGCTTTCTAACTAATTCCTTGCCCGTTGGGGCAGAAACGATTATGTGACGTGCAGACTGAGAGATGAAGCCTTCGTCCACTGCCTTGTCGATAAAAGACAACAAGGAGTTGTAGTATCCATCCACGTTCAAAAGCCCCACCTGTTCACGTATGAAAAGGAAAAAAGATCAGCGCCTCCCAGCGTTTCCTTTTTGACCGAAAAGACAGCATGGATGTAGAAGTAGAACAACACGGTCTGGTCTGGTATCGTGGTCGTTTATCTTTAAAGATGGCTTTATTATATAGCAGGCATACGGGTTGCTACCCAGTCAATAATGAAGTGACGAGAAGCAAGAAAAGAGGGTGTCTGCTTCTTCACGCATTTGAACAAACTGTTTCTTTTATTTTTTTTAGCTATTTCAGCCATGCAAATATGACCACACTGCCTTCTCACGAGTTTCATTAATTTCCTTGCGTACCATTAATAAAATAAAAGCATATTTCAACCAACACAACTTGCACTTTATACTTCGATCTATATATTATATATTCAGATCATATTTTTAATATATAAATATATATATATATATATATATATAGAGAGAGAGAGAGAGAGAGAGATCTCACAGGTTTACTATGGATACCGAGCTGAGCCCAAGTGATGACTTCAAGAAGTTCCTCGAGTGTGCCGTATCCACCTGAAAGTTTAAAATTTTACAATAACGAGACAAATGAGGAAAATACATTTGAACGGTGTTGCTTGCTTGTCTACAAATTAAAAGATATATGAACGGAGGGGAACAATCAAATCACTAATAATGATAGTGGGAGTACCAGGCAGTGCAATAAAGGCATCAGCCTGACGCGCCATCTCTGCTTTCCTTTGATGCATGTCAGAGACAGTTCTCACCTCCCCTACTGTCTCTCCACTTATCTTTAAATAAAGAAAATAACAAAAAAAAAAACCATCAAACCTTATAATCAATCACCACGCAATAAAAATGTGAAGAAAAATTAAATAATTATATCTATGAAGTTATACAGCTCAAGTGAGCTAGTCAAGAAGAACAAGGCTCGGTCCTTCCAAACTGAAACAATCAATCTAATTCTACGCAATGTTATCCGGTTCTTCACCGAACCACCGAATCTCAGACATCACAACAAAGGCCGAGTCTGCCTAGTTGTAACGTTCAGAAACAGTACTGGCCAAATATATAATGGGTTGTTATATATATTGGTGTCTGTGACAGCCTGCAGTTATTGCCAAGCTGTATTGCTGAAAAAGGGCACTGAACCCTACGGCTGACTCAGTGATATTTCGTATGAGCATGAGAAAAGATAAATGCAAAAGAGCAGTCTAGTGCAGGATGTTTACCTCTCTAGGCATCAAGGTCTTGGGGATAACTCTGCCACACCAACCACAAGAAGAAATAAGTACATGACAATCAGTGACACCCCGAACATGAGTAGTCCAAAAAATCATCTCATTTCAATCAGGCAAAAGGTAACCATGATAATGATGAACTATCTGATTCAAGTCTGTGAAACTCAGACAGCCATTGACAGTTCATAGCCCTACTACTATACTCATCGAACTTATCAGCTTTACATGATGGACAAAGGGAATGACCATGCTTGTAGTGCTTGTAACCGAAAGTTCTTGGTCAACAAACAACAGAAAAAGCAATAAAGTTTTGTCATTTGATTTTTGGCAGTTTTTGGCCAAGATGAAATAAATTTCACTAAAATTGAGAAACTACATACGGTTCAAAAACAAGGTCCCTTCTCCCAACGAATCAAAAAGAAGGAATCAAAGCATGGTACCAAAGTCCTTGATGGTTCTCCGACATATGATAATTAAATCCATCCTAAGAAGTGGGCACGTTCTGGTCAAAAAACCAAAAAAAAAAACTACTCGTGATCTAGTTAGTAAATATATAATTTATATTATGGGAATCAATAAGCATTAATGCACAATTACTTGGCAAGATCAATAGTCCCCAATTAAATTATATAGAAACCAGGGTTGGCAAGGTGGTGACTATATATCTCTTGATGATCCTTGGAGTTTTTCTTTCTTTTTTCTTTTTACACAAGTTAAAATTTGAAAACAATCCCTTAAATCAATGTCTATCTGTCTAAATAATCAAACGATGGAAGATGGTCACACGCCAACGAGTGATTTTAGAGAATTTTAGCAGGTAATAATTAGACTTACCCTAAAACATGGCGCCCTCCCTCATGCACAGCATGTGAAACGAGCCCCATCAACCCCACGCCGCCCCCTCCATACACCAAATCAATGCTCCTCTCCACCTGCAAAACTCCACAGCACGCACGCGTAAAGGAGATGGCAGACCTTGTGGTGCTCATCCTTCAAGCATAAAACCCTAAAAATATATTTAAAACCCCATGGTTCATATGTCCCATAATTGAGCAAAGCACGTTTTGTTTCCTAGGGAAGAGCATAGGGGAGGATGGGGTGCCTCAATTGTGTGGTTCCCAATATTTTTAAAATGGTCATGCGAGAAGGGTGTCTAAATTGCCAGGCAAGCTACAGCTAGCCACCCCTCATGCCAAAACCTTCAAAAACCAATTCACCAATAATAAATCCACGTTGAAAGCCTGTTAGTTTCATAGGCTCAAAACTGTAGGAATATTAAAACAGAAAAGAATAAAACAATAATGGAAGAAAGAGGTGCCCAAAGAGAAGACCCGTGTGAGAGAGAAAGCCACTAGCTAGATTAAACTCTCAAAGCCCAATTTGGTTCTAAAAAAAAATCTATCTATCGAAGAAACATGAAAACCATTATGTCAAAAAAAGGGAAAGAAAGTATAGTAGTATTCTTGTGAGATGTAAGGAGAAATATGAATCAGAAGATAACTGAAGGAACCCTTTTTTTTCTTTTCTATTGTATAGTTGATATTGAATCAAATGTTAGAAAGAAAAGGTTGGTTTAGAAGACCATACCATCTCTTTGCCCAACTCAATGGCAGCCTCTTGATAACTGGCTTTCTTCCCTGAACTGCTACCACAGAAGACGCAAATCCTCTTGAACCTCGACACACGAATCTCTTCCATCTCTCTCTCTCTCTCTCTCTCTCTCTCTCTCTCTCTCTCTCTCTCTCTCTCTCTCTCGGTAGGATATTCCTGTCCAAGAAAGGAGGAAAAGGTATGTTTGGAAACCAATACCCTTTTTGTGTGTACAGCAATGGAGACCAATGCCTATTTATACAGGAAGTAACAGAATTGATGCAATTATATAAAAAAATATTATATAGGCCCCAATAATCCCTAAGAAGGCTCCCTATCACACTACCATCTACGCCTATGGGATACAAAGGGCACGTCCTAAAATAAGAAACTATGTTGTACGTATATTAAAATGGACGGCCATCCGCCTCGTTTGTTTCCTGGGGAATAGTTTATGCCTGTGAAATCATTCAACTTGACTGTTACTAATATTTTTGCCTTAACAGAATGAACCCCATTGGGAAATGGGAAATGGGAACTTTCCCATCTTATTGTCTTCTTTTCCCAAGTGGCAAAAAATATTTCTGGTTCTTGGTCAAGGACACGAGGAACTTTTTTCATTTCTTATCCTTATTTTTGAATTTTTAATCATCTAACTTGTGGATCGCGTTGCAACAAAGCCCTTGTCTCAAATTGGCATGAACTTCATCACCTCCATACCGACATGAAAAAACTTTTATTATAAGAGAACTGGAGCTGGTAAAAAAACACTAAACGTTTTGGCGATAATAAAAAATGTTATATATTTGCTACAGTTGATTGTACCTACAATCGACTTGAAATCTCGTGAGGTTAATTGTTTTGACCTAATATAACCTCACAGATGTGTTTAGTATCCTTGATTTAGTAAATATACACTGCCAAATTCTCATAAGAAATTCTGGGTGAGGGTTTTCCTTCGTCATAAAAAAAATCTCATAAGAAAGTGAAAACTTTCTTATTTCTCATATTTTAAATGCAAAATATAAGCAACAAATTTAATTTAAAAACAAAAAAAATATAAATAAAAAATTCGAACAAATTGGATTTCCTGTGATATTATTGGCTGGGCAGTTTCTCTCACTTTCTTTTGAAAAAAAAACCCGCTGATATTTGTCATACTAAAGGTAACTTTGAGGGAAGTAAAGTCTAGGTATTCCTTTAATAATATTGAAATCTTAGGTGTGTTTTTTATTATCACCCAAAATGTAGGTGTGCTTTTTATTATCACTAAAAATAAAAATGCATTTTTTTAAAGGTGCATTTGAATACTTTGGATTTCAAATACATGGATTGAATCTGGCGTGGGGCCATGTTGAGATCAGAGAAAAAACAAACGCTAAATCATAAGTTTGAATTAAAATTAGGTTCTAATTTTTTTTCCATGAAGATTCATAAATCTCCCGGCGGAGATACTGGCATCTCAGATACATGGATTTCAAATCCCACTTTTTGGTGATCAGAAAATTCAAGCCCATGCCCTTAGTTTCATTTCCTAAACCAAGAGAGCCTCCTCCACCATCCTCTCCATTTTAAATACCTTGACTTCAAATAGGAGGTTAAGTTGGGGTGCTTACCTTTTTATATTGCTCAATCTTAGGAGTGTTGTGCTAGTGATATATCCTAATAGGTCATAACATGCTGGACCATAGGTGCTAACCTAATGGAAACTTCAAACTTACCTTTATATGATAGATTAGAAATTACTAGATATTCGGCCCACCCATATGGCCATGCCTTATAAATTCAAATTGTAGAAGAAATCTATATCAAATACATTTATCAAGATTAAAAGTAAAAATAATTGGAATGATAAACATACTGAACTGGACTCGAATCAAGATGGGTTGGGTTTGGGTAAAATTCATAGACCCGATTAAAAAACATGTACATTGAAGACCTGGCCGATACATACCTGAACCTATTAATCTATATGAGTCCAAAATTTTCAACTCCACCTGGACCTGGACTCAAACATGAATTGAATTGAGACAGGTTTTGGTCTAACTTTTAGACCTGATTCGAAATTGGGTATGATAAGACCTGACCCAAACCCGACACCCCTAAATTGCTAATAACCAAAGGCCTCAATAGTTATGCATGGAAATGACCAACCCATACATAAACGTTTTTCTTTTTATGGCCAATGAGAGAGAGAGAGAGAGAGAGAGAGCTCATTTTCTGCTTATTAAGGAGGGAAAGAGACATTTTGAAGAGAGTGAGAAAGAAAGGACGTTTTTCCACAAGGGCTCCGCTAATCTGATAGGTGCGACTTGTGAATGTCACCAAATTGACGGGATGTTGGAAGTTCTAAACCCACAGGTGGCATCCCGTGCCACAAGGTCAGAGTTGGGTGTACTCCCCCTGTGGGCAAAGGAACCTCAATGATTTTACCGACATTGGTGATGGGAGGGGTTTTCCTTAGATTATCCAAAAAAAGAAAGGAAGCTTCTCTCATGTTATGGTAATGGACATTTTTATAAAAAAATGCCTAATATTAACTAGTTATTTACAAAAAAATGATAATATTTCAATTATTACATTTAACCTCCTTTTAAAACTTATATTTCAAAGACATGCTTGGTCTTCAATTCAATCAGTGACCTTGACTGAGTAGAGGAAATAACTAAAATACCTTGTTCTTAAAACAAAGATAGTGAGATAGAGAGAGATACCTAATTACCTAGAGAGAGAGAGAGTCCATCACCATTTGTTCTCATTTTTTAGAGAGAGACCACCACCATTTTTGCCCTAACTTTGGAGACAGAGTCTGGGTTGTGTGACAACCCTGCCTTTCTCTGTCTCTCTCTTGAAATTGAGGGCATTTTTGTCTTTTTAACTAAGTCAAGACAACTGATTGATTTCAGGACCAAGTATGTCTTTGAAATATAAGTTTTAAAACAAGCAGTTAAATGTAATAATTGAAATGTTAAGACATATTTGTAAATAGCCGATAAGTTGGGTACTTTTGTATAGAGTATTGTATGGTAATTAAAGAAAGAGAGAGAGACATGGGGGGTAAAAAAAGAGCGGTTATAAATGGTAATTGATTTTTTTTAAAAATTATAATGTGACATGTAACTTAGTTCTTTTTTCTATAAAAACTTTATGCAAATGCCCTCACAAACTTTTAATTATATTCTCAATTTATATGTTAAGAATGTCAATTAAAACAAAGTTATAAAGCATCCAATTTTTTTGCACCTAACGCCCTTGCTTCTGCTTGTATAATATTTAGGATTTAAAATAAGGCCATCAAAGGGTTGGGTATCTGAATCATCAAGGTGTAACCAAACCCGCCCAAATAACTAGGGTTTGGGTTTGGGCTTTATCGAGTCAAGAAAATGAAATCCCCAACTTGAATTACCTAAATTTAAAATCCGATATTAACTAAAAATACATATAAGATGCACGGGTAAAACCAGGTCTTGTTGGATATCCAATAAAAAGCATAAACTAAACCCAACCCACATATTTTTCAAGCGAGGTTCAGACCAGCTGGAATAATATGGGGATCAGCTCGAGTGCCCGATACAAACCAGACCCATTGGCAGCCCTACTATAAATCTAGTGAAGTGTCGCTCATTTTGTCAAATAACTTTCTAGCATTTTCATACGATGCTTACATCCTAATGTGTTTGTACACCTCGGACTATATTAACTTGCACATCTAAATTGTTAAAAAGGTTGCAGACTTTGCCCTTTTGATATCAATCCTTTCTCTCCCTTTCTTTTGGTTACATCTAAATTGTAAAAAATGTGTTTGGTCACATTTTTCCACACTGTTTTCTCATGCTATACAAACAAGCAAAAAACTTTCTTTTGAAAAACTTCTTATATCAAAAACTCTCCTGGGCAAAACCTTTTTTTCTATGAGAGTTTCTCTCTCTTCCAAACGTGCCCTACATGTAACAAAATCTGCCAGTTTCATCACCCGTCTCATTGCAAAACTTTTGTAACAACATCCGCCAATGGATCTTGAAATCCACTTACTCTATACTGCATCGCCCATCCCAACTACACTCCGATCTCCGTCGCCAACGGATGGGGAATCAGTGAATCCCCATCTCCGCTCCTGTTGCAGGCTCCCAAACAAAGTCTTACAGGAACACTGAAAGGGTTGGCTGAATTGTTAATTAGTTTTGTCACTCAAGTAATCCATCACTAGGTCATGTAGGTTGTTGGGGAGGGACAAAATATAAACCAAACAGACCTAGCTACGTACCAAATTATTAAGTTAAAGCAATGAAATGCTAATGTGTAGTATGCTTGAATTAGAGATCTAGGTCGATTAGCCCAATCTACACACAAGTTAAAGTCGGCAACTTTCTTAAAGATTCATCTGGGATCTCCAAGGGGATCAAGTTGGCTATTGCAAACAGCTTGACATACTATTCCCCTTCCAGCACTTTGAGAAAAATGTGGTAAAAACAAAAGAAAAACTATGAACTGAACCGATCATCTCCAGGAGGGAGGCTTTGCAATTTTTTTACTATTCCAGATTCTATTCTAATCTGAATCCCCATGTATTTAGCTGGTCCGGATCCGAAACTGTTTGTACTTTTAACACATAAACACCATTGTTACCAAGAAACCAAATGGACATGAGAAACAATGTGTGTTAAAAAGTAGTATGAAGCAGGAAGTGGGATACTTTTGCAAGTGTTTATGCACAAATGTATGAGAAACGGAAATTAAATGCATAGGAAGCAATATAAGAAATAATGTAAAAATAAGTAGAAGACAATATAGAATCAACACTCGAGCTTTTCATAAAAATTATTTTTTAATATTAAAAAATAAGTGGAAAAACGACTGAAAGTAACAAGAAGCCAGAGGAAAACATTAAGAAAATGATAGAGAATTTCTTTAGGAAACAAAGAAAAAACAGGCTTTCTTCTAAAGGGAAGTGTGTTGTTAAAACAAACACACACAAACAAAAGAGGATTTATGTGGTTCGGCAATGACTGCCTACATCCACGGGAAGGAACGTGGGTTGAGCCCAGTTTATTTCTCACATACTCTCTACATCTATGAATACAGTATTAAGGATAAATAAACAATCTCTAGCCACAACAAAGGAAACCATCGGCTGAAGATAAACACACACAACCAAAATGGCAACTCGATAAGGCAAATGTCGAGTTACCAAAGAATGTATGTACACTATCACAACCGAATTCCACTCTTACCAAAAAGACTCAGCAACAAATGTGGAGAAGATAAGGACGTGCATGCACCCACATGAAAACAATCCCCCCCTCAAGTTAGGTGTGCAAATGTACATTAAGCTCAACTTGAAACTTAGCTTGAGATGATTTTCACGGCTTAGGGATTTAGTAAAAATATTTGCCAACTACTGACATATGATGTGAATACTTCTTTAGCTTGAATCTTCTCTCTTATAAAATGGCAGTCAACTTCTATATGTTTGGTTCTTTCATAGAAAATCGGATTTGCACCAATATATATTGCAGCCATGTTGTTATATTTGAGTTCCATCGATTGAGAAATTTTGATGCCCATATCAAGAATAAGAGCCTTGATCCAAATGAGCTCATACGTCTAAGTTGTCATGGCACGGTACTTGACCTCAGCACTGGATCTGGCAACAACAGACTGCTTCTTGCTCCTCTAGGTGACAAGATTTCCACCAATAAATAAACAGAAGCCTATTGTTGACCTTCTATCATTTGGGTCCCCTGCCCGATCGACATCAGTAAAACCCATTATGTCCAGACTGTTATTTCTTTTCACAAGAATTCCTTTTCCAAGGCTTCCTTTAAGATAACGAAGAATTTTGTGAGCAACTTCAACATGAATAGATTGTGGTTGGTGCATAAACTGACTGATCACACTCACAGCATATGTAATATCAGGATGTGTGATAATCAAATATATTAGCTTTTCCACAAGCCTTTGAAAACTCTCGATGTTGGCAACAATATCTCCATCATTTTTCTTTAGTTTGCAATTAGTTTTCAAGGGAGTTTTTGCAGCTTTCGCACCAATCAAGCCAATATCTTTGAGAAGATCTAACATATACTTCCTTGACACAAGAAAAGACCTTTGTTTGAATGAGCGACTTTTATGCCAAGAAAATACCTTAATTTTCCATGGTCTTTAATTTTAAATTTGTCATAAAGGATTTTTTTGGTTTTCTGCATCATAGCTTTATTGTCCCCTATCACAATTATATCATCAGCATATACAAGCAAGATAATCGCACCCTATGAAGAAATGTACACAAACATGGTATAGTCAACAGTACTTCGCTTAAAACCAATTTTGATAAGAACCTCATTGAGCTTGGCAAACTAGGCTCGAGGAGATTGCTTGAGACCATAAATAGATTTCTGAAGTTTGCTTGCTTTCTTATGATCACATTCATACCCCGAAGGAGAATCCATATATACTTTTTTTTCCAACTCCCCATGGAGAAAAGTGTTTTTCACATCCACTTGGACGACGTCCCACTGCTTATTAGTAGCAACAGAAAGAAGAATGCGGATTGAACTCATTTTTGCAACGGGCGCAAAAGTTTAAGTGAAGTCAATACCCTCTTTCTATGTGTATCCCTTTGCAACCAGTCTTGCCTTGTACCTTTCTACAGAGCCATCACTATTGAATTTGATTTTATATATCCATCGACATCTAACAATTTTCTTACCTTTAGGCAATTCAACTAATGTTCAAGTATTGTTTTTGAGTAAAGCTTTTAGTTCATCATCCATAGCAGATTTCCACTTAGGGTCTTCAAGAGCTTCTTTATGACTCGAAGGTTCATGATGGGCATACATTTTGGCAAGGTAGGTTTGATAAGGTACGGACAGTTTTGAAAGTTCAAATTGATATTTTATTGAATGGACTTTAGGAGTCTTGGTACTGCAATAGGAGTAATAATCTCTCAGTTTGACATGAGGCTTGGTGGGACAGGATGACCTTCTCAAATTACCGGCCTCTTAACCAATTTGAGTCTCAGGTAAGGGCTTACTTGAGTTAGTACCGGTCATGAGATTCACAGGTATTGTATTATGATCTGGTATGGGATAGGACTCAGAATCTTTGTCTGGTGGGCCAATCAAATCATTAGGGCTAAGCAAGGTAGGTCTGGATTCAATAAGAGGATCGGGTATAGGCAAGAAAGAGCCGGTTGATTCTCCCCTTTATTAGGACACTGAAAGTAGGGTTCTTTCTCAAAAAATTCCATGCCCCTTGACACATAAAGCCTTTTTGAGATAGGATCTAAACATTTAAAACCCTTTTTTATAAAAAATATCCAACAAACATTCATTTGATGGCTCTTTTTTCAAGCTTATTGTGAAATTTGTCTTGTATATGCACGAAGCACTTACACCCAAAAACTTTTAAATGGTTGATGAATTTTTTTTATTTCTCAAATTTTTCATAGGGATCTCATACTCTAGACTAGAACTTAGAATACGGTTTATGATGTAACAGGCAATAGCTATGGCATCAACCCAATATTGTTGAGGGATGTTCATATAAGACATAAGAGACTGAGACACATTGATCAAGTTTTGGTTTTTTCTTTCAACAACCCCATTTTGTTGCGGGGTTTCAACACAAGTAGTTTGAGGTATTATACCTTGCTTAGACAAGAAATCACCAAGAACTTCATTAATATATTCTCCTCCATTATTAGATCACAGACGTTTAATCTTGTGATCATATTGAGTACACACAATATTATAATTTTTTTTAAAAACTTTGGCCACTTCATATTTATGTTTTAGAAAATATACCCAGGTGACCCGAGATCTATCTTCAATAAATATGACATAGTATCTAAAACCTAACACAAAGTCTACGGGGGATGGACCCCACACATTAGAATGCAACAATTTAAAAAACTCACTACTTTTAGTGGAGGAGTTTTGAAAAGGAAGCCTAGTGCCCTTAGCAAATTCGCAAGCATCGCACGATAGACTGTTATTATTCAATTCAAGCACCAAAGATTTTATAATTTTAGCATAAGCATATCCAAGACGTGAATGCCAAAGGCTATAAGTGTTACTTGATTGAGCACTACTCAAAAATGTTGTCTTTGGTTGACTAAAGATGTATAGACCATTGTGTTCTATTCCTCTACCAATCATCCTCTTTGATCTTCTGTCTTGAAAGACAACCTCCTTAGAAGAAAAAATAGCCAAATAATCATGAGTCTTAGTAATCTGGCTTACGGACATAAGATTAGCATCAAGTTTTGGAACGATGAGAACTTTAGAATCGGTATCACGATTCATAAAATTGGCATTTTTTATGCTGATGACCATCATGGTAGAAACATCGACAGTATATACCAGTTTTTTGAGCGAGTCAGGCCATCATCAAGGTTTTTCACGTGGTCTGAGGCTCCAGAATCTATAATCCACTCATTGTTTGTAATACATGAAAGAAGAGCATGAATTTTACCTTGTTGTACTGCAAGAGCATCACTAATGGGATATGACAATGCTAGGTTAGTTTTGGCCATCTGTTGGAAAAAATGAGTAAGGTCATCCTTGGTGACAGTTTGCAGCATCGGCTTTAATATTGTTTTCCTTGTTACGGTTAGGACGACTCACAAGATCTTAACACCGATCTTTGGAATGACCTAACTTTTTACAATAGGAGCATTTAAGTTTCAACCTTAGTCGGTACCGGTCTTGAGAAAAAATGCTTGGAGGTTCGGTGCCTGAATGACTATGCTTTACGTCAACCTGAAACACCATTTTTTTGGCCTAATCTTCTTTAATTTGAATGCTCGGATTCATAACTTTTCTGCAAGTTTCTTCATGTTGGATCATTGCGCATATCGTGTTATATGAAGGAAACGACATTGTCATCATGATTTGGCTTCGCAGGTTTTCAAACCCTTTTTACTTTCAAGGATATCGCCAGTAAGAGGACGATATTGGAGCAATTTGTCCCACATCCCTCTAAGTGTACCTATGTACAAACTAAAGGGCTTGTCATCCTGAATATATTTAGCTATTTCTAGTTGAAGCTCGTAGACTCTTGCAAGGTTAAATTGTTCACCATAAATCTCTTTAACTGTATCCCAGATTTTCTTTGTAGTGTTCATAAACAGAAAGCATCTAGCAATAGTCAGTTCCATAGAGTTTAACATCCAACTCATGACCATATCATTCTCAGATTCCCATTTTTCATAAGTGAGATCTGGTTTAGCGATTTTTCCAAAGACATATCTAAGTTTGGATCTGCCACTGAGAAATAACTTAACGGTCATTGCCCAACTTAGATAATCAGCTTCAGAGAACAGTGTGTTAGTGATTTTAAGAACATGATTCTGCTTAGAGTAACCAACCTTATTCTCGATAATTTGGGTGGAGGAACTCCCACTATTCTCAGCAACAGAACCTTCAGTGGTATTGGTAGCATTTTCGGCCATTGATCCTCCACTCAATACAAAGACTATAAGAACGACGATTACTTCAACGCATCGAGTTCTGATACCATATTAAAACAAACACATACAAACAAAAAAGGATTTACGTGGTTCGGTAGTGACTGCCTACATCCACGAGAAGGAACATGAGCCGAGCCCAGTTTATTTCTCACACACTCCCCACATCGATGGATGCAATATTAAGGATAAATAAACAATCTCCAGCTACAACAAAAGAAATCATCGGCTGAAGATAAACACACATAACCAAAATGACAACTCGATAAGGCAAATGTTGAGTTACCAAAGAATATAGGTACACTATCACAACCGAATTCCACTCTTGCCAAAAAGACTCAGTAATGCTCACAGGGATCTGCGTCGTGTTTGATCTATCAGATCACCTGTTCATTGAAAATCTGTTTGTCGTTATAAAAGAGGAAGTAATCTGGAGTTTGCTGATCCCACCAAGAACCAACCCATTGGTTACCTTCCAAAGTCATTCTGCAGGAGCTGATGAATGGGCTAATTGTCATAGCATGTTATTTGTCATAGCAAAAGGGGTTATATTTTCTTCTTTTACCATGTTGAAATTTAAGTTGCAGAGGATCCGCAGTTACAGGTAGTGACAACAGCCAGAAGAAGGCTTGCCAGCTGTTTCAACAACATTTCAGAGATGTATTAGAACCCCTATCCAATTCAAAAAGGAGTTGTATTAAGCACGTTGGAGAATCCGATGACCTTTTTTTTATGTAATCTGCAAAAGGACATTCATTAGCTACTTTTGGAGGTATGTGTTTATATTTTTTTCACTTTTTTTTGCAAAACTCTTGAAATATCTGTCATGATGAACTGTTATGGATGCATTAAGGCTTGAATATATGATGAATTTGTTAATATTACCAAAAGAATTTGGAAGCCATCATCTTCCCTTGTCACATTTGCTGCACATTTCCATGCACTCTTCATAATATCTTCTTTGTCAGCTACAATCTACAACACCTTATTTGCACACCCCTTACACACACTTCTATGGATTCATCTGACTCTTCTAAATTAAAAAACTATGCACATCTTCCCAGTGGTTGGCTAAACAAAGAAGGAGATAGCATGCACCAGCATGAATCTACAGTGGTGGATGGTTTGCCGAATGCAGAAACATCAATTGGTCTTCCACAACCGTCATCAGATGAAGAGGTCACTAATAATATAATACTTTTGTGTGAGTTCATAGCCAGCTTTGGACCAGAATTTGAGAACAAGGCTCGTATTGAAGAAGCTGGGAACCCAAAATTTGCATTTTTTATTTGGTGGTGAGCCAGGAAGTAGTGTTGCACGTGATCAGGAGTATTTCCAGTGAATGAAAAGGCATGTATTGTTCTAATGGTAGAGTTGGTCTTCCTATTAGGCCACGTCTGTTACCCTATGCCTCCAGGTTTGTTTATAAAGTATAAATGGCTTCACAACTTTGGAAAATGACTTGACCTGTTGCCTGCTACCCCAGAATCACATGCATTAGCTGCAATCTCCAACTATCATCTTTATCTGCTGCCCTTGTCACAGACCATCCCCTTTACCTTTCATCCCCAGCACCACAGTCATTCCAGCCCCTGCATTTTATCATCTATGCACATCTTGCAGCATGTCTGCTACATGCCGCAACTGCCACATCTCCTCCCTTACCTGCTGCAACTCACAAACAATGTTTGTTGTCCTCACAGCAACATAGTCACCCACTTTCAACCCATTTTACCTCCATTTCACCAACTGATATACATTTTCCCTTTTCATTACTACCTCACACCCACAGTCGTTGTTGTGATTGTCCAGCTCCTTTAGCAGTGTTCATCCATATTTATCCACTTATAGCAAACTAAAATCATATTCCATGAAGGTTGAAAAGATAAACAAAATAGTGGTTTTTGACATAATGAACCTTCCGGGTGGGTTTATAGAATCAAGGCCAATCGGTTGTCAGGATGGGAGCCAGTTCATAGGAAATGAACTGTTAATGAATTTTAATCATGGTTGTATATACCTACATTAGCATATCTTATATTCACCATATATGTTCATCACTTCATTTTCATCATTATGTAGTACATTGTCCGCTATGTCATCGTCATATACACTTATTTCACAAGATATCATATATGTCATATATGCATATATATGCACATACATATATATATATATATATATATATATATATATATATATATATATATATATATATATATATATATGTATATATATATATGTATATAGGTATATATATATCCTCTCCACCTTTTCCATCATTCATATCTTGGTTTATGAACATCTTTTTAGATATCCATGGAATATATGCCATTATTCTTCTATTTTCATATTAACCCAGTTGTTTTGCAAAAAATATGTGGAAAATATCATCATTGGGAGTTGTAATTTCAATTTTATGTATTGTAATAGTTAAGCCTTAATGAGAATTTTTATTTCTTGTTTTAGATAGAATGAATGAGCATTTCATGAATTGCTTGTTTTCATGCATTTTTGCCTTTATTTCTCAAATTCTCACAATGGTGAAACACGAATGGCACGTGCACCATTTCGTAAGAGGTAAATTAATCCTAAGTTGATGATTTACATCAATGGCCATAATCGGGATGTAAACAAGACTTAGTATTTTTATCTTTTATGAAATAACACTGGATCCACACTGGATCCCTCTTTTCAAAAATCATCATATTTTTTAAATATTTATCTCTTTTATTAGAGTTTAACTTAAAATTGGCTCAAAATATATAGCAATGGCTATAGTCAGGGTATATTGAGAGTTAATTTCATTTTAAATTCTATAAAAGCACAAAAATGTATTTTATTCTTCACTTGAATTTAAATGTAGTTATTACATAATACATTCAATGACCATAGTCAGGGATGTATTATGTCTTCAACCTCATTTTTAATTCATTTACAGAATGAAATAACTTTTCAAATTCCAAATTCAAATTCTTTAAATTCATTTCATCATTAAGGATAGAATTGCATCATATTTTCAAAAATTCCTTTTAAAATCCAAGTGATTGTGAATATCTCTTCAAATTCCTATTTCAATTCTATCTCATTTTCCAAAACCTTCAAATCAAATTCAAAGTTTAAAATTCAACTTGATTCATTTTATAAATTCCAAATTCAAGTTCAAAGTCCAATTTTACTTTGAAATTCATCCTCAAATCAATTTTGAAATTCCAAAAAAAACCAAAGTTAAAATCCCAACTTGGATCCAGATTTCCAAGTATAATCTTCACTTTGGGTCTCAGACTTCAGATCCAAATCCATTCTAGGATCCAGAACCCAATTCTACTTTGGATCTCAGACTTCAGATCCAAATTCATTCTAGGATCCAGAACCCAATTCTACTTTGGATCTCAGACTTCATATTCAAATCCATTCTAGGATCCAGAACCCAATTCCACTTTGGATCTCAGATCTTAGATCCAATTCCATTTAAAATTCAGAATCCAAATTCATCTTGGATTCCAGAGTTCAGATCCAATTCCCACTTCGGATTCTAAATCCAGAATTCGATTTTAAATTTCAACTCTATTTAGAAACCAGACCTTGGATTCAAATTCCATCTTAAATTTCAACTTTCAAATCAATCCTATTTAGATTTCCCACATTTCATTGTGATTTCAAAACTTCAAAGTTAGAATTCAATTTCATTTCATCTCCATTCTGATTCAAAGTCCATTTATGACTTTGAAATTTCCTTTTTTTTCCTTTTATCTCAACTTCAGAAGAAACATTCCTTTCAAAGACAAGATTTGTTCTCAAACTCTGATTATTTCAAAAACTTAGAACTTTAGTCTTAAGTTCTAAGTTAGAAACCATTTCTTCATTCTATTATCAAATTCATCTCAGAAACACTTGGAATATTTCAAAACATTTTCAAAAAGAGCATACATTCTTGCATTGCACAAGCATGATTCTTTGTGCATTTAGACTTAGAATAGATTCTTAGATAAATTCTTTACAAAGTAAAAGGCATAAATTCGACCCTTGGTTCGATTACCTCTGGTAAAGGCGCCAGGAATGGTCGAACCTCGTACCGACGAGCGAATCCCGTCTCGCAGTTTTCCCGCAAATATTTCAAAACGGAGGTAAGTTATTTTCTCAAATATTTTCAAATTAAGGTCAAGTGAGACCCTGCAAAAGAGTTCCTCTTCTCTTCTCTTTTTTTTTCTTTTCTCTTCTCTCTTCTTTTCTATCTTTCATTTTCTCCCTTCAAAAAGGAGGAAATAGAGGTTGGAAAAGAAAAGAGAAGGAAAAGAGAGAATATCACAATAGGAAAAATTTTGTGATGATCATACTAACGTAGCTTAGATTAGTTTTATTGCATCTAAATAAATAAAAAGAACAAAAATATATTTTGTTTTTTATAGTATAGTTGTTTCTTGATTTAAATATTTGGTAATCTTGATTTAAATAGATTGATAGGTTTAACATAGGGTTTTTATCTTTCTATTAGTTCTTGATCAGTGTTAGATTAGTTCTAAATTAAATTTAGTGTAGGATAGTCAGAATCATGTTTTTATAAATTTTTTTATCATGTAAATATTTCTTGTTAGCCGATTAGCCTTTATCATTTTATGAAATTTTATTCTTGTCATTAAATAGATTTGATTTCCTTTTGTTTGAAGTTAATATTAGGTTAGTTTAGTTAATGCAAACTCTAGTCCCAAAATCGTTACTTTCAATGCTAAGTTAGCTATTAGACTGTTATCTAGTAATTAGCGGTTTTTATAGAGTTAGTATTGGCCGATTTACTCATTATCATTTTTTTAGTTGGTTTAATTAGTTACTATTTCACGATTAATTCTGTAATTAGAGTCTGTAAATTAATTCTTTCTTTATTTGATGTCAATAGATTTAAGTTAGATTGATGTGGTAGATTAAGTAGATTTTTTTTTCTATCCGAACTACTCGATTATCGTTTTTTAATAGTTTAGAATAAATTTTGATTGCTTTCTTTTATCAGTTAGTTTTTCTTTTCTTTAGAAAGTTTTCATTCAATAGTTAGATGAAATTAGAGTAGGATTGTTCCCAGAATTTATGTTTTATCAATTCCATTAGCTTAACCGATTTAGTCTTGTTTAGAGAATTTTTTTTACCATCAGTTTTATTAGATTAGACTACTTTCTTAAAACGTGTTCTACTGTAGCTAAGGTCCAGATTTAGTTAGTTGAGTTTGTTAATTCATGTCAATTCGTGTTGCTGTAAATAAATTTCTTAGATTAAGTTACTGCATTAGTTAGTTCAAAACACGTTAATTCATATTGGCTGCGTTTTAGATTTAATAGTAGTTCATATTTTTATTTTTTTTTCTCATGCATATGTTAGATTACTTAATTGCATAATTTTGTCTTTTAGTGGGTATTAGGTCCAGCATGTTGTGCGATTCACGTTCAACTAATCTAGGCTTCATTTTATTATCCATCTTGCATATATATAGTTAGCATTAGCCTTAGTTGATGATTCAAATTAACCGAGTAGCATGGTTTCATTTAGCCAATTTTTCTCTAGTCTTGCTAATTGTTTTTCTTTATCAACTTGTTAATAATAATTAATTAATTAGCCTAATTGAGTGCTTTCTTGATTTCTTTAGAGTATTTTAGTTTCTTGAATTCTTGATTTCTTGCATTAGTTAATCATGGTTTGTTGCAATTTAGTTCTTTGAGTTGTTAGTTAGGTAGTTTTATTATTTTGTCTTTTAGTGTTAGGTTGTTACAAGCTTGTTATTAGTTAGTTCATGTTAGTAGTTTAGTTCATATTAATTAGTTCATGTTTTTATGATTTTTCTTCATTTTCACCTTTAATTTTCTTATAGATTTCTGTTTATGTTGTTTGTTTTGTTTTTGTGTTTTGCAGTGAAGTGTTGAAACATGCGAAAGAGCCCTTTTCGTGCCCTCAAAGTACCCTCTGAGGTCCCCTCAAGCCCTCGAAAGTGCCCTCAGGGAGCCCTTTAGCAAACCATACAAAAGTGTTCAACCTAATTACCTAAAAGGTACACAAGGGAAGGATAAAGGGAAGCAAATCAATCAAAAAGGGACAAGAAGACTCGAAGCACTGAAGCATTTTCTTTTCTTTTTTAGATTAGGGTTTATTTATTTATTTATTGGGTCTATAATAAGCCATTTAATTATTTGTTTAAGCCCTCTACGTAGGGCATCACTATCGCAGTTATTTATTTAATTAATTCTTTTTATTTTGGCAATAAAATGTAATTAGATTGTGTGTTGAATACAAAGTATTTCTCGTTCCCTGAGATCGACTTGGACTCCACCACTCGTGTGAGCCAGTTTTTATATTTTTGGTGTTTGGCTTTCACTTGATTTTGATTAAAAATATTGTTTTAAAAATCATTTTTCAAAACGCACACCATTTGTCGATTTGGATGAATCAAAATCTTCCATCGCATCAACATATTCAAGATCTTCCTCTTTAATGAGATTCTTAGACATCGTTTCTTTTTCTAGAATGGGAAACTCAATGCTCAATTCAAGCATAGTATGAGCTTATTTTTTGAAATCATGGGAAAACTTTTTTCTTTTGAAGTCATGACAAAGTCTTTCTCTTCCTCTTTCATAATGACAACCTCAGTGGATGACTCAAACATAATTGCTTTTCTCAAGACTTGGCCAAAATCATTTTTTTCTTTCTCCTCAACTTGAATCTCACATTGGTAGACCTGAGGATAGGCCAGTTGTGGTGATTCTGACTATTGTGAAGCTTTTCTCTGATTAGTAAAGTCAATCTAAACTATGAGAATTATGACAAAATCTTTTAATATTGGTTCAACTTTGCTAATCATGTAGAGTTTCTCATTTTGAACGCAACTTGGTTCCTCCTGAGCTTCTTCATTTTTCAAGATCAGTTCACCTTTGTCAATATAGTCTTGGATTATATGCATAAGAGACATACATTCTTTAGTATCATGACCCAAGGCCTGATGATATCTACAAAATATTGTGTGGTCCCTTTCTTTCATCTGGAGAAGACTTGACACTTTAGGCAATTCAAATTCTTTACTTTTCAACAAAATATCTAGGACTTGAGATCGAGTCTGCTGGATCTAAATGAACACTCTATAGCTAAGTCATTTTGGATTTTGGGTGTGCCCCTGATTTTGCTTTGAAGGCTTTGACCTTTTCTTCTCTCTTTAAGAAGTGATTGCACTAACTTGGATATTGGGTGGCTCTTCCTTTTGGATCTATCCTTTTCAGACCCAGTATTTATCAGAATCATATCATACATGCTTCTTTTGAGGTTTTCTTCCATTCAGGTGGTAACATCAATCAAATCCATGGAGGTCTCACACCTATAGGTGGCTAAGAGTCTTTTTAGAGATTCCCATATCAGTTCTTTAATATGATGATAAATTGATCTTTGTGTATTTATGAAGTCTTGAGCATCCTCGTCCTTCTTTGGCCTAAGATCATAGAGTTGGCTGATTGTTGGAAAGGCATCCACTTTAAATCTGAATCTCTTGATAAATAGATTCATTAGAGTCTAGAATTATCAGATCTGATAGACATCCAGAGTAGAGAACCGAGTAAAAGCTTCTCCTTCTAAGCTCCTTAGGAACCTTCAGATCAATGCTCGATCATTGTTTAAACAATCAAAGTAGGCATCCAAAAACAAAGTGATATGTGTTAAGTTCCCAGTGCCATCAAACTTTCTGAAGGTGAGATCCAAAGGTTCAGTAGCTTGACCCAAAATGAAGTTTTGGATCTCATATGGTCTTCTCTCACCTTCGGTTCTTTTTATCTGACGAGTCACATTTTTTAGCTCTTCTTCAAGATTACGGACTCACTCCTCCTATTCACTAGGTCAGGAATCAATTTTCTTAAAACTGACATGATTGGATCTGAGATATGAAATGATCAGACCTTTCAAATCAACACTTGTTGTTCCTTAAATTTTTTACTTTGTTTGAAACATTTTAATTTGGCTTTATTTTCCAAAAATTTATGTTGTAGACCTTGCATTATAGTTCTCAAAACCTCATTGGAATTTTTGACTTCTTCTAAGATGAATTGTTCTAAGAACTAATCTGCAACACCTTTACCCTTTTTTGTTTCCTCATACTGCACTTCTTCCTAGTCCTCTACTTCTTCTGGTTCTGGTTCTAATTGATTCAAATCTTCCATGATGGGTTCATTGATGGATATCCCACTAAAAAGAAGTGCTCCCAGATCTTTTAGCGAAATCCTAGCTAACAAATGTCTTAACTTTCAAGTGCCTCTAGGTAGCTTCTCTAGATTTCTAGATGAATTTCGGGTTCTTAGAACCCT
Organism: Nuphar pumila; assembly: GCF_984573655.1. Lineage (NCBI taxonomy): Eukaryota > Viridiplantae > Streptophyta > Magnoliopsida > Nymphaeales > Nymphaeaceae > Nuphar > Nuphar pumila. The sequence goes on from NC_143250.1 coordinate 134,839,342, forward strand.
AACTCAAATCCAAAATCAAGAACCTTAGAGGATTGATGGGATCCTTTTGTAGAACCGTGGTTTATGATCTAATACAAACAAGAGTCTAAATGAGCCAAATAACATAGAGATCACGATTTCAAAAACAAGTTTCTTAGTTCTCCTCGAATGCTTCGCAGATCTATGAGGTATGCTCTAAATAGGTTCTATTTGGACAAAATTTCTCCACACCGGACCTTTCATAATATACCTAAACTAAAAATTTTGGTATTGCGAGCGGGTTACCAGTCTCCTTGGTCCACCACCAATATGCCCAAGTTGTATGCTTCTAGTACAAGTGGAGGATCTGAAGATCCAAAATTTTAGGATGAGTTGGGGGTTTTTGAAAATTCAAGCAGAAAACAAAGTATCTACAATCAAAGTCCCAAGAGAGAGGATAAAGCATTGAGAACATATATGAAGTAAGCATTGCCTTTAAACAAAGTGATTTCAATTCTTGTTGGAGGTTTGAAATTTCAATAAGAATTTCTAAGTGTCATGTGAGTCTCCAACAAGCTTTTCTAGGTTATTTTTCTAATTTTAAAACAATAAAGTAAACACATAATCTATTTATTATTTTTAGCGAGAAGAAATGGGAAATGCACGCCAGAAAACACTATGGTTTTGTATCCAGAATATTTTTTTATGCGAGAAAATAAAATGGATTAGATTTTTGGATCCTAATATGGACCTTATCTGAAAGGTATATCTGGGTCCAAACACCACACACAACACAGAAAAGTAGGATGCATATACGATTTAGAGGGATCAGTGCTCTAAAACCCAAAAAAAAAATGCAATCCAATTCGAAAATGGGATGTTTTATTGAAATTTTTCTGAGTCAAGAAACAATGGCAAATGTTTCTACTGATTTTAGACTCTCAAAATTATAGAATTCAAAAAAATGCCCAACAGAGAAAAGAAAAAAAAATAAAAACATCTTTCCAATGACATATGGAACACTAAAAACTGATAGACGAGTACTGAGATATGGCTCCACAAGCATTCTTAAAAATGGGTGTTGAATAGGCATTGAGATGCCTATTCTGATTGTTCTATTCTTTTTTGGCTACCTTCACCAAAAATAAAAAATAAAAAAAAATAGAGAAAGAAGTTTGTTATCTTTTCAATGCTACTGAAATCATAGTGATCCGATAAGTGGTTTGGGAGATAAGTCTCCAGAAATGCTGACTACTTGACTGTTTCACAACACAGAGAAAATATCAGTACCAGATTTTGAGTTAGAAAAACAAGCACTCCAAATGAGTTTTCGACTTTGCCACAAAATTAGACAACCTTATATCTGAATCTTAGCTTTTCAACAAGTCTAAAAGTGCAAGTTTTCGTTACTGAATTGTTGAAATACAGATAAAAGAACAAGTATTTCAATTCTGCATTTTTTGAGGGTCAGTTTGGGGTCGTTACAAAATAAGAACACCAATGTTTTCAAAAGAGGGCATGAACCATCGATATTTCTGTGGCAGCATTGGTGATGGCCCTATACTCGGCCTCTGTGCTGGAATGAGCCATAACATATTTTTTGAGCTTCAAGAGATAATGTGTGGCCCAAGAAAGACGGCATATCTAGATGTGGACTTTTTGTTATTAGGGTAACCGACTCAAACAGTAATAGAAGAAAAAAATAGTGATGTAGAGGCATATGGCTGAATTAGGAGCCCATAGTGGATGGTTTCCTTGAGGTAACGTAGAATTCTTTTCACCGCACTTCAATGGTCAATGGTCAGTTGATGCATATATTGACAAACATGATTCATCGAAAAGGCGAGAATAGGATAAGGGTCACGTACTGCAAGGCACCCACCACATTGTGATATGGTGTAAGATCATGAATAAAGGGTCATCAGTTGTTAACCATGCAGACAGAGCCATAGGTGTGCAAATAGGTTTGGTGCACCAAACATGGGCATTCTATGTAAAATGTCATGAACATATTTGCGCTAAGAGAGAAGGAGACCGGCTGGTGTGTAAACAATTTTAATACATAAAAAATAGTGTAGTCACCCAAGATCCTTTAAAGCAAAGCACTGACTTAAGCTCCTTATTAGGAACCAAATAAACGTAGGTGAGCTACCTATAACAAAGATGTCATCAACATACACTAGGACATAAGCCATTAGATTCAGTTTGCATAAAATGAAGAATGATGCATCAGCTCGAGATTACATAAAAATATTATTCACAATAGCATTATTTAGGCATTGGTACCACGTCTGAGGTGCTTGCTTAAGTTCATACATGTCTTGCTTGAGCTTACACACATGGTGTGAAAATTTGGGATCTCAAAAATCGAGTGCTTGTTCCATCTACACGTCTTCATTAATAAAGCCATGAAGGAAGGCATTATGGATATCAAGTTGTTGAACAAGCCAATGTCGACCGAGAGCTACAGAAAGCACGATATGAATAGTAGGTAGTTTGACAATAGGGCTAAAGGTGTCAAAGTAGTCAAGACCTTGATGAAATCCCTTTGCAACAAGGCGGGCTTTATATCACTCAAGAGATTTGTCGGCCTTTTGTTTAATGGGATAAATCCACTTACAACCAATTAAGTTCTAGGATAGATCAGGCGGAATCATAGTCCAAGTTTGATTTTTTAGTAGGGCCAAGAACTTTGTGTGCATGGCATCATGTCAGTGGGAGTGTGACAAAGCTTGTTTAAAGGTAGTAGATTTTATATTGGTAAAAAGTTCAGTGAGGAGAGCAACATGAAGAGGGTGCTTGGTGGCTTAGAACAGCTTGGGCTTAAGAGTCTCATCCTATGCATGAGTAATTATGTGATGAGTGTGTAGGGGGGGGGGGGGATAAGTTCTGTTACACTGAGGGGTGGGGATTGATCTGACCCCACATTGGCTAAGCCTAGAGGTTCAGAAGGGCTAGACAATATAGAGGTTGGACTCGGTGGGCTAGGTGAAATGACAACGATGGTTGAACTAGAGCAAGGAGAAGGTGGGCCAGGTAAGGAGATAAAATAAGATTGTTCACACTAGTTTTGTGTGTGGGTTGGGATATGGTATGTTGGTTTTGAAATGTGGAAGATCCCTCATCAAAGCTGACATAACGAGAAAAAATAAACTTTTGGGTTATGGGATTTAAACATAGATATCCATGATGATTGGGATTTTAGCCAAGAAAATATGATTGGAGGACTTGTAATCTAACTTGTGAGCCCTATACAGTCTAAGATAGGGTAACTTGTACAACCCAAAAGTTTTAAGAATTTATAATTGTGTTTAATGGAAGAGGGTTTCAATAAGAGATTTACGACAAAGGTTACACTACAAGAAAATCGTGGATTAGCGACGGACTATATCCATCACTTATCCGTCGCTAAGTCGTCGCTAAACTGTTTAGCGACGGATTAGCGATGGATAGAGGCCATCGCGATTTTTTGCTCGCTAATTAGCGAAAAAAACTTATCTGTCGTTAATTTCATCGCTAATTTGCGACAACTTAGCGACGTAAATTATCCGTCGCTAATCTGTCGCTAAATTTAAAAAAAAAATTGATCCCTGTTGGGCGGTATTCCGGTAGCAATAAGTCGGACTTATACCGCGCCCGACAGGCATTGCACAGAATGATCGCTTTGCCTCATCGTCGGACTTGTATTGTCTTCCGTGAACTGGTGCTCTTCGGCGTTGCCGTCCTCCGTGAACCGGCGTCACCATCCTCCGTAAACTGTCACCGGTGCTCTCCGGCGTCACCGTCCTCCGTGAACCGGCGTCGTCATCCTTCGTGAACCGGCGTCGCCGTCCTCCATGAACCAGCATGCTCTCCGGCATCGCCGTCCTCCATGAACTGGTGCTCTTCGGCGTCGGCGTCCTTCGTGAACCAGCGTCATCATCCTCCGTGAACCGGCATCGCCGTCCTTCGTGAACTGGCGTCGTCGTCCTCCGTGAACCGGCGTCGCCGTCCTCCAGCGATCACTCTGCATCATCGTCGTCCACCATGAACTGACTTGCACAGCAATCACTCTGCATCATTGAAGTCGGTTTAAATCGAGCGCGGTCAATTTAAATTTTGAACGGGGAGAGAGGGAAAATTTCGCGCTCTGTTTAAATCGAAAATTAGCGAGGGATTTAGAGAGGGAATTTTTTCGTCGCTAATTAGCGACGGATTAGCGACGAAAAAAATCCCTCGCTAAAATGTTTTCTTGTATTGAGAATTGGCGACAAAAAAATTGTTGTCGTTAATCCGTCGCTAATTAGCGACGGATTCATGAAGAAAGTTTTCTCTAGCTAATCTGTCGCAAATTTGCGACGGAAAAAATCCGTCGTAAATTTCCGTCGCTAATTAACAGTTTTCTTGTAGTGTTAGGGTAGGTAGATGGTTAATCAAATGAATAGCGATGAAAATTGCATAGAGCCAAAACTGGGTCAAGACATGGGTGTAAGCCATAATAGAGATATCGGTTTCGACAATATGTTGATCTTTGTACTCACCAAATACATTTTGTTCCTAAATATGAGGGCAGGACACACAATGTTCAATCCCAGAGTTAGCAAGAAATGTATCTAGGTCCTTAAACTATCCTCCATCATTAGTTTGCAAAAACTTGATTTTTATGACAACAATGTTCTCAACATGCATTTTAAATTTTAGAAATATAGATGTCACATTAGATTTATTTGTTATAAAAAAAATCCAAGTAAATCGAGAAAAATCATTCATAAAACTAAGATAATATCTAAAGCATTTAGTTCTAGTAACTGGGGCAGGTCTCCACACATCAGTAAAAGTTAAATCTAACGGTTTAGAAACTTGATGCATACTTGGAGAGAAGGAAAGTTTATGATGTTTCCCTTTTTTGACAAGCTTCACACACGCTAGAAATAACCTAATTAATGAAAGACAGCCTAAATTTAAAGATAACTTTTTGGACGATTTGCAAAGCTGGGTGACCTACCGACAATGCCACTATGAAGTGATCATTCATTTTTCAACATGAGCTTCTTTTCTGGGGCTAAGGTAGACATGGTACAATCCATTCTTGGTCGTTCCGCAGAGAATTTATTTTCTCCTTACTGAATCCTTAACACAACAATGAGATAAGTGAAACTCAACAACAACAACAATATGAGAGATAGGCAAACATGTCCCATTACCAACTTTAACTATATCATTGCCTTGATAATTTAAATAAAGTGATAGAGAACTCAAATCTGGTGTCATGTGATGTGAGGCACCTGAATTTGAGAACCAACTGTCACGGGTGACGACTCAGAGGTGGTGTCTCGCTAAAGTTGGCAACATTGACGATATGATTTGGTTTCTCACAATACTGGTAGTTAACTTTGGGAGTGTTTTGATTATAGGGCTGTCCATGATCACAGCCTCTAAATCGACCTCCTTGCTAAAAAATTCTATCGTGTCCTCAGCTAAAGTTATTGAAATTATTATTGGATCGATTGTTGGAAATTTGTTTCTGGCGCAACATCTAGCTGTGGTAGATTCAGCTGTGTGCTTCATCTGATAGGAGCATACTGTGAATCTGATTTATGGATATGGTATCTGAACGAGTAGACATTGAGACTCTGAAGGCTGCATACACAGGAGGAACGGCCTATAAAATAAACAAGACCATGTCTTTATCTAAGACAAGTTTGACTGCCATGGCTAGCTGGTATGCGATGGATTTAGCTTTTTGAAAAAGCTCACCAATGCTTTTCTCTCTTTTTTTGAGTGTATGTTGTTGATCTTTTAACTGCAATACTCGAGATCGAGAGTGGGCAGCATATGTTTCTCTCAAGGCTTCTCAGACCTCAAATGAGATTTTTAAACCAACGACCTGTGCACGAACAGGTTCGGTCAAGGAAGAGATAAGCCAGCTGAGGAGGAACTGGTCTTGGCGTTGCCATTTGATGAACTGAGGATTGAGTATTTGTTTTTCATCTTGTGTGGTGAAATTGGCTGGGTGTGGTTTGGATCCATCAATCAAATCATGTAGATCATACGTGATCAATTATGGGATAAATTGAGATTTCCACAGCAAATAGTTGTCAGAAGACAACTTGGTACTAAGGAAATATTGTATAGTAGTTGAAGCAGGTAAAAAATAGAGCTTATTTCTGAATTTAAACTGGATGATGTTGATGCAGCCATGATGCCCAGGCACGTGCTCTCTGATACCATAAACTAATGCAGTAATTCATAAACTAATGCAGTAATTGCGAAAATTATAACAGAAGCAAAAACACACAAATACATGATTTTTAAACGTGGTTTAGATCTAAATGATCCTATGTCCACGAACCCTCACCTCAACACTCAATGCTGAGGGTTGATCCCCATAGATGTTTATATAGAGTTTACTACAATGTCCTCTAAAATATGGGATACTAGAATAACAAGAGCCTAAGGTCCTGTATTTATAAAGTCTCTCTCTTAGAGAGAGGGTAGTCCCATTGAGACGTTTAATAAGAGAGTCCAAGTTATCTACTCCTTGGACATGATCTCTATCTTGAATATGTACAGCTTTTAGATGCTTCTTGATGTGTTGAACTTCTGGATGCTTCTTGATCTGATCTCTATCTTGAACGTGTTGAACTTCTGGATGCTTTTTTATCTGATCGATCTCTATCTTGAACACGTTGGGCTTCTGGATTCTTTTTGTTATTGGATCTGGAGTTGGATATCGGGTCTGGTATTCTAACATCCCTCAACACAGGGCTCCTTCTTTTAGTTTCTATTGAGCTGCCTGAATCAAGAAACTGGAGGATCTTTTAGTTTCTATTGAGGTGGGTGAATCTAGAAACTGGAGGGATATGGACAGTGGCTAGGATACCTCCCGTGTCTGCCCTTTACTTGATTGGGGTTCTCATTACGTTTGATTCATTTTTATGCAGTGTATAGCTGATTCTTTGGCCTTTTTTTTGTGGTTGTCGTTTGTACATAGCTTCAATAATGGGTAGGAGCCCTCTCTCCCAGCATCTTTCATCAAAAGAAAAAAAAGAGATGCTATTCTTAAAATATTTCAATTAACCCTTTATTAATCAAAGTAACTCAAATACTATTGTTTGTTGATTTGTTTAGTCAGCTTTCCCTTCATACATGATAAGTGCTTTTTTGTCAATTGTTTTTTGTTTTTTGTTGATGAGTGTTTTTCCTTTAAAAGATGAAATACAACGTCCCATAGGATTGGAACTTGCAACGTCCCAATACAAGGTGACGTGCACTCACTGCTCCTGCCATACAAGCGGAGCCGCTGTGTTGGTGCACATTGAAATCGTTTGCGTGATCGCATGCTCGGAGTTGCTTGAGGAGAACGCTGCTGGTGTTTGTGTTGCCCACTTTTTTATGGATCACTTATGCCAGTCCATCTGTCCCACGTCTTCTGACTGGAATGGTTCGGTTTCCTCAACGGGAATACGCACGCCTCTCCATTCTAGGCATGTATTTGTAATATATTTCAAAGGTTAAGTCGTATTTGTAAATGGGACAAAGTTAGATGTGTGTTTTGTAAAATTTTCAAAAAATGATGGCCATTGTGTTATTTGAGTAAAATGGAGGGAGATTTTGAGAATTAAGACCAAAGTAATGGAAATGCAAAATGCAAAATTTCCTTTTTTATTTTCTGTCGGTGGTAGACTCGGGCTTTGAGTCGGAAACGGAGCTTATCCAATCCCAAATCAGAGTTCTGAGTCTTGCTATAAAACATTGTCGTGAAGAACGATGAGAGAGAGAGGTGTCGACTCTCTGCATTGAGGTGAGGGCTTTCTCCTTCTCTAATCGGTTCGGTTCTTTTATTTTTTTATTATCTTTTCTACTTCGTGAAGTTGCCATTCCATTTCCGAGAATTTTCTCGGGGTTTCTGAAAGTGGTGCTCTCTCTCTCTCATTTGGCTTTTCTTATGGGATTTGCCGATGGGGTTCTCGTAAAATTTCGGCCAAATGGTTGATTCTAGTAGATATGCTGCTACCATCGTAGGGAGCCGTTTGGTTGTACGTGGCTGAAGCGGTTTGTTTGGATTATGGGCACCAAATATTTGATAAAATGATTAAATGAAATGTTGTATTACCTGTTACCATTGCTGACGGATGTAGTGAACTATGGAAAACTGGGGGCATTTATTTGAATGTTGTGGTTCTTCTTAAGGTATGGGCAATTGCATTTGAACTCTTTCATGAAGTACTTGGAAGAGCTGGCATTATATCTCATGGATTAGTGTGATTTGTTTTTTGCATCCATTTGAAAGTTAATTTTATTATTTGCTTTTTATTTGTGTCCAACTTTCCACTGGAATTAACTTCTAGCTGAACAATCTTTTTGAGATGAGGATCAGAATCTACAAAATGGGATATGATGTTCAATTTATTCTGGAAAGGAATAGGGAGAGTTAGCCACAACTACATTCGAGCAAAAAAGATTTTATAGATTGAATGAGCCATGTATTTGCTAGGGCCATTCCATATTTATATTTATTGTGGTTTTAAGTGCCTCTTGTGTTGCAATATAGTCAGTATGATCTTTGAGGAGGTAATTTATAAGACATCCTTTGCAAATTCTGTGCTTATTTTCATATAATATAATCTATCAAAAATTCTAAATAACCAACCAACATACATATGATCAAAATTTAGATATTTTTTCCAGATTTTGAGGTACATTTGAACACTACAAGTTTGAAGAAAGTTTTGGGAATAGTTGATGTTAGTGTCTTTAGACATCACTGACACTAGAGTAGCAAAAGTTAACAACGTGAACCATGCGTATGATAAACATGATAATGTTAAGAGCTCTAATCATGCAGGTCGTGAATGAGAAAGGAAAGAGTTGTGATGCAGGATATGGCAGTTTCTATGAAATTGACAATACGCAATCTCCAGATGATACATGGCAGGTATCATACTGATGACAAGAGGCAATCTCCAGCAAATGGTAAGATAAAGAATCCTCGCCAGAATCAGTGTGAAGAAGGGAAAGAAGACCAACATGAGGAAAGAGGGAGTTGTATTAAGAATGGCAAGAAGGTATTGGATCTCTCTATTGGTAAGAAGGATCAATGTAGAGAAAGGAAAGACCAGCAACTTCTAATTAACAAGGAAAGATATAAGAAGAGTAAGGATCTGAATCACAATTTAGTTACCAATTCTGATTGTGATATTTTTGTAAACAATGCTAGTGTGAAAAAGCATTCCCCCAAGGAAACACGTTGAAAGGAGATCTAACCTTGTAATGAATAAGGCTATTATGAATAAGACTTCACCATGCGTGTAGGAGGAGTGAGGTCTTCTTCTTCATGGATGTAGGTGAATACACACCGAACCACGTTAAACCAGAGTTCTTCTCTTGTGGTGTAATTGTTTTCATGGTATCAGAGCTCTAATCCCGGTAGCTTCATCTCTTCATCATGGCCTCATCAACCAATGTTGTTGCCTCAAGTATTTCGAAGTATCCCTACCCATACAATCTCAACCTAGCAAACTTCGATCAAACTCAACCATACAAATTTTTTGCTATGGCAAACCCAAATGCTTGGACTTATTAAGAGCCAAGATATGGTTCGTTTTATAGATAGAGAATACTGTATGCCGAATCAAACCACCCAGGCGCAGGATGGTCAAGAAGCTGTCAAGTCCAATTCGGATTTCATTGCTTGGAGAAAATCAAATTGTCTCCTCCGTGGGTGGATAACTGAAACCCTTGCTGAAGAAATCTTAGGCTTGGTGGTCGGCCTTTAGACATCTAAGAAGGTATGGAACGCTCTTATCACAGTCTTTGCTCATAAGTCACAGGAAAGAGAGTTCATGTTAGTTCAAAAGTTACAATCTCTTTGTAAGAAAGATGGGTCTCTGAATGATTATGTCAGAAACTTTAAGACTATATGTGATGAACTAGTTGCCATTCGGAATCCAGTTGAGGATAACTGTAAAGTGTTTTGGTTATTAAATGGATTGGGTTCAAGCTATGAATCCTTTGTTGTTGCTATGATAAAACCACCTAGGGAACCTTATGACGTTGTGGTTGCATTACTCCAAAACTATGAAACTCGATCCAATGCTCATGCCGAAGAGGAGGGTGTGAATCACCATGCTGCTTACATGGGATAGCATGTTGGAAACCAAAACAAAAAAAAATGGTTTTCTAATAAGAACCGGCAATTCAGCTTGAAGGGTCATGAGTTTGTTCAGGCTGGCCACTCGACCAGCAAAAATCAAAGCAAGAATGGATTCAAACCTGAGTTTAGAATAATCAGGCTGGATCCCCTTCAAATTAGCAGAAGCCTAGGAAAGACAAAGGTGTTCTTTGTCAAATTTGCAACAAACTGAATCATTATGCCATTAATTGTTGGCATAGGTTCAATCAAGCATTCCAAGATGATGCTATTCATCAAGCCCTCGCAGTCATGAAAGTGTCTGAAGGACATGATCATATGTGGTTCTCAGATTCAGGTGCTTTTGTTCATGTTACTTCCGATCCAAGTAAACTCTATAAACTGCATAAGGTTTGCTCTTCATGGGTCCTGAAAAAATAATGATTGGCACTGGGAGTAAGTTGAACAGCATGTATGTAAGGTTTGCTCACTTGAAGTGCGGTGATAAGTTCTTAACGTTGAAAAACGTTTTGGTAGTTCCTGAAATGAAGAAAAAATTAATTTCTATTAGTCAATTGACTACAGATATGTCATATGTTGTTGAGTTCTCATCTAATGGATTTATGATTAAGGACAAGGACAACAACAAGGTGATAACGTTAGGGAGTAGGATTGGAGATCTCTACAAACTCAAACTAGCAGCAAAACAAATTTTCTTCTCTACTAGGTTTCGTTTGGCCAATAAAGAGGTATGGCACCAGCATCTTAGGCATCCTCACAACCAGGTTTCTGGTAGTAGTAAAGACTCCACGTGTGTTAGTTGTCAGATGGAAAAGATGTGTAGACTCTCATTTCTTTCTATTAAGGATCATTGTCAGGAACCATTTGAAAAAATTCATTGCGATCTATGAGGGTCAACCTCAATCATCTCGGTTCAGAAATTTTGGTTTTATGCAATTTTTGTGGATGAGTTTTCTCGATTTACGTGGATTTACCCATTAAGGCATAAATCAAAACTTTTTTCAGAGTTTGTTGAATTTCACAAGTTGATAAAAAATCAATTTGAGAAAAATATAAAAAAAATTCAAACCAATGAAGGAGGTGAGTTCAATAGTAGAGAACTTGAGATTTATGTCAAGAACAATGGGATTCGTCATCAAAAGGTTTGTCCCAAGAAAAACAGGATGGCTGAACAAAAACATAGAACGATTACATAATTGGGTTCAACTATGATCTTTCATAGTAGTATTCCCACACGCTTTTGGGTTGAGGCCTTTTCTACTGCTTGCTAGCTGATAAACAGACTTCCATCTCCCAATATTCAAATGAAATTTCCCTTTGAAATATTATTTCAAAGAAAACCAAATTATAGCAGCTTGAGAACTTTTGGGTGTCATTTTCCATTTCTCAAGGACTATATTACAAACAAGTTTGAACCAAAATCGGTGCCTTGTGTGTTTTGGGGTTATGATGAAATTCATAAGGGGTATTGGTGTCTCTATCCTCCTATTAGGCGCATTTTTATTTTTCAGCACGTTGCTTTTGATGAGTTGGTTTTTCCCTATAAAAACCAGGACAACTTTTTTTGGTTTTTGAGTCATGTCGGGAGGTGATTAGTTTTAAGGAATGGGAAAATCAAAATGTGTTACATGAATTAAAATATCCTGTTGTTGAAAGTCTGGTTCCAAAAACTGCTGATAGTATGAAGTTAAGTGTTGGTGTTGTGTGCATGGCTGGGCACAGCGAGAACAGTGCAGACTCGTCCTATGAGTCTGCTATGAACTGACCTGGTCAGCATGATTACCAGCAACCTGGTATGCAGTTTGATGTTCACCCGGTTGAGAATACGGTTCAAACTGAATCTTCATTTCCTATCGATGATGATGAATCAAACAGTCAACCTAGGTCATAACTGGTTATTCCTAAAAATGAGTTGCAAGCTGAATCTAATATGCAGTCTGATGCTCAAAAATGAATCTGACGTCAATCAGGAAATCAGTAGTAGAAGTCCTCATTCTATGCTCACCAAGTCTAAAGCAGGAATTGTCAAACCCAATCCAAAATATTTCTTGGCCTTGACAATTCCTCTTGAACCTTGAAGTGTTAAGGCTGCCTTGAAGCATCCTGGTTGGGTCCAAGCTATGCGAAATCAGTTTGATGCACTTCACCAGAATGATACTTGGGAATTGATTCCCAACATTGCAGACATGAATGTGATTGGAACCAAATGAGTGTACAAAACCAAGTTAAAAAGTGATGGGAGCCTAGAGCGTCTCAAGGCTCATTTAGTGCTAAGTGGTTTTAATCAAATACCAAGAGTCGATTTTCTTAAGACATTCTCTTTGGTCATTAAACCTGCAAAAATCTGAATTGTATACTCACAATGGCCTTAGTTCATAAATGGGATCTTCATCAACTAGATGTTAAAAATGTCTTTCTCCATGGTTATCTTCATCAAGCAGTGTTTATTGAGCAACCTCCCAGATTTGTTGACTCCAAGAAGGCTACATGGGTCTGCAAACTTAAGCGTGCTCTCTATGGTCTCAAACAAGCACCTCAGTTCTGATATGATAGATTTAAGTCCTTACTGGTTATGGGATTTTTCTTCAATATTGTTGACTCATCGTTGTTTGTATGCCAAAAATAACAAGGGGACTATTATTCTCCTGTTGTACGTTGACGACATTATTCATTGGTAGTAATTATGCTTTTATTCAAGAGTTTGTGGATATGGTTAGCCAGGAGTTCAGTATGAAAGATCTTGGGTTGCTTCATTTCTTTTTGGATATTGAAGTTCACAAGTTTGCTAAAAGGTTGTTTTTAAATCAAAGACGGTGTGCTTATGAGCTCTTGGATTGATCGGATCCAAACCTGAGTCTACCCCTATGGTCTCTAATCTTCGACCCACTAAGGACGGAGAACTTGAGTTTTCTGATCGAACTCTGTATCGAAGTCTTGTTGGTGGGCTTTAGTGCCTAACTTTTACTCGACCTAATATTTCATTCAGTATCAACTGTGTGGGTTGATTTATGTAGAATCCTACCAATTTTCACTTTCAACTGGTTAAGAGAGTTCTTTGATATGTTCATGGGACCATCAATCTAGGAAAGCGACTTTTGGCTTAGCACCTCTCAAATTGTATGCTTTTTCTAATGCTGATTGGGCTGGTTGTCCTCTCACTAGGAGATCCACCACAGGTTATTGCATGTTTTTAGGAGCAAATTGTATTTTGTGGAGTTCAAATAAGCAAACCTCTGTTGCTCGATCCAGTTCAGAAGTAGAATATAAAGCCATGGTTTCCATTATGGCCGAACTCATGTGGCTCACTTTCTTTTTACCCGATTTGGGTCTATATTTACACAAGCCGCCTGTACTTCTGTGTGATAATCTATCTGCTCTCTATGTAACTATCAAACCTGTTTTTCACTCTCTCATGAAGCATGTGGAAATCGACTATCACTTTGTTCATGAGAAAGTTGCTTGGGAGCCTTGGAAACTATGTATGCTCAAAAAATCAAGTTGACATTTTCACCAAAGCTCTACCTAGGCTTGATCTTGTTCGCTTAGCGTCCAGTTTGTGGGGGCTAATAACGTTAAGAGCTCTACTCATGCAGGTCATGACCTGCATGAGAATGAGAAAGAAGAGTTGTGATGCAGGATATGGCAGTTGCTATGAAATTGACAATATGCAATCTCCAGATGATGAACATGGCAGGTATCATACAGATGACAAGAGGCAATCTCCAGCAAATGATAAGATAAGGATTCTTCACCAGAATCAGTGTCAAGAAGGGAAAGAAGACCAACATGAGTAAAGGAGTTGTATTAAGAATGGCAAGAAGGTATTGGATCTCTCTTATGGTAAGAAGGATCAATGTAGAGAAAGGAAAGACCAGCAGCTTCTAATTAGCAAGGAAAGATATAAGAAGAGTAAGGATCTGAATCACAATACAGTTACCAATTCTGATTGTGATATTTTTGTAAACAATGCTAGTGTGAAAAATCATTCCCCAAGGAAACAAATTGAAAGGGGATCTAACCTTGTAATGAATAAGACTGCACCATGCATGCAGGAGGAGTGAGGTCTTCTTCTTCATGGATTTAGGTGAATACACACTGACCCACGATAAACCAAAGATCTTCCCTTGTGGTGTGATTGTTTTCAAAACATAGCAAACAACAGGTGCTGGTTTATGACCAAGCTATGAAAGTTATATTATTCCATGGAGACTGAAATCCAATAGCAAACCAGGGTTATTCAAAGAATAGAATGCAAGGTAGTAGGACTAGTTAAATGAAAAATTATCTTGGTTGTTATGACATGAAACCTTGAAGGGTCTATTTGTTATTGAACTTGTATTACAAGTCAACAATCAGATTTTATAAAATAAAACACCTTAAGGTGTCTTAATATTCCAGACCTTGCAAGGTATGTGACAGAAGCTCTTATAACCAACTTTGAGGGGAAAACATTACAATGAAGGTTTGTTCAGTTAGAGCTATATGACAGAAAATACATATATTACAATTAGTCTTCTAACTGACTCAGTGCTATGCAATTGGGTTCAATGCTAGCCAATCTGTCAGTACACATCCAGAGCAGTGTTGTGACCAAGAACAGTTCGCTAATGCATGTTGGACTAATTTTATGATATTAATAGGGAATGTGTGTAAGTGCTGGAAATAGTAATGGCTAGCAGAGTACCAAAGTACTTTAAACTGGTAGAAGACATTCCATTAGTGAGCATAATTAGATGCTGCTCATTCAGTTAGCTAATTAATATAGATAATCTGTAGTGTTCTTCATTGTTTTGGATAAATAACAAGAACACAAGATGTGGATAGATCTCTATTGGCAGGCTAGACAGTAAAAATACCATCAAGCAAATGACGTACACAGCAATCTAACTGAAGATAACTAGATATTTCAGGGCAGTTAAACAATATGTCTAAGGCCTGGTGATTGCAGCTAGATGCAACACAAATTCTGGATTCATCTTACATAACTGTGACTGTTATCTTTTGTCCTACTGCAGAATAGAGTGTTCTCTTTCATATCCTAAGCCTTTATTATTGATTGATTCCTCGGATATCTGATCCTAAAATAGTAAGTCTTATTCATGATTCTTCATTGTTTGAATCTAAAGTGATTTGGTAGTTGCAGGAGCGCTCATACTCCTATTAACATGAAAACTTGTAGAAAGCTTCCATAGCCCAACTTTTTTCAATATTTAACAAAATAGCCATCCTCCGATTGTGCACAGAAACGGAACAACTGAAGAAACCAGTTCAATAGTACAAAATTTTAGAGAAACAGACCATATATTATGTCTGGAGCTCTAGAAATGGACTGAAATTCGTCTTTTAGAATAGTTTGTTTCACAAAATTTGTGGCAGAAAGAAGCAACTTGAGCAGAAATTGGAGCATTACCTGACACTGGTCTTAAATTGAGTTTCAATTATTAAAAGAAAATATAAACGCTTCCTGGAATTTCATTTGATGGGCGTGAAGTCCAAGAATTTTTCAGAATAGGTAGAAGCCTCCCAAATATGTTAGATTCCGAGTCATCAATATGAAATATAAATTAATGTTGAATTGTTTAACTGAATACTAAAGTTTTGAATAACTCTTGGATAAGCTGTTGAAACCATAAAACTTATCCTGATAACCAAGGGGTCTCGGGTTCGAATTCCATGAGGGCTATCCCCCAGCTTGCTTATAAAAAGTAAACTTTTAGGTTTGAAGGATCTGTCAAGGTTTGATATGTATACATCTTGAGCAGCGTGGTTGGATGAATTTGAGCATCCCAAAAGAGGAAAAAAGAAAAAGGGAAAGAAACCTGTGAAAATTGGAGGTCTGATATGAGTCATGACCATCTTCCTGAATGAACAAAGAAGAAAATTTCCAAAGTGCTTGCAGTGAAATGATTGTTTTGAGTTTTCAAGGTTCATGAACCATAACTGCAGCATGCATGTGCAGAAACTACATGGGGACCATATCAAGAGCTGTTATCTAGCAACATGCACCATGAATGGGGTACTAGTCATTAAAATTGAAAAGGGTCCAGAAACATAGAAATAGGTATTAAATAATGAACAGTACTGCCATTGACATTGCACCAAACAACTTGTCAATGTAATGCTGTCTTCTTGTTGGTTGAGGTCTATCGCAAGGGCTGGCAGGCTTATTCTGAATTCTTTCAAACTATAGGTAACAGTTGAAAAAACTTCTCTTGACTCATTCCTGTGCTGGGTCTTTTCCAAAGGTTGGGTCTTTAATGTTGCCAGTGACTGTAGTCACTGTAGAAAATATTCATAAATGGTGCTTTTAGAGCAAGATGCTCTTGACTTACTCCCATCCATTTGCTTTGTGCTCTTTTCTTATGCTGTTGCCTGTTGGTGTTGGGACTCAAAAGGAAAAGCAAAGGAATTATACCTAGTGTTCCAGTACTCATAGTTGTCCATATCAAGTCAAAAGGAAACATGCTAAAATTGTGAATGGTGTTAATGGGTCATGTTATCATGGTAGAGAATTTGGTTGGAGCAAAGTCACATATTATGTTGTCCATGCAAAGCATGAAGCTGATGGCATTTGAACAACTTTTGGCCATGTTTGTCACCTTATGAGGTGATGCTTTAACAACTACTGGTAATGAAAGAGAAAGCATAAGTGACGTCAATAAAAGGAGGAAATTTTTGACAACCAGAAATTCCATTGTATTTATGAGCCTTTGAGAAGTCATAATTCTTAACAAAGTGGATTTTGTTCGTCAAAAATCAAAGTCCAAGCTAGTAGAAGCACTTCAGTTGCTCCCATATGGGTGAATTTTTGAAATCAGTGGGAAGGTGAGTCCTAGTATGTTTTTCCATTGGAATGAATTTGCAAGGCTTGCTTGTATGAATTCAGCATGTCTTTTCATTTTGTTGACTAGCTCCTAATGTGAAACACATTGCATTGAAAGTGATTCACAATTGATATTTTACCTAATTTGAAAGCTTTCATTTTTGCCTAATATCAATCAATATAGTGCTACAATAGTTTTAGGTTTAGATGTTGAAGATTATTTAGTAATTAATATTCGAGTCTTTTCAGCCCCAAACATCATCATTGGTTAAGTTTTTGACCTGTGCAGGGGAAGATCTTTTTCTCAAGAAATTGATTGGGCTTGCTGGCTTCATTCCATTTTACATGTGTTCATGTGCTTGTACATGTGTTTTTTCTGTGATTTCTTTCCCTTTTGTCTTGCCCATTTTTTATGTTCATTTATTTAGTATGTTATTGTACCTTTTATGATTTTGATAGACCGGTATTGTTAGACATGGCTGCAGTGTATTGTGTTTTACTGACAGCAGTCTTCTGAACATGATGCTTATGGATGCAATATCTGGCAGTTCAAGCTTCACATGGGGAACAAACCGGCAAAACCAAAGAGGGAAGAGATTCTTGTGAAAGTCATGCCCCCAATTGATCAAACTTTTGTTCGATGGCTTGCACGAGACGTCGATAGGATCCATCGATTTGCTCCAAAGAACCCCCGTGCAATAAAACCACCTGAGCACTACATTGAGTACATGCGTTTGCAGGGATGGTTGGAAGTTGATTTGGATGATCCTGAGTTGGCTCACTTGTTCAAGTAAGAACTGTGGTATTACTTTTATTGGAGTCGCCCAAATTTCCATTCCTTTCTGATGAGAACTATAGAGTTGTTAAGGTAGCTTAAAATGAGTGGATGAACCATCCTATAGCAGTAAGGAGAACTTGAAGAAATGCAGTTGAGAGCTTGAGATTTGCAATGAGGGGACTTGCCTTAAATTGCTAAAATAATGTTGCGTAATTATCTTGACTTTTGAAATATTTAGGCTGAACCTTTTTCATGCGCATATGTGAAAGTTGCAAGAAATATTTAGATATTAGTAAACTGTTTCGATTATAAAGAAGTGTAGCTCAGAGAATTAATTGAACTGTTTGTGTGATTCTTCAGCCAGAAGATGTGCTGATGCTGTTAAAATTACCAATGTCTAAACCTATTGATTCCAAGTTAAGTGATTCCAAAACGAATAAAAAAAAAAACACTTCTAGTTTTGTATGACTGTGAGCATTATAAGATGGACTTCGATTTTTTTTCTATCCTCATCAGCACATCAGTGCATTTTTCATGTTATGATATAAATTGATGCCTGGCTTTGGTCCTTCGATAATGCCAATTTTTTTTTGCCCCATAAATTGCGCTCCATGCTCCTTTAGGGGGCCGTTCGATTGCACCGGCAGTAGTGTCTACAGGTCGCTGTGGTCCACGCTTCACTCACCTGGCACAGACGTTGACACACGAAATGCCTGGAACAAGGCATCCCGCATGTACAATGGAACAGCTTTTTGGTGTCTCGCTGTGTTCCACCTCTCTCCCTGGAGCAGTGGTGTCTGGAACACCAGGGATAAAAACCCAAAAAAAAATAATAAAAAGAAAATTAATGGAACGCCTAAGACAAAAACTTAACTTGTCCAGGATATCTCTGTGCTCGGCCAGGAGTGTCCAGGCAGGACTGTTCTAGACAGTCTTGTCTGCGCAATAAAATACCCCCTTAAGTTAGTCGGGTGCTTGTCACAATAATTCATGGTGGTTTAGGCTCTGATTCAAGTCTGGCTGATCTTGGCAGGGTCCAAATCGATCTTGGCTGAACCTGTTTGTTTGGAAAATATTAATGAATATAAAATCAGCTTCAAGCTGAATTAATGTGTCTTGATTAGCCTACTTGTGATCATGCTTTATGCAAGTTGCCAAATAGGTCCAAGGCACTCGATTTGGCAGTGCTCCAACGTTTGCAATTGAAGCCAGGTGGGCTTGTTCAGCTTAGGTAGGTAGGTAGGTCCCAAATGAACCTAAGTGGAACTATAATTCTCGGACTCATCTAGGGTGTTAAAACAAGACGATCTGCCCATGGCTCAGCGCATCTTCGGCTCACAAAGAACGTGAAGCTCAGCAAACCAAACACAAACAAGTGTTCAGCTCGGCTTGTACCTAAACTAGTAATAAATATATTTTACATATATTTTATATCATAAGTTGAACTCTTTCGGTTACAATGAATAAGTGTATATTTCAAATCCTATTATAACCTTGAAACAATGTTTTTAATTTGTATACGAGACAGTTTCGACAGGAGCCAGAAATCCAAGTTAAGGTATATATATATATATATATATATATATATATATATATATATATATATATATATATATATAGAGAGAGAGAGAGAGAGAGAGGGGGGGGGAGAGGAAGGGCACAGCATTCAGGTCAGGGTGGGCACTACCCACCCTGATCCAAACCCCATTATTGGGGATTTCCAGGTCTATGTAGCTTGGCCCCTGGTTTCTATCTTTGGCTCTGTAGGTCTAGAGTCCCAATTCTATTATTTTGAGTTTTTTGTCGAACCATCTCGAACTCAGCTTGTATAGCTCGTGCTTTTCATGAGCTCAAGCTTGACTCTGCCCACCGTAAGAACGAGCCTGTTTAGTTCATTCGTATGGTTTACCAGCCCTACAAAACAAACCTCGTATACGGTTCTGGTTAAATGGTTTTAGCATTTTTTACCTTGATGGATAGACAAAATCTCAGTAGGTCAACTTGGACCTAGGAAGTCTTTAGATTGCTTTAGCTTTTGGCTAGAAAAAAGAAAACAAAAATAAAAATGGCAACCAAATCTTGATAAACGGAAAGTCACAGAGAAACTTGATAACTGCACAAGATTTCTATTTCATATTCGTAGGTATGACAAGTAATCCAGTTGTCAAAGGAAAGTAGTCTAATAGAGATATATTAGGGAAACTAAGGAGAAAAATAAAATCGCCCTGCTTGATGTTTTTTACTTATTATTGACAAACAGATAAACACGAGTTTATCTTGGATTAAATTAGTTGTATTTAACATTATATGCATTCAATTTATTAAAATAACCAAAATACCCTTAAGAGTAATGGCATTTTTTAAAATGTATGGTTATTTTTTTAAGCATTATGAGTTTTTTATATTTAGAGAAAAATAAAAACTCATCACTTTTTTCAAAAAAGAAAAAAGTGTACTTATAATTTAAATTTATAAAGTCAAAAACAGTTACCCCAAAAACCAATCATGCATTTTAAAAAGTAGTAATAACATAGAGATGGTAGCAGTGGTGAGATGGTAGTAGTGGTGGTTTTGGTATTGGGGAAGGAAGTTAGATAGTGGCGGTGGTGGTGGTGATAGTGGTAATGGTGGGATGAGTAGTAGTAGTAGTGATGGTGGGATGGGATATGAGAAATAGGAAAAAAGACAGTCCCCGTTGTTTTTAAAAAGAGTGGCTCCTAGATAAAATTATGAAAATTATTTTGAAAAAATTAAAGTAAAACTACCAAACTTGAAAATAGTAACTATTTAAAAAATATATAAATTGAAAGAATAAGGTGGGCGAGGGGAGGACTATTTTAGGTTAACTCTTATAGTTGGGAGGAATTCAGAGCCAAACATCTAATGACGTTATTGGCTTATAAGTAGGTATTGTAGAGTCCGCTGCAGTTGTACATGTTCTCCGTTCATCTTCTCCAACATCAGCAACCACCATAGCTTCTTGCAAGTTGCTACTTTTCCTCTTTGTCTGATAACTCTTTCGATTAATACTTGTGTGTGCGTGTTTTATGGACACAGACGAGATACTTTTTTAGCGCTTTTAGGTCAAAGAAGCACCAATTTTAAGATCAAGTTTGCGCAATCTTGAGTCAAGTAATCAGCATCATAATAACTTTATAACAACCATCACCAATTCACCCTCTTGTGATGCAGAGAACTGCAATCACATGCACCCTAGTTCCATGCAACAGGATCCAAACACAAACTAAGCACAGTCTGTTTCTCTTCACTCTATTTTAGGTGCATCCTGGAAAAAGCAGCACTGGGATGCATCGTGCATGTAATTTCTGTAGCATCATCGTGAATATTACAACACATTTGGATGCAGTCATTGGATTTTGCCAAATTGGATGCATGTGGTCGGTAGAATCGTAGTGAAAATTGCAGACACATTGTCATCCCACCAACAAATTTGGTCCAACACTACTTGTGGGCACCACCATTATGCATGAGAATTTCTCTGCATTCAAGATAACTGCACACATCTTCAGCTGACCCCACATTTTTGTGCAACAAAACTCTACCCCCATTAAAAGAAAACTGAACAAGGAGATGATGCCAAGCAGAAAAAAAACGTAAACTAACTATTAAATTTATTATAGCTAACAGCCTAGGAAATACATGACCTGGAATTCCACTGAAGTCTGAACTAACACATGAAAATTGGAAATAAAACAAAACTTTATAAAGACTTCAAAATGGAACTTTACCAAATGCCATTAAATTGCTGCAAAATATTCTTTACTGAGTTTAGGGTCTGGCTTCATAGATTTCTCGCCAGGCTTCCATCCTGCTGGGCAAACCTCATCAGGATTGTCTTGGACATACTGCAATGCCTGTTGAAGAAAATAGAGGAGATGAACTTTATTTGTGTTATCTGATACCAACTAGCATAAAACAATAGCCCCTAGCCATAATCCTAACCTGAAGAGTCCTCAACGTCTCATCAACACTTCGACCGATTGCAAGATTGTTTATTGTGGAATGTTGAATAACTCCTTCCTTGTCAATGATAAAGAGTCCTCTCAATGCAATCCCCTGGCAGAAACAGAAAAGAGTTGTTCAGTAATCTGTGTAATCCAGGGGTGCTGCTAGAAGTTAAATAGGAGAATGGTGAAAGCACAATACAATAAATATTCAAGATACAAATGAGAAACACAAATACCTGTTCTGGAATCAGAACACCGTAGGACTGTGAAATTGATTTGGTTATATCTGAGATCAGAGGATAATTTAGATCACCAAGGCCTCCTGACTTTCTATCAGTCTGAACCCATGCAAGATGGGAAAACTACATAGATAGTAAACTTAAAAAGAATCAGGAACTAGAACTGTATCAGAACACATTAAAAAGAATATGCCTAAAATCAGGTGAACGATGTTACAAATAATCAGAAATCCAGGTTAGAACTAGAAATTGTTGGATTCAAGATAAGACAGACAGCTACCACATACAAGATTGTTAAAAGTATACACAAATACTCATTGCAAAGGATAGCAAACTCAGTTCAGTATATTGGGTTCATATCCAGATCTAAGATCAATGCATGTCATATTGAGTGTTCCTACCTTCACTCTGTATTTCTTAAAACTTTGCTTATTGAAGCCATGAAACCTAAAACGTGCTTATTTTAAAAGAGTCAAGGCCTAGAGTCATACAAAAGTAATACTCAGGGAATGCAGTAACAGGGTTATCAAGAAAGCATGTGAGAAGCACCCCGACAGAATTCCAAGAGCAAGTCATGCCAAAATAACCACCAAAAAAGATAACCAGAGTTGAAATGTGGAGACTCCAGAAGAGTGATGAAGAGGATTCGTAGATGGAGAAGATTTGTAATTTATCTTTTGGAGCAACAGCAGTTCGTGAATCTCGCAAGAAGGCAGCTGAATGTTTTTCTAACCGGGTGCTAACAAGAAGAATGAAGCATATACATTTAGTATTTTCTTTGCAAGATATGTAAAATAGATATCAATACCTCACATGACAGCAGGATTTTATACACTTTCAATGTGCCAACAACTTGAGTGCCTAAATTTTCTCAATATTAAATTCCATACCAATAAGACTTAGCTACATGGACTAGGCCCTGGTGCATGAGAAACCCTACTCCCCACCCACCCCCAACTACCATGCAAAAAAAAAAAACTTTCTAGGAGGAAGGAAAAAGAAGAAAACATTTCAGTATGATGAAAATGAAGGAAACACTTGTCCATCAGAGGTAGTTTATTTCATGAAGCCCAAGATTGTAATGAAGGCACATGATTAAGAATGAACTTAAGCATAAGCTTGAATCTTTGGAGATGGTAGGTCTTCTCTTTTTCCTTTTTTTTCTGAGAGTCTAACCATTCAATGCCAAAGGTTAAAAACACCCGTGCAGATGACACCTTCATGAAGCATACCAAGTGAATGATAACATTAAATCCAGCAATAAGATTCATGAAAGGGGAAAAATTCAATCATTCGCACAGTTTAATCTTAAAATCAATTGCTGATTTTTTTCAGGCTTCAGAAAAAAAATTGCAAATTTTGAAAGGTACAAAATCATGTCTTTGAGAATATTTTCAAAAATTCCAGAGGGTAATAACAATAACATTTTACCACAGAAACATATCAGATTGTGATGAACACACAAACGACCAAATACCTAATAACCATATAAGTTCCATGAGGATGCATTTTTATGTTTAAGACAATCCAATGTAGATGCGGCAAGGCTGGATGATCAATACAGATCGCATCTAACCATGAAATCTCTTGTTCGAGACATGCTTTTTTTGTTGCCCAATACCAGCATGACAAGGGTAGAAAGAGGACAACACTCTCATTTAGTCAAAATTTTCTCACATTCACAGCTGTTTGCCAATCACAAAGACAATTTCAGCTCACCAGGCTACCAACATCAAGATTCAGACATGCCTGAAAGCTGAAAGTTTAGGAACTTACCACACTGTCAATTGAAACACCCAGTATTTCTGTGTTTAACTTCTCAAATTCAGAGTATCGATCACTGAAGGCAGTAATCTCTGCAAATGTAAAGCACAATGCATCAGTATGATTATGTGCAGTCTTAAGTAATATTTACCAAACAAAGAAGTGATGCTAAAAGCATCACAAGTTACTCACCTGTGGGACAAACAAACGTAAAATCAAGTGGATAGAAGAAAAGAATGACATACTTCTTCCCAATATAATCAGAAAGCTTCACCTGAAAACAGAAGCAAGTTCCTAATCAGGTCCTGACTTACGATAGTGAAACAATAGCTTGCCTTCTTTATAAAAACAAATTGATGGGATATAGAAAGGCAACAAAAAATACTCAAGGGGATAGTGGGCAAAATGTTGAAAAGCTAAATTTACAGTCAAAAGGTTTGACAAGTTTTTCTCACTGTATGCCTTTAGGCGAGGATGATTGAATTCTTGTCTTAACCTTAAGTGAATCTTGTTTCATTAATCTTAAAGCATAGCACACTTTTTGCTTTTATCCCCAGAAGAAAAAGGGGGAAATATGAAGGAAAAAATACAATTATGTGCTAGATAATCTCTTCAATGTCAATCAAATACAACACTAAGGGATCACTTTATGTGTTAGTGCATTTGGAAAGCTGAAGTTTATTGATGTCAGGGTATTCACCATGGACCCAACTGTATGTGATCTGCTTGTGGAACATAAGCACCGCTTTGTTGTATTGTGCATTATACCCACTTACCTGCTATAGTATTTGGGGGTATTTGGTGTTTCAGACAACCTATCCGCAACTAGGTGAATGATGCCATGGTGTCTCATCAGCATCATCCCTATTTGTTCTTTCAAACCTCTGTTATTATCTTTTATTTTAGCAACGACAAAGCTAATGATAAATGAACTTTGGATCTATATTAGTGACATTGGAAAATATAATAATGGATAATAAACAATAAACTAAAAACCCATGTATGACAAATTCTGTAGTGCAGAGAGAGAGAGAGAGAGATGTTAAAATGACATCAAAACAAACAGTAGGTGCAAATGCCAGTGTTTACTTACACATCTGGAAATGTCCTCTTATGAAATATTCTAGCTTTTCACAGTCTTTTACCATAATCGCTAATTGATTGCCTGCACTATTTTCTTTCAAGCATAAAGTGTTATAATCAAGCCATTTTCCATCTTTGTTTCGGTATGCTCAATCCACCAGCAGTTAAGAATAGAAAACAAAATGAGCAGCTCGTAGCTTAGGTCAGTTCGGCCTTGTTCGGCTCATAAAATGGACTGGACAACAACCTGTTCTAGTAAGTTACCAAGCTAAGCACAAACAAGGAGTGCTGCTCTACTCGGCTCATGCGGACGTATTAGGTGGAATATAGGTAATTTAAAAAGGCATGCTATATATCACACAACAAAATTTAGATCAGTTGGTTGGAGTATGGTTTGCAATGTAGAAGTTCGGGTTCAAGCCTCACTGTTGTTCAATATAGGGAAAGCATTTGCTACCCTCGTAGGTAAGGAACCCCCTAGTTGAAACTCATAGGAAGAGGAGGTTTTGAGCAAATCTAACCTCATAGATGTGTTCAGCATGGTCAAAGGCTCAAAATAGTAGGAATGGACCCTTAGATCATATTTTTTTTATGTAACAATATGATTTTTTGAGGGTTGAAAATTTGGTACATTGTAGGTCGTTGATTTTTCAACCCCAAAAAATCCCACATTCATGTTAGAATGCCATGATCCAAAGGTCATTGCAAAATAATATCATTGGATATTCTGTTGCAGAATTATGATTTTCAGATTCTTGGTTTTCTTTTGACAGGCAATTAGGCAATTTGGGATTACCCCTTTGGAGATTTGAACCAAGGTTGTCAGACTAGGAAGCAGGAGCAGGAAATGATATGGGAAGCGGAAGCGAGAAGCAATGCATTTTAAAATGTATAAGAAGCAGGAAGCGAGGAATAAAAAAAAGCAATATAATAATTGAATGAGAATCGAAATGGAACACAAATAAAAACTAAAATAAAAGTGACCATTCTTAAATTTCATGATTTTTTAGTGTAAGAATTAAATTTTTATAAAAATCTAAAAATGATGACTGCCAATTTAGAGAAAGCACATGGAAGTGAGTGAGAAGTGTGAGAGAAAACACATAAAACACATGAAAAGTAGAGTGAGAGAACATATCAAAAGAATAGATGAAGCGTGTGGAAAGCATACAAGAAGCGTGGGAGAATCGAGATTCTCATCAAGTTTTGGAAGCGAGAGCCATCGCGCTTCCGAAGCGAGTTTATGGGAAAAGGGCTTCCCACCTATCTAAGAAGCTTCCAGTAACTTTGATTTGAACCCATGACCCCTAGAATAAGATACTATGACCTAACCATCCAACTCTCTCATTCAACCCCCTTCAGATTCTTGGTTTAACCTAGATTAAATCCAAATTTTGGCATGTTTGCCATTTGGTGGCCAGCAATACATAGATGACAGCATGTGATTATACAGTTGTAGTCATACTCTTAGCATGAAGATGGAGACTCATAATTCATTTTCGTGTGCTACATAGAATTTTCAATCCAGTCCGTACAATAATTCAGGGGAGGCCAGTAAACTTTCTCTAACTAACAGTGTTAAAATGTAAAACTGTACATATATGTATATATAATAATATTATATTATTATATATATATAAATACATTTTTAATTTCTTTCTTTTCTGTATTTTTTTCCTTTATTTTTATTTTTTGTCTTTATGTCATCTAGTTCAGTTTGAACTAGAATGACTGTTGCTAGTCAAGTCCTGTCCAGACTTGACTAGCAATAGAGCTGTTGGACTGACACATTCCAACAGCTCTAAATAGAGCTGTTGGACTGTGCCCAACAGCTCTATTGAGTCCTCTTTCAGCTGTGTATATAAAGGGGTGCAGCCCCTCTTGTATTTTACTCCAATGCTTCTTAAGCAATTGGTTTTTCATATCAATAAAGAATACATTTTTATTTTTATTTTGTTTCCAGTTATACCCTTTTTAAGGGTTATGCTTTAGTGTCATTCTTGACACTTGCTCTTGTTAATCAAAGCTCGTGTTTCGAAGATCCCCATTTCATTTCATGGTATCAGAGCCGCGGAAGTACTAAATCTTGAGGAAAAGCTGCCTCGGTTTCCGTGCCCGTTTGCAAAAGTGTTCGCCACTTGAAGAGAAGTGTTTTATCACTTCATTGGAGAAGATTTCACATCTTGTTGTATTGTTTTTTTTTTCTTTCTTTCTCATTTTCCTTCTTGTTTCTCTTCTATCCCTATTCTTTCTCTCCTTGTAATCGATGGATGACAATGATAAAGTCACCATCATGCCTATGAAACTAAGCGATACGAACTATGTAACATGGGCTTCAATCATGAAGCACCATATATGGGGAAAAGGCTTATGGGGGATTGTGGATGGTTCCGATTCGGAACCTAAGCTATCTCTTACTAAAAAGGAGGGAGATAAAGACGTCCCTCTATCGGAAGAAGAGAAAATCAAGGCTATTGCCTCATACGAGAAGAAATGGAAAGAATGGAGAATATCTCATGCGAAGATAATGTCATGGCTTATCAATAGCGTTGACATTAAAAAATGCTCAAGTCTTGCCAAATTTGATCATGCCGCTAAGGCATGGGAATACCTTAAGAATATGTATTCCCTTAAAGATATTGCACACGTGTGCAACCTCCAAGAAAAAGTTTGAATGATGACACAAGGAGACAAAACTATTCGTGAATATTACAATGGGTTGTCCGAACTTTAGGAAGAACTTTCCCTTTTAGAACCAAAGTGGCATTGTGCCGAAGACATCGAGCTTCGTCAGAAACAACTCGATGTTGAACATTTTTACCAGTTTATCACTGGATTAAGGCCGGAATTTGAAACCACTAAATCGGCCCTACTTCACCGGGGAAAAATTCCTTCTATTGTTGAAACTATTGAAGAGTTAACAATGGAAGAAAATCGTCTCCGGAAAGGTTCTTTAAAAATTGAAGATGATTCTGTTTTAGCCGTGTCTAGACCAGGGAATCATGTTCGATCATATAGGCCTCCTCACTTTAACCGACAAAATGGTGACTATGATAAGAAGAAAGTTATTTGTCATCACTGTCATGAACCGGGACACTACAGGCCACAATGTCCCAAACTTAAGGAGCTGAGAGAAAAAAGAGTTGCAATTGCTGGATCGGAGCCTAAAGATCAGGATGCACCAGTTTCCCTGGCCCAACTAATGGAGATCCTTCAGCCTCTCATCAAAGGTGCCTCTTCCTCTTCTGAAGCTTCGACCGGCGCAGCAGCCTCATCTTTTTCTGATTTAGGTAAAATTTCTTGGCTTCTTGACTCTGGTGCATCTTTTCATATGACCCCAAATAATCAAAGTCTATCCAAATGTGTTAAAAATAAAACAAGTGTGTCAAAGGTCTTTACTGCTGATGGGACTTCTCTTGAAATAGAAGAAATAGGAGATTTTGAAAAAATTTATAAAACAAAAAATTTTTTTATTCCAGAAATTAGACATGTTCCCAAATTAAATTTAAATCTTTTATCTGTATCTCAAATTTCTGATTATGGGTGTAATATTTCTTTTTCTTCTCATGGTTGTTGGGTACAGGATCGCCAGTCAGGCAAGCTGATTGGGGAAGGCCATAGAGAAGGACTCTATTACATGGATTTTTTGGAAATGCCGAAGAAAGCTTTTTGTTATAATATTCAAAAAATAGAGTTGGAACTGTGGCATAAGAGACTTGGTCACCCACATATAGCCAAAATCCAACATTTTCCAAATCTAGGGAAATTTTGTAACTCTGAATCATTTGATTGTAAAGATTGTATTCTCGGCAAAATGAAAAGATTACCATTTCAGAACAGAACCTTTTTCGCTTCAAGACCACTTGAATTAATACACTCGGATGTTTGGGGTCCTGCACCAGTAATTTCTAAAGGAGGATTTGTTTACTATGTTATTTTTGTCGATGATTTCTCCCGTCATACGTGGATGTACTTTCTCAAACATAAGTCTGAAGTATTTTCATACTTTCAAACTTTTCATAATATGGTTAAAAACAAATTTCAAAATGATATTACTATTTTTCGCACAGATTCAGGGGGAGAGTTTTTATCCACAGATTTTCAAAATTATCTTAAATTGCATGGCATCACACATCAAAGATCTTGTCCTTATACACCTCAACAAAATGGACTGGCAGAACGAAAACATCGCCATATTATAGAAACCACTAGAACTTTATTAATAGCAAATCAAGTCCCTAAAGACTTTTGGGCAGAAGCTGCCTTAACTGCCACCTATCTCATTAATAGGATGCCATCTTCTTCGTTACAAAATATCACTCCCATTGAAAAACTTATGAACATTTCTCCAGACTACTCTAGATTAAGAATATTTGGGTGCAAATGTTTCATATTTACTGACAAAAATGATAAACTTTCCCCTCGTACGATTCCCTGTGCCTTTTTAGGATATGCTGAAAACCAGAAAGGTTATAGATGTTTTGACTTCAAAAATAATAAACTATATGTGTCTAGAAATGTTTCCTTTCTTGAAAAGGAGAGCTTCTTTGATTTTAGAAAATTAAAAGACGTCACTGAGTACTCCTTTTTGCTAGATCTAACATCAACATCTGATGAATATGACCTTGATTGTAACTTTGATGATGATCCAAGAATTATTGATCTTAATGTTGAAAATGAAGAAGTTCATAGAGATACTAGTATTCAATATTCCAGGCGACAAGAGTCTAATACTCCATGTGCACTTGAGAAATATTCTTACATTCCAACTAGACAATCATCCCGAATCTCGAGGCCTCCAGAAAAGTTTGTATCATACGAGTCTTTCTCACCCACATATAGGGCAGTTATTGCATTAATTCACTCATATGAAGAACCACCCACATATTTTCAAGCAAAAAATGATATCAAATGGATAGAAGCCATGAAAGTTGAATTAGATGCACTTGAAAAGGCTTCTACATGGAATATTCAAGATCTTCCTCCAGGGAAGAAAACTATAGGATGTCGATGGGTTTATAAAATTAAAACCAAGAGTGATGGTACTCTTGAAAGATATAAAGCCCGTTTAGTAGCCAAAGGTTATGCCCAAGAATATGGGATTGATTATGAAAAAACCTTTGCTCCGGTGGCTCGTATGACTACTGTCCGAACCTTAATTGCCTTAGCTTCTATCAAAAAATGGTCTATTTTTCAAATGGATGTCAAAAATGCTTTTTTGAATGGAAAGCTAGTTGAAGAAGTATATATGGAACCCCCTCCTGGTCTAAGTATTCCTAAGGGTAAAGTCCTTCGCTTAGAAAAAGCTCTTTATGGACTTAAACAAGCACCAAAAGCTTGGTATGATAGGTTTAGTCGTGTTATGATTGATATTGGTTTTCAATTCTGTTTAACTGACACTGCTTTGTTTATTAAGAATTCTGATGCAGGGATCATTGTGCTTCTTCTCTATGTGGATGATATGATCATCACCGGAAGCGATAAACAGGGAGTTGAAACAATCAAAACACTTCTTAAATCTCATTTTGAAATGACTGATTTGGGCTTGTTAAGATATTTTTTAGGCATTGAAGTTGCTTATTCTCCTAGAGGATATTTATTATCTCAGACTAAATTTGCTTTTGATATTGTTTTCAGGTCTGGTATTACTGATGATAAGAAAGTTGACACTCCAGAAGTTGTTAATGTTAAAATGAAGATTGATGATGGAGAACTTCTTGCAGACCCTACTCCTTACAGACAGCTTGTCGGGGCACTTTCCTATCTATCCATTACCAGACCAGATATAGCACATGCTGTTCATACAGCAAGTCAATTTCAACATGCTCCTACTTCTGTTCATATGGGAGCAGTCATGCGTATTATCAGATACATCAAGTCCTCTCTTTCACGAGGACTTTTCTTATCTTCCTCCTCTTCTCTTGATTTAATTGCATATACTGATGCTGATTGAGGAGGTGATCCCAATAACAGACACTCAACCACTGGCTTTTGTGTCTTTTTAGGGGAATCATTAATCTCGTGGAGGTGTAAAAAGCAGCAGAAGGTATCTCTCTCATCCACCGAAGCTGAATACAGAGTCATGGCAACCACGACCATGAAAGTAGTTTGGCTCCGACGACTGCTTGCTGACATGGGAGTTGAAGCAACAAAGGCTTCACAAATATGTTGTGACAACAAAAGTGCGATCTACATTGCCAGTAACAGAACATTCCACGAACGCACCAAACACATCGAAATGGATTGTCACTACGTCAGAGAGGAATATCTACACGGGATAATTGATCTGCCATATGTCACTTCAGAATATCAGTTAGCAGACCTCTTTACAAAGCCTCTCGCTGCTCCCCGATTTCACTTTCTCTTAGACAAACTTTCGCTCATTGTACCGTAAGTTTGAGGGGGAGTGTTAAAATGTAAAACTGTACATATATGTATATATAATAATATTATATTATTATATATATATATATAAATACATTTTTAATTTCTTTCTTTTCTGTATTTTTTTTCCTTTATTTTTATTTTTTGTCTTTATGTCATCTAGTTCAGTTTGAACTAGAATGACTGTTGCTAGTCAAGTCCTGTCCAGACTTGACTAGCAATAGAGTTGTTGGACCGACACAGTCCAACAACTCTTAATAGAGCTGTTGGACTGACACATTCCAACAGCTCTAAATAGAGCTGTTGGACTGTGCCCAACAGCTCTATTGAGTCCTCTTTCAGCTGTGTATATAAAGGGGTGCAGCCCCTCTTGTATTTTACTCCAATGCTTCTTAAGCAATTGGTTTTTCATATCAATAAAGAATACATTTTTATTTTTATTTTGTTTCCAGTTATACCCTTTTTAAGGGTTATGCTTTAGTGTCATTCTTGACACTTGCTCTTGTTAATCAAAGCTCGTGTTTCGAAGATCCCCATTTCATTTCAAACAGTAATTCAGCAGCCAATCTACAATGAAAAATGAATGAAAAGTAGACCATGTGAGTATATCATCTAAAAGACCAGCAAATAGGCTACTTTTAATCTAGAAAAACACATACCAATGTATAAGTTTCAACTTCAAGCACCCACAAGTCAGCTCTACTAAAGAAAACCTCTAGCTCTTCTATAGAAATGCCACAGCAGGGAAATGATAGAAAGTGTGACTTTGTTAAATAATGATTTTCAATCCATATTGTCAAACCTTATAAAAAATTCAAATTTATTGGTTACTGTAAGAAGTTAATGTACCTTGACGAACTCCTGATCAAAAACTGCCTCAGCCTCAAAATCAGGTGCTGTGTTTCCAACTAGTGGGAGTTGGCTCTGTTATAATTGCAAGGTTAGCAGATTAGCATGATTCAACAAGATATCATGTAGAACATATGATGATCATAAAATAGTAAAGCAAGCAAACATGCACGCCATGCGCGTATAATCAGGAACCTTGAGCAAATCTTCAGTTTTTTCGAGTTTGAAAGAGAAAAAAAAAAGGAAAAGAAATGGAAAGCACTTTTCATTGCATTCGCAACCAAAATATTTCATATCAACTACAAAGGAAGTTTTTTTTCCTTCTTTTAAACAATTTCATCATCTTCTACATTTTTTGTTGAATTTTCTTCAATTTCCATTATCTACTGTTTGGATTATGCCCAAACCTGCGTTGTTCCCAAACAAACACCACCATTAGAAAAAACAACTATTACTTTCCAAAACATGCAGTCGCGAACAGGATTTCTTGTGAAACTACAATATGCTGAGCTAGTATAAACTCAAACAGCGAAAGAAATTTGGGAGAAGGCTCCCATAACTTCAGAAGTGGCAGCAGAAAGCTGACAAGACTTATTTTTTCAAGGTAACGTTTGGTTCAAGATATCATTTTCCTAAAATTTACAGCTTACAATGTCTTTGTTTCTGCTACACTTGAACACTAATTATAACCAATACTAGTCGATTAGGTCCATCATAAGCTTGTCTGTGGAACTCTATAGCTTCATCAATACAGATGGCATGGTTTTGTTGATTTGTTATTAAATTAAACCCACAGGTCAGTGATAGCCTGTTTGCACTCAAGCTTGCTGATCTACAATTTACTGCAGATGCGCATTCCTTCATTCACTGATTCATATAGAAAAGAAGACCTTTTCCTTTTAAGAACCTGAGTAATATGGAGCAATTCATTTCCAAAAATCATATCTGGGAAATATAATGCAGTCACAAGCAACACATCAAGTTACTAAACAAGGAAATATCAACGGCCACGGCATTCTAAAGGCCAGTTTAAGACATTAAATCCCGATACACTGAAACGGACGGCAATCAACACTCGAAACACGATTCGCCAAGTTCGATATATATAAATTCTGCAACAATTAACACATGATATCACTGACCGATCCAGCATATCAAATTCCACAAGAATTCACACTCAAAACGTTAATCAAGTATTCATCCACTAGATTAAAAGTTCCCTGATCACTAAAACCACATGCATTCACTAGTTAATGCCATCAGAGAGAACGCAAACAAGATCGACGCGCCTAGAACTCCTTAAAAAAAAAATCGATACTCACAGCGTTCACCGAGAAGCTTCTTCGCGAAGATCTCGACGCCGAAGCTGGGGATCGGATCGATCTGGACCGTAGATTGACGGCCTTGCGGAGGCCGTGGAAGCACTTAGGGATGGCGGAGTGGGTAGGGAAGAGCTTGAAGGAGGGAAGGCCGCCGAAGTAGTTGGAGGAGATTAAAGAGGACGAAGCCACCGACGCCATGCACGCCATTGGAGCCAAAACCCTAGCTCTGCAACCCCAGACTCGGAATCGGAAGCGACTCGTTTCGGTCCGGCTCTGCGCGAGAGAGTGAAGTAGGGAAGAAGATGGTGAGCGGATAAAGTCGTCAGACAGAGAGACAGCCGGGTGCCACGGAAACCAGAAGCAGATATCGATCTTTATGTTATCAAAATGGCCCTGAGCGTTACTGTAATTGACTACTCCACCCTAGGCATCTCGGCCGTTCACCTTGAGATGAACGGACATGATAGTTAGACACGTAGATGAAGGAGCGCATCTTGACCGTCCATCATGAGATGGATGGTAAGTTTCTCGGACTTTATATTGGTTTCTGAATTCGTGGGAGGTGTAAACGGCGTTACAAGCGGTTCGGATTGTAGTGGGAGACCCGAACGAGGGTCAGATCATGAGAGAAAGTATAGTGCACGATCTGGGTTTGGATGGGTATGAATCCGACTTTGTTATTAAAGGGGATGTAACTGTGGAGGGCGTTTGATTGCACTGTGTAGAACAATTTTGTCTGAACAACAGTAGCCGACCGCAAAAGCGTCCTAGACAGATCGATTTATTGTTCCAAGTGTTCTTAACAATGGAAAGGGGTGGAACACCGCGGGACACTAAAAAGGATTTGGTTTGGACAGACTAGAGCCCATTTACTCGCATCGTCACATCCGTTTGGAAGGTCGCTTTTGATCTCGCAACTCCATTTAAATCCAATGTACATCTAAAACATGGATCCGGTGATCAGGTAGGAAAATTAGGTGGACTGGATTTGGTTTGGAGTCACACAACTCAAGTCCATGTCCAATCTAAGAATGTTAGATCTAATTTGGCAGGTTATGATGTGTAATCTTAACCAATACAGCCTAGTTGGTTCAATCTCCTTTTCGTACTCCAAGTAGTTGCCCACAAACTGGTCTGGAATCAAATCAGATACAGACCCAATTCAATGTAACTTCTCTTACCTAGACCCAAAAACAACCTTTAAGCATGTGTTGGATGCCCCGTTCCATATTTTGCATGCAGATGGGTCAGAATATGGATATCATGTCCAATCTGAAGACTAATTGGGCCGAGTCTAGTAACTTTGACTAAGAATGAGCTGAATGGGCTACAACCTAGCTATTGGTTTAAGTAGTAAAGAAACTGCGATTTACCTCACAAGGTCAGACTTTGCGAAGACC
The DNA here is from genome assembly GCF_984573655.1 of Nuphar pumila. NCBI lineage: Eukaryota > Viridiplantae > Streptophyta > Magnoliopsida > Nymphaeales > Nymphaeaceae > Nuphar > Nuphar pumila. The sequence continues at coordinate 134,874,042 of NC_143250.1, forward strand.
CGATCACTCAATCTGACCCAATATGTAGATCCTAGCATGCAAGGTGCTTTGTGGTCAAACAGGTCTTTGGAAGCACACACGCACACAATTACAAAACAGAGTTACATGGTTAGGTAAAAGATACCTACATTCTCTCACAAGCAAGAAAAATTCTCACAAGTAAAAAAAATGCATATGAGAAGTTTTTATATGATAACTTTTTTCTAAATGAAAATTTTTCACTTGTTTGTGTAGCATGAGAAAAATAGAACGAAAAATGTGAGAAAAATGAGAGGGAGGGTTGTAGGTCACCAGAGGGTTTTACAGTTACTTGGATAGCGAGATGACACCGATCGATCATGAGGATGATCTCGAACTCCTGCATGGCGAAGACAGCGCCGATGGAGGCCCCCCTGGTTCTCTTGTTGGCATACTCAAACATGATGGTAGCGGAGAGAGGGTAGTCACTGTCGATGCCGAAGCCCAACCAGAACCGGAAGAAGGGCAAACCCGTTGACAGCCACCCTCACATCCGAAGGCATTGGTGAAGAAAACCATGTCTGTGATCACGATGGCGGTGAAGTTGTACCAATGTGTCTTTGCCATGCTGAGGGCGAGTTGTTAACCATTCCTGTTCAATACCATGAGTTGTTGCCTACTCTGGGGTGATTTGGAGGTCGCCGGAGGGTTTTACAGTGATAGCCAGTGAGGCATTCAGGCAGTCAATGGTGAGCTATCACGTGTGAGAAAACTGTTGATATGAAAGATTCCTCTAACCCCCAGGTGGAGGAATCTTTACTATACAAAATGTACTTTTTAGAAAAGCTCTCTTTTGAAAAATTCTCTCTCGTTTGGAATGGTAAAAAAAGTTGTACTTTTTTCTTTCCTACCATTACTTTTCCTAACTTTTTCTCACTTCCAAACATGAGTGATGGAGGTTACCACTATATAAGGTAAAATAATTACACTTTGAGGAGATCTACATCTCACCATTTCCTTAGAGATGTCCTTAATTTTAGAAATGAATACACAACAGCGGGTATCCTTATCATTATATAGATCTCTCTAGAGTGATCTTTAGGATTATATCTTATCTCCTTAGTTTCATTATATTCTCATGTAGACCTTGGATCTGATCCATCATTGGTCTCAGATCCATATACTCTAACAGCTCCCTCACATTGAGATTGGATCGAAGATGAGCAAACCAAGCAACTATGAGTGGTTTGGTTAGGTTATCCACAAACTGGTCCTTGGTTGAGATGTAATGAACAAGAAGTTGTCACTTGAAAACCTTTTCATGGATGTAGTGGGGCATCGATTTCAATATGCTTGCTTCATGGATGAAACACAGGGTGAACAACAAGATAATAGTTGCAGTGATGTTATCACACCAAAGAGTAGGAGGCAAATTAAGTACTAGAGCAACCAATATCTTGGAGAAGGAACTGAACCCAAGTTGCCTCAGCATCAGTATTTGCGAGGGCTTGATACTCAGCTTTAGTATTGGAGCGGGCGACTGATTGTTGTTTTTGAGAAGACCAAGATATAAGATTTTTTCATAAACACTGTATAGCCACTAGTTGAACGACAATCCTCAATTTTTTTTGTTTCATAGTATACTTAAAATAAGCATTAATTAATAAAGTGAACATAGTAACAAAAAATATCTTTGTATGTAATTGGTCCCCAAACATATGAAAAAATTAATTTTAACAGTCTAAATGGTGAAGGCATAGAACTATCAAAAGGAAGTTTATGAAGTTTGCCTTTCTGACATGCCTCATAAACTTTATTATTCAAATGATTATAAACAGGCAAACCAAATTTATTAATGATATTTTGGAAAATCCGAAGTGAGGGATGTCTGAGCCTTTGGTGCCGAACAATTGAAAGACGGTAGATCCCCAATGCAAGTCTCCTTAGTTGTTCCTTGCATGAGTATTTTTCCTATTGCTTGATCCTTCACAAGACAATTGTTTAAAAGGAGTTCAAAAGAAGCATTGTTATCTTTGGTGAACCTATGCACGTATAAAAGGTTCCTAGTAATTTTTAGAACACACAATATTTTTGAGATGAAAATCAACATTAGAACCATGAATAATAGATGAACTATTGTGAGAGATATCTAGACATGTTCCATTTCCAGATAGTATCTTTGCCTTGATAGTCTGATTGGATCAATAGATTACTTAAGTCATTTGTGATATGATGCATTACATCAGAATCAAGGTATCAATTGGCATCGCCATAGACTATTATGGTTGTTGAGCATGAAAAAGCAACGCATATTAGGGGCATTGACTTGTAACATGTCTTAGTGAGTCACAAGATTGACAAACAATATTGGGTGACCGATTCGGATCAGATTGCTACTAATTGGGTTCATTTCTTTCACAATTATAGGACTGGCTCCTTCTTATATCATTTCTCCTTTATGTGTTTCGGATCAGAGAACTAGAGTGAGAACAGATATGAAGCAACAACAATACAAGATCAAATGCACCAACAGATCTTTATCTCATCAATCTTGTTGATCACTGGCCACAATAAAAAATGAAGAGAAACAATGAATCGGAGTGTGTAACGCTCTGATACTATTTCAAAACATACAACTCCCAAAACTAAGTTACGTGGTTCGGTAAAAGATGGCTACATTCTTGATTGAGGTCTCTCACCACACACATACACTCTCTCTCTCTCCGTCTCTTTGAGCGATAGAGGTTACCACTAGTAAAAGTAACTACAAATTTTGGAGAAATCTACATCTCACAAGTTTCTTAAAAATCTCTTTAATTTTATGAATGTATACACAACAATTGGTAACCTTATTATCATATATTTCTCTAGAACAATCTTTAGAATTATAGCTTATCTCCTTGGCTCCATTATCATCTTTTGTAGACCTTAGATTAGATCCATCATGGATACCAGATCACATACTTTAACAAAGTTTGTTCTAGACTCGAGCTCGAATATAGGATATGATTTAGTATTCATTGGTTGACCCATGTCAGTTTTATAAAGACTGGTTTTAGTCCACATAATCCATGTGCAATTCAATCAATAACAACTTGAAGTCATTTAATATGATGTAAATCTCTTAAGGGTCTATACCAGTTGAATGAGTGAATTATCAGTTCATGCAAAACAATGTTCAAAGGATCATTAATGTCAACCCATGCTGGTCTGACAGGGGTGATTGTAACATCATCAAGTTGAAGGGATATCACAAGATCAAAACCCATAGAGGGTATCTCCTACAACATAGTCAAAGTTGAGTGAACTATTTGGTGTACAAGGGGGACTTGGGTTTTGTAATACTCGATATTTTTTTCAAAGTTCAAAAATTCATTTAATTTAATTTAGTGACATTTTTCTCTTTAAATTCTATAATAATTAAGTAGTTGATATTGTTTAATTAATTTCTATTATTTAATTAATAATATATTAATTAATATTGTTTAATTAGAGGGTTAGTAATTTTCATTGGGATCATAGGTTGGATTGCAGACCTAATGGAGAAGATCCATAGTCCACATCCACTAAATTGTTTTAAATAGATAAAGCCTAAGTTATAAGCTACTTATATTAGTAAGTTGTATTAGATTAGAAGTTAATTAGAAATTTCATAAAATAGAAGCAAATTATTAGTTGAGTCTTCTTCTCCCTCTCGTATAAACGTTTTGAGCGAGAGGGAGCAAGAGAATATATATATATATATATATATATATATATATATATATATATATATAGAGAGAGAGAGAGAGAGAGAGAGAGAGAGAGAGAGAAGGGGGTTGTGTGTTTTGAGGAGCAAGGGAGGACCGATTCCCCCAACTCATCTCCTCCATTCAATCCATTATCAGGTACGAGGTCTTTCATGGTTTGACAGGTTTGGGATTTAGCGTAGATCGAGCCACGTTAAGAAAGATATTCTAGGTCCATGCCAAATATGTATTTTTAGTTAATGAAAAATATGTTTTTATTTATAGGTGTTCACATTGGGTTTTAAATCAATGAGGAACAGATTTTTGACAGTGTTTTAAATCAATGAGAATTAGATTTTTGACTGACGTTCACGTTGGATTTTTGTTTAATAAAATAAAATTTGTTTGACTGATTCTCACGTTAGGGTTTAAATTCATTAAAACTCTGTTTGATAGGGATTAGAATGGGTTTGAGGTTCATGCAAAAATCTTATATTCCTTGTTTACCTGTATAGTGTTTGTTTGTTTTTAAACTGTGCACAGGTGCGATTATTTGTTTTTATGTATTGTGCATATGTGTTGCTCCTATAAATCTAGATATGTTGTGTATTGGGCTTTCACACATATCAGTTCTCGTCTATGCTGATTGTAAATTCATGTAAACTGATCTTTATTTTAGTGTCCATATTGGATTTGATTTATATAAAATTCGTATATCTGATTCGTATTAAATCTGGAATTTGATTTATAATAAATCAGTATTGTTATTCATGTTAAACCTGGATTTGACTCATATTAAACCTGTGTTCCTAATCTTTCTGAAAATTTGGACTCAATTTATATTGAACCTGTTGAGATATACCATAAATTCCATGTTACAACCTCAACACGTCACTTGAAGAAAAGCCATATTGAGAAAAACTTTGGAAGCTTGTGGTGGTACTGGAGGGACCAGTCCGTTAGGCTCGGGACTGTAGCCCACCACTGATTTCGTGGGGTTGTGAGGGTGAAGGCCCCGTGGTATGGACCCAATCTGTTTGTAACAAGGTTGTATAAATACTCTTTTAGGGTTTTCTTGTTAAGCTAACTTATTTTGTCAGTTTGGGCATTTTGTATAGCTTTAGTGTTTTATGCAAGAACAGAGACATCATCTACATTTATAATCCCCGTTTTTGACATAGTGAAAATCTCTGCTCCTCCAACGCCTGTGGACTTAGGCTTTTGGCCAAACCACGTAAATCGTGTGTCATTGTGTGTGCTTGTTTTTTCCTCTCTCACATTCATGTTTATTCTGTTGTGCAACTTTTTAACAAAACTTATATTTTTTATTATTAAATCTGGATTTTTATGCATACTAAATTTGTGTCATTAATTTATTCACATTAGATCTGCCATAGTTTGGTTCAAATCCCTTATTTTACAAATTAGTTTTGACCTGAACCATATTCTATCAGGTTCAATCTGATATTTTGAAATATGTATCTTCCTATTTGCCTAGTCTTTATTCCGTTATATTTCTTATCCAGCCACCACCATCACCTCACTCTCTCTAGATTTATCCTTGTGCTTTTAATTTTTTTTTCCAGCATTTGAGTAAAGTTGCTTTCTTGTTTATCATTGTAGATATAACACTATAACAACATACTGATGGCTAATTAACATTTATTTACAACATGCTTTCTCTATGAAATTTCCTCTGATGATGAAATGAATTGTGAAAATGGTGGGGTGGCTTAAATATGGCATCTTGAACATGCTTTTTTTTTCTTATTTATGTTGTAGAGCAAGATGGAAAAAGATACATGCAGTCGACTGTACATTCTTCAAAATTAGTGTTGAACTTCATTTTCATTCAAAGGAAGTGAGCAGTTTGTTTTGATGCTGCTATTTTAGAACTTGAGAGAAATTTGTTATTATAATTTATTTTATATAATGTTGGTGTATGAATTTTATAGATTTGCTGATTTATATTTATAAGATTGTCCACCATCATAACCTTTGGATCGCTGAAGTGTTCTTCAATGATTTTTTTTTCTGGTTAGATATCATTTTCAAGGTAGTATTGTGTTATGAAATTGTATCCATACTTACCTGCCCCTTTCAGCTTTTCTTGTTTATAGATTGCTAGGACTTTTGTACATGCTGGGGCCTACCATCTTCATATGATATAATTATCGATTATTCATCACCTATTATCATGTGTCACCACCATTACATGCATTTATTATCATTATTATTTTCATCAACATTAGTCTCCTGTGATTATCAAGATACACTTACTTAGACTTGCCATTTATCATACTCTGTTTAATCATGAAATGGTTCTTGCCCATTTTGAGTATTGCCTTTACTTCTATTTATGCAATTATGGTTATGTGCCAGTATGATCGCTCTACACACAATCATTTGTATAATCTCAGCTCCATCTTCACATATTAGCATAATTACCCTCATTTGTGGACATTCTCAAAACATCTTCATCATTTTCATTCACATGTGATGCAAACGGTTTTAGTTGTATGCATTACTGAATCCAACAATCATATATGGCTTAATCCAATTTGGGTTTAGATAACAAAGACTTGCACTCAGCTGAGCTTAAAAAACCAAGCTCAAGCTGAGTTCAGGTAGTTATCAAGCAGGGCTTTGACAACCAAATTGGCTTGTTGCACCATTTATGAAATCTTCGCACAATGACCTGGTTATGCATCTGATTTCTTGTAGCCATGCACATGCATAGGTATTTATTCCAGGTGAGACTTACAAATGGATATTCTCTTGTTCACGTGAGTTTGGTGTTAACTTAAATATATATTGTCATTTCTTAAAATGATAAATTGTGAGATGCATTGTTATGTTGTGGTATGATGCATGATGAGTTGCATATTGTTCTTGTGAAAAAAACCTTTGATAATTTAAAAACTTATAAGAAATTGAATAATATAATAGCTTGATTCCTTGGTTTCCCTATGTGGATTTTGGGAACCTGGGATGACAGTCATGGAGGATCGTGAGCTGCAACATCTTGGTATATCGTGCAGTGTCGTCTAGGGTGAGGATGCTCGGATGGTGGTTGGCTAGGGTGAAGATGCCTGATGATGCCAACATGGGGGCCTAAGGTGAGAATTTCCTTTGTCGTCCCGGAGTTGGGTGGGGATGCTCGATGTTTTGGCTTAGGGTGAGGATGCCCAACATCAGTCGAGAAGCTTGTGTAAAACCCAGTTAATAAAATACAATATTAGTGACAACCAAATGATTTGCTTAGCCGTTATCAAAAAAGTTTTTCTTGTAGTGTTCAAATCATTTGGGTCCCAACCAATTAGTTGTTGGACTCGTTGAAGTAAAGGCAGTCCAGGCACCGTCCTGGATTCAATGCATGTGGGTAAGTGTTTTGTTACCCAACCCGTTGATAGCCCCACTTGGCCCCAAATTTTATGCTTGAGCTCAAGTGAATTGGACATGGATATCTAACCAGGGTTCAAGCCTATCTAGTTGGGACCCCCCTTCGACCCCTCGTATCCATGATATAATATGGTTGAGTTTTTGGATTGGTGACCATTGGGACTTGGCCAATGCCTGAACCTGGCAAAGTTGGGTTTGTTTTTTTTCACTCTAAACCACTTCCCAATTTGGAACCAGCCTAGTCCAGTATAGCATAGGGGTGTAAACAGGTCCAGCTTTGCCGAGTCTAAGATCTAGCCTGATCAGATTCATAGTTGTAGTATGAAAAAGAAATAATATTGAGTTTGAATCCAATTAGCTAATCAAATAGTTTGTATGTAGTTGGGTCAAATAATCCATCAAGATTCACACTTGGTTCAGACTCAGGTTACGTTTCCACCAATTCCCCATCGAAAGACAACCTTCTTCGATTTTGAGCTGTTTTTTGGACACTATAGTCGGGTCCAATCCAAGATTCACCTGAGAATTAATGGAGTGGTTCCTTTGAAGCCCTTAGACCTTGAATATTATACGATCTTTTGATTATGTCTGGTTACCTAGAAAACACTGGAGGATGGGGTCATTATCTATTTTATTGTACCAACCATGATAATCATAACCAATAAGTTGCCAAAGTGCAATAAGGGTAAATATTTGGTAATAATGATTGGTGTTTGTATTAGCAATAACTAAGATCTAATCTTAGGAGAGAGAGAGAGAGAGAGAGAGACGAAAAGCGATCAACGTTACTTAAAAGTGAAACTCAACAAAGCGTTGAGACCCACAAGCACAAACACAACAGCATAACATGAGAACACCAATAACACAAAACAGAACACTCATAGAGGACCACAAACATCTATATGAGGATTGGTTTGTGGCAGAGGCAGGTCTTTGAGATATATGCGTAAGATAGCATACACATCAGCCAAGACCCTATGGGTCAAACGGTTACGGTTGAACAGGACATCCCGAAAAGTAGCATCATTTCTGGCCATCCATATGAACCACCACACTGTAAACAACCAAACTCTCCAAATAGTCCTCCACTTCTTTTTGCGTCTACTTATAGCAGAGCCGAGGATAAGATCTAAAGCAAAGCAACCCTCCCGCACAACAACTGATGGAGCCCTCCAAGTTTTAGAAAACAATTCTTGAAACACTTCACACGACCAGAAAAGGTGTTGTGTAGTTTCTTCAGCCTGTCGACAAAGCACACACCCACTGGGAAACTGAAAACCCATCCTCTTGATATTGTTATGGGTCTGTATCCGGTCATGAAGAATCAACCAAGCCAATACCTTGGTCCTCGGAGATGGTCCCTTCGCCCATATAGCATTGTTGAAGATCCAGCCCTGACCTGGAGGCAGAAGAGAACGGTAGACCTTGTGGACTTGGAAAACTCCCGCATTCGAGACTGCCCATTGAAGCCAAGATCCGTCTACCCCTACGTCCAAATCCCTGTCAAGAAACAAACGCAATGCCCTAAACCACATTTTCCTCAAATGTGATGTGTATGGTCCACGAGCCCCCCGGCGAACAGCAAGCGAATCGATTAGACCATATTTTAGTCGTAGGAAGTTTGCGCATGCATCCTGTGACGTATGAGCCAACCAGCACTGCTTCACAACCAATGCCACACTCCTTTTACGCAAAGCAAAAATTCCTAAGCCAGCCATAGTCTTTGGCATAACGATGGAGTCCCATCCCACCAAGTGCCTCTTATAAGGTCCATTTACACCACGCCACAAAAACCTTGACAAGACGCGCTTCAGTTGGTGCTCAACATTGACAGGCATGACACAAACCGACATGAAAAATTCTGGAATTGCTAAAAAAACATGCTTGATCAAAGTAATTCTGCCCGCAAGAGACAAATATCTTGCACGCCAAGACTGGAGCTTAAGACACACCTTGTCAACAACGGGTCCCCATGATGTTTTAGAGGTTGACTTGACTTGTAGGGGGAGGCCCAAGTACTTGATCGGCAACGGCCCTATTGCGCAGTTGAAAATTTTTTCCACCGTATTTTGACTGGTCGGATCGCCATTTAGAAGCGCGATCGAACACTTATTTTCATTTAGCTTCAGCCCAGACAACGCTGCAAAAAACATGAGAATAATCCTAACGCGAAGCATCTGCTGTATTGAAGCCCTTCCAAAAACTAGCATATCGTCTGCATATTGTATAATATGACCAAAAAAGCCTCGGATATCCAATGACTGTAAGAAGCCCCTTGTCTGCGCGCGTCTAAGAATCACTGCAAGTCCTTCTGCCACTATATTAAACAAAAGCAGAGATAGCGGACATCCATGCCGTAAGCCCCGCCGCAAAGAAAATTGCTCACCCTTTACCCCATTAATGGACACCATGGCTTGTGCATTGGTAATAAGCTCTGACACCCATCTGGAAAAACGGCTACTGAATCCCATGTGATTCACCACTTGCGACAGAAAAGGCCAGTACACAGAATCATATGCTTTATTAAAATCAAGCTTCAACACGAAGTAAGGAGTCCGACTCGCGTGCATGGAGTGAATGACCTCTGAAGCCGAAATATATGCTTGTTGAACTCTTCTATTAGGAATAAAAGCAAACTGAAAAGCAGAAAAAAGATTAGACGCCACCAATTTTAGTCTTGAGGCTAATACCTTTGCGACTATACGATACAAGGCTCCCATTATGGAAATGGGACGGAAGCGCATAATATCTGTGGCAGTGCTTTCTTTTGGAATAAGAGAGATTAATCCTACATGACACTGCCTAGGCAGTCTAGAGTTACGATGAAACTCATCCAGCACTATACACAAATTACTCTTCACTACTCTCCAAAATACTTTGAAAAAATCTACAGGGAAACCATCTACTCCCGGTGCCTTCCAACCCGACAAATCCTTAATTGCGTTCATGATTTTAGCTTCTGAAAACCTACGTTGCAAGGTTAAGACCTGATCCGGTTGAAGAGAAAGAAATAACTCATGCCCAATATTACCCTCTGCATTTGGCGGAATAGAATAAAGCTTCTCGAAATAGTCGGAGACCGCTGGCACAAGATTCTGGCCTTCCCACAACACCCCGTCAATTGTGATCGATTGAAGGATACTTCGTCTAAACCGATCAGAAGCAAAAGAATGGAAAAAACGAGTATTTTCATCCCCTGCTGCCAACCATTTCACCCGAGCACGCTGCTTCCACTTCAACTCCTCTTTTAGCCTCCAACGTTTCAATAACATTGTCCGGTCAGCAAGTCTGCTTTGCAACCCCTGCAGCTGCGCATTCGACAACCCTTCGGTGAAAGATAATAAGTTGAATAGTGATGAGATCTCTGCCTCCCATTCAGCCATCTCGTGAAACTTACTCACAGACCGCCTTTGCAACCAAAGTTTAATATCCTTCGCTAGGCGCGAAAGCTTCTTTTGATATCGGATAGCAGCCTTGTCTTCATGAACCCTCAAACCCCACGAGCCCTCAACCACTAAATGAAACTCTTGTTCAGTTAACCACCACTGCTCAAAAGAAAAGCGACGAACTAATCTAAAGCCTCCTCCCCATTGCACGATCACCTGACCATGGTCGGACACGGTTGGGGCAAGAATCCACCCCTTTATATCTGGGATGATCTCAAGGAGTCCGGGTGAAATTAAGACTCTATCTAGCACCCTACAACATGGTTGTGCCCGTCGGTTAGACCAAGTAAACCTTTCTCCAGATAATGGCATTGGGTATAATTGATTGGCGGCAACGAAATCTTGGAATCCTCTGATCGACGGATTGGGCATCACTAAATTATTCGAGTCTTGAATAGACAATAAACAGTTAAAATCTCCCAATATAATATGGCAATCACCAGCCAGAGAGAGCACTCGATTAAGATCCTCCCATAACAATAATCTTCTAGAAGAGCAATTTGGGCCGTACACAGCAGTAAGCACGACCACACGGTTCAGAGCTTGTACAGGGAAAGCGATGGAAATCGAAAACTGACCTAGGTCCACCTCAGCCGCCCCCAATGAAGACTTCCACAAAATTAAAATACCCCCAGCATGGTTAACAACCGCTTTAAAACAGAAACTCGCGCCCCTCCATAGCTCTGAAACCGAATCAATAGAAACCTCTTTCATCTTTGTTTCACAAATAGCAATCACATCCAAATTTTCATGTCTGATCCAATTAGACAAGGATAAGCATTTAGTTGGGCAGTTTAGGCCCCGAATATTCCAGCAAGACATCTTCATTGGACACAATCTGGAATAATCCGAGGTCTGCGTGTCCGGGGTGAACGACGCGATGAAACAACATCTCTCCTTTGCACTCGAGGTATAGTCGTGTTGGTAGCCCTTCTCTTTCGCGTAGATCCCAAACTAGAGGACGTTGGATACCCATCATACGGAGAAGGCTGACTAACTAATGAATCCACAGCTGTAGCACGTACCGTAAGATCCTTTGAGATTTCCTGGAGTTGTGATTTCGATAAATCGATACCCAGTAGTTGTGCTGCCTCCGTGACATCAAAGCCCATTACTTGAGAAAGCAATTGGTCATCATCCCCCTTTTTCCGTAAGGATTCCCCTTCATTGATTTCATGCACAATGTCTATTTGCACCGCTTGAGGAGCCTTGGAAACGTTGTGTTCCCGACCCACCCCCTGCCACAAACTAGTGTCGCTTCAACCGTCTGAGAGAGAGAGAGAGAGAGAGAGAGAGAGAGATTAGTGTCGCTTCGGATGGAGGTGGATAATGAAAGTGATCCTAGTGACTCCCACAAATCTGATGGTAGATGGCCTCCTCCCTCTTTAGGGGCTCCTTCCTGTCCTTCAACCGTCTAAAGTAGTAAATACAAACTAGTTTCCCGTGAAACCATTGCCATTACTTGTGCACGTACCTTAACCTCCAGGACCCAAGTGGTGGGTGGAAGCAATAAGAAGGATTTCCCCCTCATCCAAGTGATCAATAGCTCTCTAGACAATGCCAAGCCTAAAATCCTTATTTCGGAGAGATGCTACGAGTCTTCTTGAAACCCTCCGGTGGACGGTTATCATCAACCACTAACATATGGGTCCAGCTCCCTTTATTGTCGTCTGAGCTCTGAGTAGATGATGTCTTTGAGAGCATCATGAAGTCGCTAGGGGACTCCTTTGTGGGTGTGGACAGCTTCACGAAATGGAAGGAAAAAATGCAGTTCGCAAGAATTCAGATGGAGGTCCCCCTTAATTTCACACCTTCCCCAGAAGTAGAAATCATTATTGAAGCGGGTCGATCTTTTTCCTAGGAGATTGTTTACAAAAATCCTATAAGCTATTGTGCATGTCGTGGCTCCATTTCACATTCAACTGACCACTGTGCGGCTCGCTCAATGCAAGCAGAGAAGTCAGTTGCCACTAGAGAGAATAGATGGACTCTTATGAAAATTTCTCGACAGAATTGCAACCGGGGTTGTTCAACATTATCTGTTGCTCTCCTTCAGAATCCCCATGCAGTTGCGTCCAACAGTGGTTCTCGGACCTCCACTTTGAACTGCTCCTTGCTTCCCTCACCATCTTCCCTTCATCGTGCCCCTTCATCAACATCCCTCCCAATGCCCTCCCTTGCCCCAGTCCCCCTGTCATCTATATCCTTCCCCAGCAAAGGCCCATTGACCCCCTTAAGTTGTCGGCCCTCTCAATCTTTCACGGGAACAAAAACCCCAAACCCCATCCATGGTTGTGACCTTGTCCCCTCTCAATCTTTCACGGGAACTTACTGGCCCTTCTGCTTAGCAGCAAACCTCGAAAGCCGGTCAGTATCTTTCTCCCTTCTGCCCAAACATAGTTGAATTCCCCCTTGTTAGATTTCATATTGTGATGTGGGGAGTGAGGGCAAGCTCTAAGTGATGAGGAGAAAAGAATTGGGTTGTGATTAACTACCTGCTTAGGGGGGGGGGGTCTCGATGCAACTATAGAGAGCTCACTTTCTGCAGACGTTGTGTTACTTATCCTCCCCTAAGTAGTCATTACCCAACCATAACCATCCCATTGAATTCTTAAACATGTTGAGAATCTAATGTGATGTGGGGTCCACCACTATCTTAGTGGTTCATAACTCAATGACCCACGACTCAAGTGGGTCACTGGATTCCTAACCCACTACTCTGCATCAAATACTTAGATCCATATTTCAGATCCAATACTTAAATTCATCTTTGAGTTATGGGTTTCATGTATAAGACCCAATGGTCATATTAGATTCGTACCATGATCCAACATCTCCCACTTGGTCATATGAGACGAACACCCACATTGTATCATAATCGGTACATTATGTATCACACTCATTTCACATAACTATATGGGTTTTGTCATAACATTATGAGGTTTTACATATACTAGTTGAATTTCTTTTTCATGATATATTCTTATCATGAGGCTATTCACAAACTAGGTCATTTTTTCACCATGTCATAATTCTTATCATAACCCTTAATGCGTAATAATTTATTTCAAATATTCACCATTTATTGCATACTCATTTATGCAATTCATAAATTCTAAAGAAAAAAAAGTAAATACATCATAATGTGGGTCTCACATAGTCATGAGGTTCTTATGGCTCTTCCATGACCATACCATAGGACATCATTATGTCCACATGCACACTAGTGGAGTACTATAAAATTTATCAATTAATGGATTCATGATTTACCAAATATAGTAAATACTCTTACTTTTTTAACTTTCACCATAGTTTATACTCTTACTATTCATGTGCATCATCACATATTGATCACCACCTAATTATTTTAGATCAGTATATCCAGATCCAAATAATCATAAATATGTCTGACTAACACCATTTTGCATTTAATATACAATCTACTAAAGCATAAAAAATATTCATTCATGCATTCATACAAGCATACTATAGAGAGCATTATTTATGATGATTATTTATTATCATATACAAATAAATATTCATACATGCATGTGCAAAAATTATAATTCAGCTCTCACTATTATAATGTATTTCATTAAGCCATGACATCTTGAGGTTTTACATATACTAGCTGGACTTTTTCTTCGTTATATATCACCATCATGAGGATATTCACAGACTAGGCTGATTTTTCTTCATAAAGTAAAACATAAATCCACATATCCAAATCTAATTTGGATATATACCAAATCCATATCTAATGAGAGTTATCCTAATTACCATTTTAATATGACAAACATGATGAACAAATTCCAAGGCTTTAATCAAACTACAAGCTTGTGAACATATAAGTTTAGATCCATTACCAGATCCACTCAAACAAATATATTTATATGAGTTCATATCCAAATCCGACTTGAAATGTTATCTATCAAGTCCAACACGATTCATATTAAAATGGATCTTCATATAAGCTTAAATAAAACCATAGGTCACACAAGATTTGACCATAATCCAAATCCATAGTCATAACCATATGTTTTAAATACAAATAGATCAACATCATACATCCAACATTTTATTTATATGGATCCATCTGGGTCAAACCAGGACCCATATAAAAATATATTATTAGGTTCAATATCTAGCTTGTTATTATCCAAATCCACTATAAACTTTGGATCAAATATTGATCCATGTCTCATATTCGGGCATTATACTTTTCTAGATCCATCACAAAGCCTGAATCAAATCTAGACCCATATCTGGGCATCTGAACCCAACACTAGATTCATTCAATAAGATAACCCAATTAAGAAACTATCCAAAATTATACATATATCCGACCATAACTAGGTTCATATCATACTATAAGCTTTGAGTAAAAAATAATTTCAAACTGGATCTTAATACTAATCCAAGTTGAGCTATTTGCTCAACATCTAAATAACCTCAAAATACTCATAAAATGACCCATTCATATATAATATTAGTTCAAGTATGTTTAATTATATTTTCTAGATTCAAAAGTTATTACTAGATATATTTATATCCATTCAAGTTCAACAAGATCCAATAACATTGTTTGGATCCAAAACTAATTCAACTAGACCTATACTCAATCAATTTGATTTATCCAGATCTATACAAGTTCAACCAGATTTAATATGCTTTACTAGATCAAACTAGGTATTTGTCACCTTACTATATTCAAGCATCTTATCCAATATTGATCAGATCCACTCTTAGCCCAAACATAAGATCAAATGGATCTTAGTCCAATTAAACTTAATCCATATAAAAACTGAATCAAAATTAAGTCATATCGGATCCAAATCCATATATAATATGATCCAAACATGAACACAATATAAAGCATATTAAAAATAATATGCAAACACAATATTTTAAGATCAAAAAATTGTATACACATGCAAAAAATTCCTCTTCCATATCAGGGTAGAGATCCAAAGCAAATCAACTAGGTCCAAAAAATTCTTACCAGATCCAACCAGGTTTATAAGAAACTACCTGTATTGAATTGATCCAATCCAAATCTAAACCTGTTTGGATAAAGCTCTGAGAGGTATACGGCTAACTAGAAGTACTTTTCTGCAAAATCAAAAAAGTCAAAAGGTTGTTTTGGGTAACAACAACAAATTAGAATATTAAAATAAAATTTTAAAACTTTCTAAGTTAAACAGAAAAACCAAGTGGTTTACTATAATTTTAGAAAAATTTGAAGCTGTTATGGAAAAACTGAACACAACAACCTTGTCTTGGATAATATCTAGAGAACATGCTTATTTTTGGAATCCCCCAAAATAGATGCATTTGTTTTATAAAATATAGGGTACAAGAGAAATAATCTAAAAAGAATAGGGGCATACTAGTAATCAAACCAAAAGAAAAAATAGATGTAACTGAAAATATCAGAAAAGAAGACCCAAACTGCCTTTCTTTTTTCATTTTTTTTCACCCTCTTTCGTAAAATGGAGAGACCCTTAGGGTTTTCCACTTTTATAAAAGGAGGAAACCAAAGAGAGGAACGGATGAAGGGTGTCACAACTGTCACCTTCACCATGAGTTTTGGCAATCGTTGCCAGACGGGAGAGGCACCACCATCTCAAGAATCTCAGCCTCAACTCCCTCCGCCAGATCTTTGACTCCTACACAGGAGAATCTTTTCCACCATCTCACAGTGTTGCCACCCTCCGACAACACCAACGACACTCTTTAAAACAACGATGACCATGAGCTCTGCGGCTTTTTCTGGGATGTTATGCTCATCGACACCCCTGGCCCTGACCATTTCTTTAAACGTGTGATTTCTTCTTTTAGCTACACTATTATGGTAGGCACTACCAGGCATGGTATACTGAGGCATAATGCCTTTCTCTTTGAGAAATCATGTTAATGGTCATTCTCTTTGCCCCCATCTCAGTAAATCTACCATAATATTCGTTACCTCTATCAGACCTGACTATTTTAAT
This sequence comes from Nuphar pumila, assembly GCF_984573655.1. Lineage (NCBI taxonomy): Eukaryota > Viridiplantae > Streptophyta > Magnoliopsida > Nymphaeales > Nymphaeaceae > Nuphar > Nuphar pumila. The sequence goes on from NC_143250.1 coordinate 134,890,569, forward strand.
AACTTTATCCTTTTATTTCTCTACTTTTTTCTTAAATTTCTTAAACATCTAAAAAATATCAGATTTTTCATAAATCAAGTAGAGATACATATTGTGAATATTCATCAATAAAGGTGACAATATTTTTTGCCTGTGTAACAGGGGGTAAAAGGTCTACATACATCCGTATGGACTATCTCCAATATCTCACTACTACGTTTGGCACCCTCTTTATATGTGTTTGTATGCTTAGCTTTTATGTAATCAACACACGGGTCATTGTCAGTAAAATCTAGAGATTTGAAGATCCCTTCATTTATAAGTCTCTTTATTCTCTTTTCAGATATATGACCCAACCTTCGATGCCAAAGCATGTAGGATTTATCATTTATAATTTATCATGCTACATTTATTCACAACTAAGGTGTATTCAAAAGTCATAGACTCTTGAGTTTGGATCTTCACGTTTAATTTGTACAAACCATCATAAACTAATGCAGAACCAATTTTAATTGAATTTTTGTATATGAATAACTTGGAGTTTTCAAATTTAAAACAATATAGAAATTTATCCAACCTTAAAATTGAAATTAAATTTCTACTATATAATGGAACATAAAAGACATCATGAAGATCTAAATCTATGCATGTATCTAAAGTGATCATGCAGGTCCCAACACCCTTCACATGCGAACGCATCTTGTTCCCCGAATAGATGCTCTTCTCATGCATTGTTGGTTCTCTTCTGTTCAAGAATGACTGTAGACAGTTAAAAATATTAACAATAGCATCAGAGTCAATCCACCAGTTATTTTCAAAAATTTGTAATAAATCACATTCATGAGAAAAAAATAATAAATTACATTTCTTTTCTAACCATTTCTTATACTTTATGCAATGTGCCTTCCCGTGTCCCTTCTTCTTGCAAAAAAAAAAAAACACTTTATGTGAGCAGAATCAGGCTGCTTGCTTGAGATGTCTTATCTCCTGCTGACTTCTTCGTAGCATTTTTCTTAAATGCATTTTTCTATGGTCCTACTTTAGATCCATAAGAAGTCATATGTGCACTGTGCACATTCTTTCCTTTCAATCTCTCTTCTTCCTCAACACACTTGGACATAAGTTTATTGAATGTCCATTCATCATTATGTGTGTTGTACGAGATTTTGAAAGGTCCATACTTCAAAAGTAAGAACGCCAGAATCAAATGCACTAGAAATGATTCAGAAATGGTCAGCTTCATGTCATTCAGCTAAGACACTATGTTCTTTATTTCCAAAATATGCTGACGAATATTACCCCCTTCAGAATATTTTATAGTTATGAGTTTTGACACTAGGGTACTAGCTCTAGTCTTATTTGAACTGACAAATTATGCTTCAATAGCACTCAGGAATTCCTTTACTATCCTACATTGTGGGATAATACTGCGAATATTCTTAGCCACCTTAGATTACAAAAGCAACAGGCTAAGTCTATTCAAACGCTCTCACTTCTCAAAAGCACTCTTTTGTTCAGCAGTGTTTTGATCTGTCAGGGTAGCAGGCTCATCCATTCTTAAGACCAAATCCAAATCCATATACCATAATGTAAAAAATATTTTTTTTCCAATCACTAAAATTAGATCCATCAAGAAAAGGAATAGAACTTGAACCATCTAGAATTACAGAACTAGAAACTATATGACAAAAGACATGTATCAAATTACAACATATACGAGACAAACCTGATAAAAAAAACAATAAATAAAAGGCCCTTAATATGCTTATTTCAGGGCAAGTGTAGGGGGATATTGGAGTCCTACTTTGGTAAGAGCTCTAACACGCGTAATCACTATGCCTACCGGCCACAGATGATAAAACTAAGGCTCATGTGAAGCTAGACCATCAACATATGTTACCTTTGGACACACATATGCGATGTATCTCAACACATTTGCCTTATTTTACCCTACCTAAATTTCAAACACGATAATACTACATTTGAGACGTTTATCATTTTATAAATCTAAGTACAACAATAATATGGGTTAAAACTATATGATAAAACAAAAAATTGACAACATACATGTATTCAGTTACTTTGGTGACATGAATTCACTAAGTCATCTAGCTATCCTTGATGCCAATATTATACATTCATTTATGCATGCATAATTACAAATAAAATGCATGAACAATAATGAGAGCCAAGCTTAAATGGGTAAAAACCCAGGGTCCACAAGTAGGAACCGGTCTAAAACAACCCTGAACTGGTCATCCAAGGGACCGAACCAGTTTTGAACCTTATGAACAGGTGTCAAGTATGAACAAAAGTTCATAAAACCCTGTAACTGTAAGCCAAAATTCCTGTATCTTCTTATATTTATGAAAATAGAGTCTTAGCATCTCAGAACCGGTGAGAAACTGGAAGGAACTGGTCAAAAACAACTCTAAATCGGTCTAAAAAAGGGCCCTATCGGACCCTGATGCGGTTCAGGCCAAATAGTGCCTGCACCCTTACTGGATCTGGGTACCTAATTATAACTGGATTCGGGTCTGACCTGGTACTAACCAGATTCAGGTCTGACTTGGTACAAACCGGATCTGGGTCTGACCCAATATAAGATGGATCTGGGTCTGACCCAGTATAAGTTGGATCTAAGTCTGACCCGGTATAATCTAGATCTGGGTCTAACCTGGTATTTACTAGATCTGGGTCTGACTTGGTACAAACCGAATTTGGGTTTGACTCGGTACATACTGGATTCGGGTTTGACCCAGTTCTAACCGGATCCAAGTTTGACCTGGTACAACCGAGTTCGGGACTGACCCGTTACAAAACTGGATTCGGGTCTGACCCAGTACAAACCGAATTCAGGTCAGACCCATTCTAATCATAACCCGAGTTAGACCCGGTCCTTCTGGATCAGACCCATACCCAGAACCATTATGGGTCTGGGTCCGATTCAAGGAAAACGACAGACCCGATCCACCATGAATGGGTTTGGATTGGGCCTGTCACCGGGTCAAAAATACTGGACCCGATCCAGTTTCAGCATTAAAAACATAAACTCAATTTCTGTTTACAGATCCGGAGAAACCGAAAGGGTTTCTCTCAGGCTTCACAGCGACCCACGTCGCCTGAGCGGCAACCCACGCTGCCTGCCGACGCCCCACACCAGAGCCCTACCGGCAACACTCCTCCCACCTCGCCCGACGGTAGAGAGGAAGACGAAAAAAGAAAGAAGAAAGAGGGCTTCGCCACCCTGGATGTCGCGTGATGCCTGACGGACCACGACACCAGTGAAGCTGTCGGTGAAGGCCGCCTCTTCCCGACGATGCAACCACGTTGTCCTGCAGATGTCAACAATTAAGAAAGCCCCATTGCCCGATGATAGATGGAAACAGAGAATGGGAAAAAAGGGGGTTTTAAAACCCTTGTTGTTGCACGTCGTCGGACGGATGCTGGCAATATGGCGAAAACAACTCACCCCCCGGAGACAGTTGGAGGCAACTCCGACGTCGATCGGCCTCCCTGCAACCCAATGGTGCAGATAAAACCCCAACTTTGCATTTTTTTTTTTGTGTTCGGTTGTCGCCACCTGCAACCAACGTCGCCCCACAATGACTCTGCTTCATCGATGGCCGAATATCGATGAACCACATCGCCTTGCGGCGATGAGCTGCTGGAAAACACTGTCGCCCCATGGCGACAGTCGTTAGAAAAATGCCAATAGGCCCGCCCATAACCCAATGTAGGGGCCTACACAAGAGAAGAGCGATGGCATACTTAGAGCGGCCATGTCGAACTGCAAACAACATGTAAATTAACCTGAATCAGGTGAGTCTAAGATATTCGACTCTTCAGGATCGATCGCCGTCCTCCAATGAGCGCTGACACCTTCAGCGATGGTGAGCAGGATCCAATCCTAGCAATGGAAATCATGTATGATTTCCTGTATTTTTCTGCATAGTGGTCTCTCATCAGTAGTCACTTTTATAGCATTAGTCTTTATTAGGTAATAGTTACATAACTGTTCCCTCCCAAATTCGTGGGGTTTATCCGATAGGGACACATTTATGGAAGTCCTTAACGTGGGTAACTCCCACATTACGTGGGTGACTCCAACATCTGCATCTGCCACCACTATAACAAGGAGGGTGCCATGCTCTTTTGCCGCTCCGACTTCGTGAAGCTTTGCTTGATTTGCGACCACCATGTCCACTCAGCGAACACGCTCTCCAGGAAGCACTCGCGGTTGCAGCTCTACGATAACTGTGGCTCGCAGTCGGCATCCACAGGATGCGTTGGTTCACCATCTTCGATAGCTGGTCGAGGCTTCTTGGACTGCCCGTTGGCTGGGGATCTCGCTTCAGCTTGGGGGTTCGATCTTTCTGATATATATATATATATATATATATATATATATATATATATATATATATATATATATATATATATATATATATATATATATATATATATATATATATTTGACACAAGCAACACATTTTGCCAGAGATGGAGTTCTGTTTCGCCCAAGACGCAGACTGCAACACCCCCCTATGCAACATACTTCCTTCTCTGTTATTATTATTTTTTTTCACTTTTTTATCAACCTCCTACAAAGCCCCACCTCTCCGGTGGCTTCGTCGAACCTAGCCAAAAGGCGAGGCTCGACCGTCTGATAGAGCCTGCACCACTCTTTTTTTTTGTTGTTGTTGTTTCCTCTGCCCCTGACACCGGCACAACTACTGAACGCCTGGCACTGTGGAGTCTCCAAGAGGGTACCCGGTAACCGTGGAGTCTCCAAGGCCCTCCACAACTCTTTTAAGCGCAAGGGCACCCCCGATGAGAGGGTGGGGTATTCACTCTGATTACAGTCGTAGCTCTGTTGTAGAGGACCGAGTCCTCCTCTCGACCCGTTGGAAGATTTGTTGCAAGACAAAAGCCTGGAGGTGGATCCGGTCATGGTGACAAACTCCTAAGTTCAACTATTAGATGTTCGTTCTTCCCCATTATTTTTCAATGAAGCTGAGCCCACGATTGATGTGGACACTCTAAAAAACACTCTATGGACGTGGTGTTCCTAATTGAGACAAAGATCAGTAGCAATCAGTCTGAGATTTTTGAAAGTGGATTTCCAGGATATGCGGTTTTTTGGTAATTCTGATTCCATAGGCCTAGACAGAATCATCTGCCTTGCGGTATTCCCTGCCCAATGGAGAAGATAGGAACTTTAGAGCCATAGGATGTTGTATCTTATCCAACTTTGTATCTAAATATTTATCACATTTTTGCTATAGGGGGCTGATCAAATCATGGAAAAATCACCCCCAGATTAGGTCCCAATGAGGTATGATACAAAGCCAATATATATATATATATATATATATATATATATATATATATATATATATATATATATATATATATATATATATATATATATTATTTTCAATGAAATCTGGTAGGGGTCTGCCTAACCCCAGCTTGCCTTTCAAAAAAAAAGAAAAGAATGGGAATAATGAAAGTACCAAATTATCGAGTAAAAATCACTTTATTTTTACACACACACAAATATATATATATATATATATATATATATATATATAAACCTCCCTAATGAAAATGGTTCCAAACCTACTCAGTGATTTTTTTTGTTCTGACCATTTGGAGACTCAAAATTTTATGAAAATTCCAGGCCATTGTTTTTTCAAATTTCTGGCCGTACAGATGTGCTCAACGTGATTGATTTACTAGATCAACACTTGGATCGTGATTTTTGGATAAAAAATGGTATTTGGAGCCTAGAAAATTTATGAAAATTGTACGCAGTTGGTTTTTAAACTTATAAAACCTTTCACACATGAATCAAATGCTCCAAGAACTGATTCCTATAAAAACAATAATATAGATCACATCTGTATGGTCAATTTAAAAAAAAAACACTAAAAATCTAATAAAATGTATATTAAGTTGGTTTGGGAGGATTTTCCATTGGTTAGGTTATTATTACTCATATATATATATATTTATTTATTTATTGTAAATTGGACCATATGTATGCAACATTCAGTGTTTGTTTAGTAAGAAATGAGTTCTGAATCGTGACTGTGACATGTAAGTTTTCAAAGGTTTAAAAAATCAATGATCCTGACTCAAAAATCACGTCCTTACATCAAAAAATAAAACACGATCCAAGGTCCTACCTTTAGTAAACAAACCATACCCAACACATCTATGGGGTCAGATTGAGCTAATACAACTTACAACTTGCACCTATGATTTCTAGCTCGATAATTCCCTACCTTCCCACTGTTACTTGATGGACTGATGAATTCAGAACAAACATGGGTTCGATCCTGATCGAACAAATTTGTAAGCTGGGTGGTCCACTTATTTATGTCCTCAACATGAGGACATGGTTTCTGGGTCGAATACAAATGGCATCTGGGCCCACTTGGTCTCATGGTTCAGGGTGCAATCGGTTAGGATCATGACAAGCAAATTATCATCCAACTTAATTGGATTGGATGCGGATCCATCAAGGATTGAATGTATCTAAAATCAGGTATTACGTAAAGGAAGCAAACTGCCAGTTGGATTTGACCATGGTCAGATCGGACTAGATCCAATCTGTTCAAATCTGGATCTGATTCTATTCGGGATTCAGGAGCTTGGGCCGATTCATGCATCTCAGCGAAAATGCTACTGAACCGGGTTGACTGCCGGTTCGAAGCGACCCTGTTTATCCGGCGAGGTAATAAAGCTTAGGTGGATTGCCACGTCACAATGGTCACGCGACACAGGTGCGTTACGTGTGGCCCACTATTCATTCACTGTTAGACTGTTAGTGCGCCCTGCGTAAAATTTTAGCGTCCATCTTCCTGATGGACGGTGGAGATGTCCGCAAGCGAATCTCATTGGTGGATGCCACGTCAAGTTCAAGGGACACGTTGCAAGCTCTTTCCACTCGGGGTGTCCCTAGAGTACAGCTATGACGTGGCACGCATTGTACACGTAGGTTGGGTGACACCGTGACAGTGTGCCTCCAACAAGTAAACAGTTTGGATCCGGATCTTCCTTGAGCTAATAGGGTTGGTGACTGGTCCAATATATTGATACTCAAATCACATAATTACCCTTTCAAGTAAGAAATACGAAAACGAAGGAACTTTTTTTTTATCATGCAAATCTTCCGATATTTTCAAAATAAGAAAAAACCGAGAAGAAAAATCCGGGAATTTCCCGCACCATAACGTAAAACAAAAACCAAATATAAATGTTTTAAGTTTGTTTTTCTCGCCTTCCCTCCATGTCCACGCGAACTTTAATTCCCTCCTTCCCTCGTTTCCGCCTTTTCAACCTCTGTGCGTCCTTCCCTCCCTCCCTCAAACCCTAACCCTCTCTTTCCCTCGATAGAAATCCAGCGACGTCCTCCCTCCTCACCCATCGATCCCTCGTCGTCGATCTTCTCCCTCTTCCGTTTCCCGCCCTGACCTCCCTATTCCAAGACGGATGCGGGATCTCTGGAATTTGATGGTCGAAATGATGCGATCCTTTTGAAGGAGGAGGAGGTTCCTAGACCGAGCTTTGCATGGCAGAGCACCACGGCCTCGGTCCCCTGCGGCGGCAGCCGGCCGGACAAATTACCCAGCTGCTCAAGAGGCACTTCCCTTTTGCATCCTCGAAACCTCCGTTCGCCTGGCCAAACGATTACCACCGGTTCCCCGAAAGCAGCGGCCAGGGAGCCGCAGGTGAGGAGGATGATGACGTGATCATCGTGAGGACGCCGGTAATGAATGGATCTATGCTAACGAGGGAATGAATCCTTTCTGTTATCTTTTTGTTTCGTGTGCGGTTTCTTGTTTTGGTGAAGGAATCTCTCAGGTGGATTTCAATCTGTTGTTCTGGTTTAGATTGACATGAACATCTATGATATTTATGTTGTTCGGTAGCCTGAACTGCTAGATGTGTGTGTAGAATTATACACGTTGATGTGCACATTTTTCATTTCTTGTGTTTTTTGTGGTAGTTGTTAATTGTTAGTTGGTATTCCATGCACGAATGTGAAATATTTGAGGACTACTGAGCGTAGTCATGAGTGGCACAAGAAGCCTCTTTATGTGCTGAATTTTTATGTATTTTCTATTTTAGTGCATATCTGGTATATGCCCTCTTTGTCGTAGTACACGTTACCAGTTCATGTGAGCAAATCTGAATATGAATCCGACAACCACATAAGCACCAGAAATATAGAAGCAAGCAAATAAAAGCAAACAAGAATCGCAAAAGAAGATGACACACCAAATTTATGTGGAAAACCTTCAAGGTTAGGGAAAAACCTTCAAGGTTAGGGAAAAACCATGGGGCAAATCTAATCCGCTATGCAATCAACTAATCGATAAGTACATAGACTTTTCTCTGAAGAGCAATATGAAAAACATACCTATCTCAGTCAAAACAAAACCGAGACTAGAAAACCACAAGAAAAGTACCAAGGAAGCCCGAAGATGCAACCACCCTTCTCCCTTCTTCTTCCTTCTCTTCTCCTCTATGTTCTCTTTCTTTCTTTCTTTCCTCTTTTTTTTTTCTATTTGTCAATGCACTCCCCAAGAGGAAGAGAACCCACACGTTCTCTCCTTCTTTTTCTTAATCCCTTCGCAAAAGGGTAAGCCCAAGATGTGAGGTGGGATTAGAATCCTCGTCCCCACCTCTTTCCTATTGGGTCACCCCACCTTATGTAGGGTCAGCTAACCCAATATATTGTTTTGTGCACTTTTAAACTAAAATAAATGTGCTAAACCAACATTAATAAGGATTGAGTTAGGAATATATGCTGAAAAAAAACAATCAATTCTTGTCATGATCCCATTTCAATTTTTTGGATTGGTATTAGATTGTTGGATGTGATTCATCCTAGACTTTGCATAAGCACCTAAACTTTTCATAATGCTAGTCAATTCCAGCATTCCCTCACTACAATACATATGAATGTTGTAATGAGAATAGTTAGATATGTTAAAAATACTATTAATCAGAATGTTATTGCATATTCTGAATCTGATTGGGGAGAAGATGTGAATGATCGACGCTCAACTACTGGATTTTGTGTTTTTGTAGGTGATTCCTTGATATCTTGAAAATGCAAAAAACAACCGAAGGTGTCCTTATCTTTTATAGAAGCCGAATATCGTGCCATGACCACTACGACTTGTGAACTAGTGTGGTTGAGACAATTGCTAGAAAACTTGAGAGTTCACATAGCAGAACCAGAGTTACCGGAAGCGCCTAAGCATATGGGGAAGCGCACTTCCCCGATACACGCTTTGAAAGCGCGAAACGTCGCATTTTTGAAATGCGTGGGGAAGCGTCCCCTTTTTTGGGAAGCACACTTTCCTTTTATGGGAAGCGCGCTTCCCCCACGCTTCCCCCAATTTTTTCATTTTTTTATTTTTTTTCGCTTCCCCCTCGCTTTCGGTTCGCTTCCTAGGTCACTTTCGGTTCGCTTCCGAGGCGGTTCATAATTTTCTTCTAAATGGTCCCACGCTTCCCGTTTCCTAAATTTTTGAAAGTGCCTCGCTTCCCGCTCCCGCTTCCTCGACTGGTAACTCTGACTCAAGATTATGCCGTGACAAAAAAAGCGTCGTCTATATTGTAGGCAATCATACATTTCATGAATGTACTAAACATATAGAAATGAATTGCCACTATGTCCGAGAAGAATTCTTGAAGAAGACCATTAAATTACCATATGTACCATCTGAGTATCAATTGGCATCACTAAGGTGCTTTTGTCCACAAGATTCTACTTCCTTTTAGGCAAACTCTCGGTTGTCACCCGGTGAGTTTGAGGGGGTGTTAGAATCAGAGTTACCAGTCAAGGAAGCGGGAGCGGGAAGCGATACGGGAAGCGGGAGCGGGAAGCGAGGCACTTTAAAAAATTTAGGAAGCGGGGAAGCGTGGGGCCACTTAGAAGAAAATTCCGAACCGTCTCGGAAACGACCTAGGAAGCGAACCGGAAGCGACCTAGGAAGCGAACCGGAAGCGAGGGGAAGCGAAAAAATGAAAAAAATGGGGAAGCGAGGGGGAAGCGTGGGGGAAACGTGGGGGAAGCGTGGGGGAAGCGCTTCCCATAAAAGGGAATCGCGCTTCCCAAAAAAGGGGGACGCTTCCCCTCACGCTTCGGAAGCGCGACGTTTCGCGCTTCCGAAGCGCGCTTCGGGGAAGCGCGCTTCCCCTTTTGCCTAGGCGCTTCCGGTAACTCTGGTTAGAATACATGTATCTTATATATATATACCTATGTCACATAGACTCTTCTAACAGGGCACTGCACCCACGTTGCACCTGCACCCAGGCGGGTGCAATACTTGGACACAACTTCCTTTATGTTAGGTGAAGTCAATCACACTGAGGGCCATTTTTTTTATCCAAAAGTAGATTCAGTTAACTCTAATCAATATATATATATATATATATATATATATATATATATATATATATATATATATATATATATATATCCTCCCCACACCCAAGTTTTTTTAAAGTGCCACATCCACACCCACACCTATGTGATATAGATATATACTTATATATATTTACACATATATATGTGTGTGTTTTTCTTCTTTGTAATAGGTAATACCATCTAAGGGTATTTTGATAATTTTATACATGTAATAGGCTCTGCCCATTAGGGGCAAAATAATTTTGTACATGTAATAGGCTCTGCCCTTTAGGGGCAGAACTGACTTCTTTATTTTATTTTTATTCTGTCCTTTACACTTTTGTAAAGGGCAGTTTTATTCCTTAGTCAATATAGCTGCTGGGAATCTCCGACAACTATATTCAGTTTTGTCTTTTAGTGAATGTAGTTGTTGGGAATCTCCAACAACTATATTTCTAGCTGTTAGGGTCTTTTCCAACAACTATATGGGTCCTCTTGGCCCTCTTGTTTGTATATAAATAGGGACATCTAGTCCCATTAGATGTTATGTATTTTCCTAATGCATATTTGATAAATAAAAATTATTTTTTAAAGATTGTGTACTTGTGTTGGCTTTGTGAGTGCCCCTTTGTGGGTTGTTCTTGTGCTCTTGCTTATAGAAGGCATTCTATATTTGAATCCTTGAGGATTCATTACATGAACCTTCAAAACACAAGCAATAGTTTGAAGTACCCCTGAGATATCTAAGATTCACTTCACTAAATCCTAGTGCTCTCTACCTAGATTAGACAAATACCTGCTAACCACACCAACTGCATAAGCCAAATTTGGCATGTGCATGCGATGACATACATTAGGCTTCCTATTGCTAGGCATGTGAAACTTGAAAAGAAGCGTGTATTCACGACTGGGTTTGGATCTTATCCAAACCCAATTTGAGTTCATCCAATTAGCACTCTAATTAGCACATGTTCATGATCCAAACCCAATTTGAGTTCATCCAATTAGCACTCTAATTAGCACATGTTCATTAAAGGCACTAATGGCATATTGTAATTTATATTTGTTGTATGATGGGTATTTTCGTACCCTAGTAATTGTAACAACATGTATTTAATGGGAAGCCCAATACCACAGTCGGCTATTGGGAAAATTCTGTAGCTTTATTTTCTCTCTCCCATTTGGTGTCTGCTCTTGTGTATGAAACAGGGAACCACGATTTTTATCATGGTATCAGAGCGACAGATCCAAGCTTAAGAATCTTCTTCCTTCATCCGGTAAAGCCTCTTCCCACTCTCTTGCCTTCAAATCATCTCTACTGCCTTCAAAACGAATAAATCAAATCCTTTAAAATAAAGTATTCTTCCTTCTCTTATTAGCCTACCTGTTTCTCTACATATTTCTGTTTCACTGTTTGCTGAACAACCTTCTCTCATTAGCCTACCTGTTTCTCTACATATTTCTGTTTCACTGTTTCCTCTCTATTTTCTTCACGTTATCATATTTTTGTTTCCCTTTTGACTTGTCGCTGCACGTGATCTTATATGTTAACAACACAAATACTCACGCAAGATTGGATTCACATCATTTGATCTTTGTGTGATTCCAAGGCTTGAATAGGGTCACGTCAAATATTTTTTACAAGTTGACTGCATATCAGATTCAGATCTTGGAGTGATCCCAGGTTTGTCCTGATTAACTAATATTACATTAGTTGATCTTTCTCTATCTTCTTCTCTGTTTCACACTGTCTGTTTATATCCCAGAGTCATAAGTCCATATTCCCTCATATTCTGAAATTACACACGCTAATTTTAAAGTAACGTGTCTCTTTGATCAAATTCTAATTCAGAACAGGTTCTTGGTGCATAGTTCTGGTTTTCTGCCTCAGTTTTATCATTCAAATAGTAAAAGAAAAAAATTGGCAGCAGAATTTCTGATGTTAAGTTTTTGTTCTGATTTTCATTAGATTTCAACCGCAATTGGGTCCTTGTCGTAAAGTCATTTTCTTAATTCTTATCTCTTCTTATATTTTTGGTTTCGATAGAATATAGGCTCATTTCCTCACTCTTAGTCTGGTCTTTCCTCAAACTTTCTTAGTCAACTCGTGTCTGAGAAACTGAACAATTCCAATTTTCTAACTTGGAAGCGACAAATCATTTCATTCATAAGAAGTCAGGACCTTTCTTGACATCTGGATGACTCTGTTCCTGTTCCTCTAGAGTTCATATCACAAGAAGCAAAGAATGGTGAGGGAGATCTTTCTATTACCTATGTCAGAAATCCAGAATACGTATCCTGGATGAAGTGAGATCAGGCACTGGTTGCCTATATCACTTCTACATTATCACAGGAAGTGCTTGTGGCGATTCCAGATGACTACTCTGCAATGCAATTATGACATCGATTGGTTCAAACATATTCTCAAGTTTCTCAGGCCAGAATATTATTTTTGAAGAAAGAGTTTCAAATGTTAAGAAAGGACTCCATGACCATTATGGAGTACTTGAACAAAATGAAGACCATTACAGATCAGCTGGCCATCGTGGAATGCGCAATTAGTGACAAAGATATGGTGCAACAAACTTTGAGTGGGCTGAGATCGGATTATCATATGATGGTTACTTCCTTATTGTGTTTGTCAGAGTTACCTGCTTTTGAAGATCTTCGTGCCAAGCTTTTGCAGTATGAGATGGCCCTAAAGGGATTTTCTGAAGATACTCATTCTCAAGGTGGAGCAGACACTGTTCTTGCCACAGGAGTTGCATATGGGCGAGGACGTGGTAGATATGATTTTCGAGATAGAGGGAGTCAAGAAAGAAATGGACAAGGAAGTCGTGGAATATTACCTACACCCTATGTCACATGGGTGCGGGTGCGGGGATTCGACACTTCCAAAAAACCCGGGTGCGGGGTGCGGCAGGGGCAAAAATGTAATATATATATAAAGGGGGTCGGGGAATAAGGGTTTTTTTTTTTTTATTTTGCAGCTGTCAGCTGCTGACAGTCTGTCAGCAGCTGACAGACAGCTGCTGTCAGCAGCTGACAGCTGCAGCAACTGACAGCAGCTGACAGACTGTCAGCAGCTGACTCAGCATAATTTTTTTTTTTAAAAATTCGAGAAGCCCATTTTGGCAATTTAAAAAAAAAAAAAAAAACAGCAGCTGTCAGCAGCTGACAGCAGCAGCAGCTGTCAGCAGCTGACTCAGCATAATTTTTTTAAAAAAGAAATTCGAGAAGCCCATTTGGGCAATTTTTTTTTAAAAAAAAAACAGTAGCTGTCAGCAGCTGACAGACTGTTCATAATTTTTTTTAAAAAAAATTCGAGAAGCCCATTTGGGCAATTTTTTTTTTTTTAAAAAAGGACCTTAATGATCCTGGGTGCGGTCAACGCACCCAGGATCGGGTTGACCGCACCCAGTGCGGCACCCGCACCCGCACCCGCACCCGCGTCGAGTCGCGTCGACGCGGGTGCGGCACCCTCCTAGCCGAATCCCTGTGACATAGCCTACACCTAATATTCCACCCAGTGGGCAAAGGCAAAGATCAATGCCGACTTGTTTTCTATGCAATAAAAGGGGGCATATCAAAGTAAATTGTTGGTTCAATCCTCAAAATAAAGGTAAACGACCAGAGACAAGCAAGGGGTCAGATAAATTGAAGAACAGTGACGAAGTCAAGGAGTTGTTACTCTCTGCTCTAACTGAATTGAACTTAAAGCAAAATGATCAGGGCACTTGGTATGTCGATTCTGGTGCAGCCACTCATGTCACTGGTGATGTTGGTAAGCTCCTAACTTGTGTTCCCTATGCTGGTAAAAATAGTATAGTCACTGGAGATGGGTCTCACCATCGCATTTCTCACATTGGAAACTTTGTCATACCTATGTCTACTTCCCTTGCTCTTTCAAATGTCATTTATGCTCCAAATATGAAGAAAAATATTGTTTCTGTCTCTAAGCTTGTTGATGACATCAATGCCTTAGTTGAGTTTACTTCTTTTTCTGTTCGTGTTAAGGATCTCCACACGAGGAAAACGTTCGTTGAATGAAAGCGACAAGGGAATATGTACGTGTTTCAAGAGAATCCTTCTACTTTGAAGCTCACATCATCATCTTCAACTTCTTCTAAAAATGTTTTTAGCCTTTCTGAGTGTAATAAGCCAAATCTTTGGCATGGTCGTTTGGGTCATTGTAGTAGTTGTTTTATTGAAAAGCTTGTTTCTAGCAGTCTTATTCCCAAGTCAAGTCTAAATTTAAATGTCGATGATAAGAAATGTTCTAGTTGTCTTCAATGTAAGAGTCATGTCCTTCAATTTCATTCTATTAATAAAAGAGCTTCAAAGCCTTTTGAAATTATTTGTTCTGATGTTTGGGGTCCGGCTCCAGTTCCCTCCATGTCTGGCATCAGGTATTACCTCATTTTTGTTGATAGCTATTCTCGGTATACATGGATCTTCTTTATGAAATGTAAGTCTAAAACATTCAAGTTATTTGAGAATTTTCATTCCTTTGTTCAAAATCAATTCTCTGATAATATCATTTGTTTCCAATGTGATGAAGGGGGTGAATTCTCCTCAAATGACTAATAAATTTCTCCAGACAAATGGAATACGTAGGCAGGTGTCTTGTCCTCATACACCTCAACAGAATGGGATTGCTGAACGCAAGCATCGCCATATTGTCGAGAGTGCATTGAGCATGATGCATGATAGTAACCTTCCAGTTACCTTCTAGGCAGAGGCCTTTCATTCAGTCGTTCATATCATAAATCGATTGCCCATGAATATCTTGGAAAACAAATCACCCTACCTTTCCTTACATGGTGTTCATCCAAATTATCATGATTTGCGAGTATTCGGGTGTGTATCTTTTGTTCATGTTGACAGTTCAATGCGACACAAGTTTCAGGATAAGGCCTTGAAGTGCAGATTTGTGGGGTATGCTGATGATTATAAAGGGTATAAATGCTATGATCCCGTGAGCAAGCGTATCAAAATATCTAGGAATGTTGTATTTAATGAATTGAATTTTGATCACAAGGTTGACACCCTTCATGAAATTGAAGTTTATCACCCCTGGTTGAACTCTGACCTCTTCTCTAATGTTAATGATGTTTGCTCTTCAGAATTTAATAAAAGAGATGAGGGAAACATGTCTGATGCTGTACAAACGACTAAGGAAAGTGTCATTTCCGATCCACTCTTGCCTCTTGAAAGGTATAAAGGCATTGTTTACTCTCGACGTGAGAAGGGGATTCTTCTTAATTCTAATCAAGAGATGAATTCTTCTTCTGCTCCCAGAAGAACCACTCGACCCCAACATCCTATTGATAGATGGGTAAGTTATGAGAATTTCACTATGGATTTTCAACTCTTCTTAACCTCTCTAGGTAAGAAAGATTAGCCCACGACTTTCTATCAAGCAACAAATTCTAAGCGATGGATTGAAGCTATGAATGAAGAAATGGAGGCTCTTCATGAATGTGGTACTTGGGAGATTGTTCCTAGACCACATGATCGAAATGTAGTTGGGTCCAAGTGGGTGTACAAAATAAAGTATAAGTCGGATGGTACTATTGAGCGATATAAGGCTAGGCTAGTTGCCAAGGGATTCACCCAGGAGCAAGGACAAGATTACGATGAGACCTTCAGTCCGATTGTGAAAATGGGTACTATTTGAATCATACTATCATTGGCTATTGAACATCAGTGGATTATCAGTCAACTGGATGTAAAAAATGCATTTTTACATGGAACTCTAAAGGAAGAAGTGTACATGGAACAACCCACTGGGTATGTAGAAGGGAACTCCAGAGAATATGTGTGTCGATTAAAAAGAGTTATATATGGTTTGAAGCAAGCCTCTCGATCTTGGTTTGACAGTTTTTCTCTTGAAATAGAGAAATATGGTTTTAGTCGTTCGCTTCTTGATCATTCACTTTTCATATTCAAATGTAACAACACAATTACCTTATTATTGATATATGTAGATGACATAATCATTACAGGTAACTCTGCTGAACACATTGAGCAGGTCAAAGAACTCCTGAACCACAGGTTCAAGATGAAAGACCTTGGTAAACTGCGATATTTTCTTGGAGTAGAAGTTGACAGAACTATTGAAGGCATGACACTTACCCAACATAAGTATACCATTGATGTTCTCAACAAAGCAGGTATGAAAGATTGCAAGCCTTTAAGCACACCCAGTGTACTTCATCAGAAACTCAGTTCCAGAGATGGCGATTTGTATGAGGATCCTACAGGATATCGCAGGATAATGGGGATGCTTCAATATCTCACTTTTACTCGCTCTGGTATTGTCTATTCAGTCAATCAGGTATCTCAGTTCATGCATGAACCGCATATTGGACATATGGAAGCTGTTAAACGTATTCTTCGATATTTGAAGGGAACTATTGGGGATGATCTTTTGTACAAAAAGAGTATGAATGAACATAACATGCATGAACTTCTGGTTTACACAAATGCAGACTGGGCAAGAGATCCAGATGAACGTAGGTCAATGTCAGGATACTGTATTTTCGTTGGCCTAAATCTTGTCTCTTGGAGTAGTAGAAAACAAAGGGCTATTGTCAGATCAAGCATAGAAGCTGAATAAAGATCAATGACAGCTGCTACAACTGAAGTAACATGGATTAGACATTTGTTGACAGAAGTAGGAGAATCAATATCTAAATGTATTCTCCTATGTGACAATCAAAGTGCCATCAACATGTCATTCAATCCTATTTACCACAGCCGTGCCAAGCATATTTAAATTGATCAACATTTTGTAAGACAAAAAATTGAAGAGAAAAAAATTGAACCAGAATTTGTTCGGACTACTGATCAAGTTGCTGACTTGTTTACCAAAGGGCTTATCAAGGACCGATTCTGGATGTTGAAAGGCAAGTTGTTCATGGTTCAAAACCATGTACAACTTGAGGGAGGATGAAAAAAAGCGTGTATTCACGACTGGGTTTGGATCTTATCCAAACCCAATTTGAGTTCATCCAATTAGCACTCTAATTAGCACATGTTCATTAAAGGCACTAATAGCATATTGTAATTTACATTTGTTGTATGATGGGTATTTTCGTACCCTAGTAATTATAACATGTATTTAATGGGAAGCCCAATACCACAGTCGGCTATTGGGAAAATTCTGCAGCTTTCTTTTCTCTCTCCCATTCAGTGTCTGCTCTTGTGTATGAAATAGGGAACCACGATTTCTATCAAAACTTGCTCCATGCTCTTTTGCTCATCTGTACTAGAGGGACACTGCTCACTGCTTAACTTGAAGTGACCTGCAAGTGGGGTTCCAACTGGCTGAGCATCTTTTATATTGAATTTATCAAGCACCTTTTCAACATATTTTTCTTGTTACGAACACAACTTGGCCTTCCTGTTGTGAGTGATTCTCATACTCAGTATTTGTTGTGCTGCCTCCAAGTCCTTTATATTAAAGAACTTGCTCATGTCTTATTTTAGCCTGTCAATCATGTGAATATCTTGCCCAATAATCAACATATCATCTAATATAACAGAATAATAATAAAACTACTTTTCATTTTTTTATGTAAACACAATGATTTGCTGCTGATCTTTGGTATTCGTGACCCATCATAAATGAATCAAACTTCTTGTACCACTTTTGCGGTGCGTGTTTCAACCCATACAAACTCTTCTTCAGTTTGCAAACCAATTAAAACATTCTGGTTGAGTAATGTAGATTTCTTCCTCTAAATTGCTACGAAGGAATGTTGTCTTAACATCCAAGCTCAATATCACTTGAATTGATGACATCTCAACAATAGGAGAAAAGATTTCATCAAAATCAACACCCTTCTTTTTTGTGCAACCTTTTTTACCACTAATCTGGCTTTGTAACTCATTCGCCATTGCCTTTCACTCTTCAACTTGTAAATCCACCTGTTTTATAATACCTTTTTACATTTTGGTAACTCTACCAAGTCATAGTTATGATTCTTATGTAAAGAATTCAACTTTTCCTGCATAGCTTGTAGCCACTTATTCTTATGAGTGTCAACTTGCACTTCTGCAAAACTTTCTGGTTAACCACTATCAATAAGCATACTATATTCATTAGAAGAATATTTAGTAGAAGGAATGCAACCTCTTTTGCCTCTCCCGAATTGATCCTCAGGTGGCTCTACATGAGGGATTTGCTCTCCCTCCAATTCATATCCATGATCAACCTGATCATCTAGGGGAACATCATCTGGTTGTTCCTCTTGTTCTATCCATTCTTCTCAGCATGTTCTTCAACTTCTTCTTGTGCACTTTGTTGCACTGGGTGTTGCTCTGTTGGAGGCATAGAGACATCTCCTGATATTTCTTTAGGCTTTTCAAACTTCTCAAAGTCTTAATTGTCTCATCCTCCCTAAACACCACTCTTGTGCATGGTATTAGTCTTCAGATCCCAAAGCTTGTAGCCAAATTCCTCATCTACATAGCCAATAAATACTTGTGGCACTGCTTTCTCATTCAATTTAGATCTCAACTCTTTGGGTACATTCATGAATGCCTTGCAACCAAAAGCACGAAGATGATCATAGGACACATCCTTTCCAGACCAAACCCCTCTGAGGAATATCTCCCTCTAATGGTACGGAAGGAGACTGGTTAATCAGGTACATTGCAATCCACATAGCTTCACTCTAAAAAGACTTTGGCAGCTTGGAACTAGAGAGAATGCATCTTATTCTCTCTACAATTGTCCTGTTTATCCTCTCCGCAACTCCATTATGCCGTGCAGTGTAGGGAACAATCTTCTCATGTTGAATCCCATGTTTCATACAATACTTCTTCCATGACCATGCCCAATATTCATCACCATTGTTTATATGTAATTGCTTCAAGTGCTTAACTTTGAAAATATTGCTTAACTTCACTTTTACTTTTCATAACATATTCCCACTCTTGCATAGATGCATCATCTATGAAAGTAATAAAATAAAAAGCACCACCCTTAAATTTCACATTTATGGGACCACATACATAAGAATAAACAATAACTAAAATATCATTGGCACTTTTGGGGTGATTCTTATGAAAAGAAACTCTATGTTCTTATCAACTAGACAACGATCACATAAGTTCAAATGCATACCTTTCACCTTAGGAAGGAGATTTTTCTTCACCAATAAATCCATCACCTTCTCGTTCATGTGTCCCAATCGTCTATGCCACAAACCTGACAAAATAGCATGAGCCATAGCGATCACCTCACCCTTGGTGATCCATGTCTTCATGCCATAAAGTGTGCCATGCTTGTTGCTATTGGGATATGACGTGATCTGGACCTGAATCTGGATATGCTTGATCCATATGTATTTTGTGTTTGTATTGTTTTTTCTTATTCTTGTATTTACCTTTTTATGTAAAATCATGTGTTTGTATCAGTACGGGCATTCTGGTCACATAAAATACTTGTGTTCAATATGAAGGAAAGATATGGAGCATGGCCCACGTTGGGAATCATGCATTTATACAACCCTAAGTCTCTATCGTCTCCTTTTGTTCTGCTAAATACTTTTGTCTTTAGTCTTTCTAAGTCAAATAAGCTAGGTATCTGGCACAGTCAATTGAGTCATTGTAGTTGTGTTTTTGTTGAAAGATTGGTCTCTAGTGGATTATTATGTAAGTCAAGTTTGAGTCAAGAGTCTGATATTCATGTTTGTCCAAGTTATCAGTTGTGCAAGTCATGTACTTCCTTTCAATTCCTATAATAAAAGAGCTTCAAAACCTTTTGAGTTTATTCATTATAATGTTTGGGGGCCTGCCCCTGTTTTGTCTCTTTCGGGAAGAAGATATTATGTTACTTTCATCGATGACTATTCTCGATTTACATGGATATATTTTATGAGGCAAAAGTCTGAGGCTTTTAATTTGTTTCATAAACTTCTTTTCTTTGTTCAAAACTAGTTCTCCACTAGTATTCTTAACTTCTAGTGTGGCAGTGGAGGTGAATATTTGTCGAAGAGATTCCACTCGTCATCTGTTTTATCCTTCAACTTCTCAATCCCCTTAATAGGCTCATAGACATCCTTACAATAAAGAACACTTTTCATCTTTGCCTTTCATATCACATAATTGTCTCTATTAAGACAAATCATCCTCCCAACCGTCGGATTCTTTTTGTCTCACGTGATACAAAAACTCTGAATTTTAGCTCTATACCACTGTGTCGTATGACACGTTACCTGTTCATATGAGCAAATCAACAAGAATCACAAAACAAGACGACACACCAAATTTACATGGAAAACCCTCGAGGTGAGGGAAAAAAAACACAGGGCAAATCTGATCCACTATGTAATTAAATAATCAATAAGTACATCGATTTCTCTCTAAAGAGCAATATGAGAAACATACCTATCTCTGTCAAAGAACAAATCCGAGACTAGAAACCACAAGAAAAGTACCAAGGAAGCCTTGAGATACAACCACCCTTCTTCCTCTTTTCTCTCTCTTCTCTTCTCTTCTCTATGTTTTCTCTCTTTCTTTCTTCATTTTTTCCCTTTTTTTTTGTCAATGCACTCTCCAAGAGGAAGAGAACCCACACGCTCTCTCCTTCCTTTTCTTAATCCCTTCACAAAAGGATAAGCCCAAGATGTGAGGTGGGATTGGAATCCTCGTCCCTACCTCTTTCCTATTGGGACACACACACACACACACACACACACACACACACACACACACTTAAGATGTGGCTGTTTCTGCACCTTGTGATCATCCCGAAAAACTATATTGGGCAAAATTTTCATTACTTTTTGCATTAAGCTCCAGCGGTCTCTGCGTCTTTAATTCATTTCCCACTTGTTACAGGGAGCTGAAAGATATCATATGAGTCTGGCTAATATTTAACAAGGAAAGCATTTAAAAGCCCAGAAATTTTTTGTTTTTGCTGGTTTTTTGGAATATAATTTGCAAATTCTTCTTTCTTCAGCTACTATCTTCCTATATTTTCTGATGATTTTGATGTCATTCACTTGCCTACCTGGTTATTGAATTTTTTATCTTCCTGGCTCACCATTAAAATTCTAAGCGGCATAGTGTCTCTCTTATGGGACAGGTGAATGCCAAAATTGGTTTTGGGAATAGCCTGTGGCCAGTGTGTTGATTGTGAACTATCATTAGTTTGCTGAGATTTTGATGAGATGTTCAGATTGTTCAAGTTCCCTTAATATGGTTGCAGCGTTGTCATAAGGGATTCTGAACATTTGTCTTGTCAAGTAGTGCAAAACATGCTCAATGGGAGTTTTCTGAACGATAGAACTTCCTTTAGGTCACTGAGATAACGTGAGCCCAATGTCTCGAGAATATGCTTTTGCTTCTGGCTTAGCAATCTTAAATAATGCTCTTCTGGGATGTTAGTCTTGAGAGTATTTTATCTACTACAACATGCTAGCGTTTTATTGTTTGTCAATTGCAGGTGATAACAGAGCATGGGGAGCCATCTTACATGAATCTACGAGTATTAATGGGCTTGGTTCGGACATAGGTGGAACCAGACCCAGACCTGATTTGAGATACTGGTACCGGGTCTGGACCTGGTTCCAATTGGACCCACCATAAGAGAAACCAATACCCGAATCCTATAAGGATTACGTGAACCAGACCTGGACCATACCCTGTAAAATAATATTTTTTATCCTTTTTACATTGAAAACTTGTGGATCTTAGTTAGAACTCGGGTCGGGCTGGGGTCTGGTATGAAATTTCACAAACCATACCTGGCTCCATATATTAATCGGACCCGTCGGGTCCAACCCGGATTGTAATCAGACCTTATTTATCATCAAACCCTGACCCTATAGGGTTTGGTATGGGCCGGGTCCGGGTCAAACCCGACTCATTGACACTCCTATGAGCATATGATTCATAACAAGGATGGTATTGTGTGTATGTGAGAACTCTTTTTCCCCACTTTTTTACTAGCTGATCTTAATTTCTGCATCATGGACCTTTTTTGGTTGTTTTGGTTGGCTTCCAATTAGCATAAACTGCTCCTAGGAAAGAGGAGATATTCAAATTGTCACATCATGCTATATCTAAGAAAGTTGAGGGTAGTTGGTTGTCAAGATTTATCACTCATTGTATGTATCAAAGTCACAGATTCAAGATAGGTTCATGCTCAAAACTTTCCTCTTATTCCATTTTTGGGTCCAAACTTCTGCATCATACATGAAATGAGTTATTGAGGTTGGTATCTTTCCATTACTATTTCTTTCAGATATTTTGAATCTGGGTCTAGTTTTGATCTTTTTCACCGGAGTTCATTGAGCCCAAGAAGAACCACTAGAGATATTTTTATTTTATCTTGAAAATGTATTTGATTATACTGATCTTCAACTAACTAGAGTGCTAGACTATTGAGGGAAAGGAAAACTTAAGGAAAGTTTGCGGCTTATTGTCATCAACAATAACAAAACTAGAGGATTTGGAAGATCTCTATCTTCCTAGCCTTACATCAATTATCGTCAGCTACCAATAAATAATATACAATTCTATTTATTGCAGAAAACGATCAGATCACGAAGCACCAGTTTAATGTATTGTTTAAATACTTGTTAAATGATCTAACGATAAAAATTTTGATCCTGATATCTGTACAGATTCTACCTAAGTGGTATCTCCTAGATTTTTTTTATCATGAATCACTTAGAATGTCATGTTCATTTTTGGTATAAAGGGACTTTATTCTTTAAAATATGTCATGTAAATTGTGGAGATACTGGACTACACAAGGTTACCGGAAGCGCCCTTAGTAGTGGGGAAGCACGCTTCCCCGAAGCACGTTTCGGAAGCACGAAATGTCACGCTTCCGAAACGTGCTGGGAAGCACACCCAAAAAACGGGAAGTGCGCTTCCCCTTTTTCTTTTATTTTTTTTTTTTGTATTTTATTTTATTTTTTATCCTTTTTCGCGTCCCCTTCGCTTCCAGTTTGATTCCCAAGTCGGTTTCGAGACGACTTTTGGTTCACTTGTAAGTCGTCCCACGCTTCCCGCTTCTTAAAATTTTGAAAGTGCCTCGCTTCCCGCTTCCGCTTCCCGTATCACTTCCCGCTCCTGCTTCCTCGAGACTAGCAACTCTAGGACTACATATTTCATGAAACTAAAGTACGTTATTGGGAATTTGTCACAAGTGCTCTTTCCCCATTTTTTATGGAGTGAGAATGTTGTGGGTCAAAACAATGTTTTGATGCTGTTGATTGTTCTCTCAATTCCAGGATCCAGACATGCTAACATATTTGTACATTGGTGCTTGTGCTGATACCTTGTCATACAAACATTTTTAGAATTTTGTGTCAGTGCCCTTTGTACCCGCGTCATACCTTTCACCCACACCCCTACCTATATAACATAGCTAAGCCTTTTAGACATGATTTGTCAAAGTACACGTGATTATTTATTTCCTAAATTGAAATGTTATTCTTGAATTCTTAACCAACTAGCATAAAATACCAAATTCTCCATTAAAAATCTAGTTTCCCTTTTGAAAATGAAACTTGTGAATTTTTGCCATAATTTGTTAAAATTGTCATTTTTTAGGAGCTAATTTGAGTTAGGTGAACAGAAAGTAACTGAAATGGCCATCCAAGCTATTTCTAAAAGGTTAGGTGCTTATCTTAAATATTTGAAACTTGAGGCAACTAAATGTAAATTTGCTATAGGTTAGGCACCTATATGTAAATGACCCTTATTATTTTTGACCTTGCCTGTTCTGGCAGTTAAAACAAAAGGCTGAAGTGGAAGAGCATGAAGCTGAATCTAGTAATTACACAGCTGGTCAAGCTTACATTGAAGTGGTCAACAGTCCCTTTCACACACCTGTATCAGGAAAGGGTGGGAAGATTTACAGCAGGGGAAAGATTTCTAAGAATTTGAGATCTGGACCTCAAACCCCCGTGTCAAATGCTGGTGATCACACTGATACTCTAATTACACCCTGTAATTTTTATTGATGATAAGTGTTTTTATTTGTTGTTACATAGGAGCTTTTCCTCCATTACTTGCAGGATCACCATCTACCAATGCACTAACACCTGTTGGGACATGCCGTTATGATAGCTCTCTAGGTAACAGAGGCACAACTTGAAGAATGTTCCTCAATTTCTTAGAAAGCAATGCTCCTCATTTGATCAAGCAACTTGAAGATAGTTCTGATTTAGATGCCTCTCTGACTCTATATAGGTCTTCTGACAAAGAAGTTCATCAATTTGATCAAGCAAGCTGAAGACGGTGTTCTAGATTTGAACAAGGCAGCAAATAGCTTGGAGGTAACCACATGACCAATTGTAGTTTATCATCTGCTTCTGAGCAATGGACAGTTGATTATGTTGTCTAAATTTAAGGTAGCTCAAGTAACGTTTGTTTCTGATATACAGGTTCAGAAAAGGCGCATATATGACATTACAAATGTCTTAGAGGGAATAGGACTTATAGAGAAGAAATTAAAGAACAGAATACGCTGGAAGTAGTCACAAGTCTCTCCTTTATATTTGAAGGCTAACCTTGATTTCTGTGGAAACTTCTGTTGCTACATTTATCTCCTTCAAATCATCAACTTACTTGATAGAGTACTTTGTAGGGGCTTGGATGCTTCTAGGCCTGGGAATGTTGATGATAATATTGCACTTTTACAGGTTTGGAAAAATTCTCAAGTAATCTTGTTTTATTTATTTGCCATTTGTCCTTTTTCAGTTGAGGTTGTTTTGAACCTGTCAAGCTATTTTGCAGTTAAAAGCTACAGGCATACTTAGGCATTGAAGCGTGTTTTTTCACCTAAACTGCCAAGTGTCAGTATGCCTGAAAGGGAAAAAAAGTCCACAAGAGTAAAGAAAAATTGGCCTTAGATGCAAGAGGTTCAAAGCAAGGAACAAAACATATTCTAAACTGGTGTTTCTGTTAATATATATATAGTTATTAATCTTGTAATAGTTAAATGCCCTATAGGGGCATTTTAGTCATTTCTCTTTGTAATAAAACTGTTTATTAAAACAATTATTATTTATTTTCTGTTTTTTGTAAATTAGATGAGCCATTAGGGGCTCCCAACGGTCAGAAATCTGATTGTTGGGAGCTTCCAATGACTCTATTGGGAGCAAAGTTACTGGAAGCTCCCTTGGGAGTGGGGAAGCACGCTTCCCCGAAGCGCGTCTGAAATATGCTGAGAAGCGCACCAAAAAAATAGGAAGCATGTTTCTCCTGAATGGGAAGCTCCCTTCCCCCTCGCTACCCACTTTTTTTCATTTTTTTTTGTATTTTTATTTTATTTTTTATTTTTCGCTTCCCCCTCACTTCCTAGGTCGCTTTCGAGACGATTCCTGGTTTGCTTCTAAGTCTTCCCACGTTTCCCGCTTCATAAAATTTTGAAAGTGCCTCGCTTCCCGCTTCCTGGACTGACAACTCTGTTTGGGAGCCCTCAATGGCCTCTTTCTTCTACTCCTTCCTCATGTATAAATAAGGGTATGATCTTTCCCTATTTTTTATGTTTTTTACATAATCACTTTCTCAATAAAGATCCTTTAAAGCCATTGGCTTGTGCTTGTGCACTTTTTGTGAATGTCATCTTGTAAGCCCTTAGTGGCATTGTTTTATCACTTCTGCTATTTCATTACATGGTATCAGAGTCATCGGGTTATTGAGGAGGTGCATCTTCAAAGTGATCGCGTGTTCGTGGTGATTCAAAGTAAGAAAAAGCTTTTTCAAACGCTTTTGCACATTATTTTCTCTTATTCTTTCTCTTACTATCCCTCTCTTCAAGAATGGAGCATGAACAAAAAATTGATCTCTCCTTTAAGCTAAATGACACACATTAGCTAAATGACAAAAATTACATGACGTGGGCATCCGCTATAGAGAACAATTTCAAAGGAAAGAAACTTTGAGATTATGTCATGGGCATCGTTTTAGAACCACAAATCAAGTTCACAAACAAGGAAGGAGATCAATAGAAAGCCTTAGAAGGTGATGCACGCATGAAAACCATTCAAGACCATCAAACTAAGGTAGAGGATTGGGAAAACAACCTTGCAAAGATTCTTGGATGGTTTATGAACAATGTTGATTTCAAGATATGTACTAACATTGCCAAATTTCGTAAAAACAATGATGTTTGGTTCTTTTTGAAGGGTATGTATACCCAAAAAGATCTTGCAAGACAAGATATGAACAATCAAACAAGGTGAAATGAGTGTTTGTGATTATTTTAGTTCTCTTGGCCCACTTTAGGACGAATTATCTTTTCTTGAACTCAAGTGAGTTGCTAGTGAAGATGTGGAGCTAAGGAGAGAACAAATGAAAAAAAAAGCATTTTTTTCAATTTTTACATGGGCTTAGGCTCGAGTTTGAGCAAGTAAGATTGTCTCTCCTCTATAGAACTAAAGCTCTTTCGTTGGAAGATGCAGTTGCTGAAGTTTGCTAAGAAGAAACTCGTCATGGTATGGTTAAAGGGGGAGATGAAATATTGGCCATCTCTAAACCCAACAATCATGTTAAATCTTACAAGCCTCTATACTTTGAGAGGCAAAATAACTATAATGGTGAGTATATGAAAGTCATTTGTCACCATTGCCATGAACCGGGACATATAAGGTCAAATTGTTTCAAACTTAATGATATCTCCAAAAATAAAGTAGCTTCCATTGATGAAACTACATCAAAGAAAGAAGAATCTACTAGAAGAGGAGGAGATACTTTTTCACTTACCCAACTATCGGAGACACTCAAACAACTACTTAAATCTCCATCAACTTCGGGGGCTACACTAACATGTTCCCCTTTTCCAGGTATGTGTTCTTGGATCCTTGACTCGGGAGCTTCTTTTAATATGTCTCCACATGAAAATAGTCTATCTAATGTTTGCACTAATTCAAAAAGTTCCTATGCTTTCACTGACGATGGAATATCCTTGCAAATTAAAAGTATTGGAACCTTAGAGTCTTCTCAAAACTTTTGTGTCTCAAAAATTAAAGTTTTAAAATTAAATTTAAATCTTTTTTCAGTTTCTCAAATATCTGATTATGGATGTGAAATCTCCTTCTCACCTAAGGCTTGCTTTGTGCAGGATCTTTGGTCTGGAAAGTGGATTGGGAAAGACCATAGGAGAGAAGATCTGTACTGCATGAAATATTTAAATGGATTGGGAAAGACCATAGGAGAGAAGATCTGTACTGCATGAAATATTTAAATTTTTGTAACTATGTCCAAGATAAATACATTGAAACTTGGCATAAGAGACTTGGACATCCAAGCTATTCAAAGATGTATCTTTTTCCTTTTGGGAAAAATTTTTGTAATGAGAAAGAATTAATTTGCAAGGATTGTATTTTTGAAAAAAATGAAAGCTATTTCATTTCCAAATAAAACATTTGTCTCTAAAAGAACTTTTGTCAAAAGGAGGTTATTCATATTATGTTACATTTATTGATGATTTCACTAGATATGTGTGGATTTACTTCTTTAATCTCAAATCCGATGTTTTTTCTTGTTTTAAAAAATTTCACATGATTATTAAAAATCAATTTCAAAGCAATATTTTCATCCTTAGATTCGACTCGGGTGGAGAATACCTATCAAAAGAATTTCAAAATTATTTAAAACAAAACGAGATTTGTCATCAAAAATCTTGTCCAAGAACTTCTTAACAAAACAGATCAGCCGAAAAAAACAGACATATTATAAAAACCGATAGGACCTTACTTATCTTTAAAAATGTTTCAAAGAGTTTTTGAGTCGAGGCCGTTCTAACATCAACTTACTTGATAAATAAAAGGCCCTCATCATTCCTTCAAAATATTTTTTCATATGAAAAACTATTTGAAAGAACTCCCGATTATAAACATTTGAGAATTTTTGTAAATGTTTTGTCCTTTTGCACAAGCAAGACAAATTATCTTCAAAAGTCATTGAATGTGTCTTCATGGGTTATAGAGAAAATAAAAAAAGGTTTTAGATGCTTTGACTTCAAGAATAACAAACTTTATGTTTCCAAGGATGTGACTTTTTTATAAAATGAAAATAGATTTGAGATAACTAAGGAAAAAAGGAAGTAGATTGTAACTTCCTATTTGGTTTCTTGTCACAAGAAGAATTAACCTCTTGTGATGTTTCTTCGATTGATAATTTCTTGAGTGATAATGATGGGCATTATAATGTTGAAAATGCCGAATCAAGTAATGATAATATTATGGATAAACCAATATAAGTGTATACCCGACGTGATCAAGAGAACCCTCCAAGTGCCTTAGAAAAATATACACATGATTCTTCTATAGAAGAAACCCCACTTAGAAGATCCAATCGTGTCTCTATTTCACCTGGTAGGTTTGTATCATGATACTTTGATACCAAATTATAGGGCATGCTTAATAGCCTTACATTCTTACTATGAACTATCACGCTATAACAATGCTAAAACTATTCCACATTGGGTTGAAGCAATGAACGTAGAATTAGATGCTCTTAAAAGGGCTAATACTTGAAAAATAACTTCATTACTCTTAGGGAAGAAAGCTATAAGATGTAGATGAGTTTTTAAGGTCAAAACTAAGAGTGATGGGACCCTAAAAAGATATAAAACCATGTTAGTTGTCAAAAAATATTTTCATGAATATGGAATTGACTATGATGAAACCTTTACCCCAGTAGCTATAATGATCAGTCTTAGGACTCTCATAACAGTTGTTTCAATCCAAAAATGACCCATATATCAACTTGATGTTAAAAATACTTTTCTTAATGGAGAATTAAGTGAGGAGGTTTATATGAACCCTCCACTGGGAGTTAGTATTGAAAATGGTAAAATTCTTAAATTGAAAAAGGCCTTGCATGGCCTTAAGCAAGCCCTAAAGGCCTTGGATGATAGATTTAGTAGTATCATGTCTTCTTTGGCTTTTCATTCCTGTTATACTGACATTTTTCTTTTTATTAAAAGTATAGGTACCACAGTAGTCATACTTTTACTTAACGTAGATGATATGATTATCACTAGGAGTGACCAACAGGGAGTTAATGATATTCAAAATATTTTAAAAGAAAATTTTGATGTGTCTTACTTGGGTTATTTGAGATATTTTCTAAGTATTGAAGTCGCATGCCCCTAGAGGTTACATTATGTCTCAAATGAAGCTTGCAGCTGACATTTGCACCAAGTTTGAAATTTCAGATGATAAAAAAGTAGAAACCCTAGAAGTGATCAATGCTAAGTTAAGGCTTAAAGATGATACTCTTTGAAAATCCTACACCTCATCGTCGGATGATCGGGACACTCACTTATCCATCACCAGACGAGATATAACTCATGCAATTTATTCTCTCAGACAGTTTCAGCATACTTCAACCACTATGCAGATGAGTGTTGTGTTAAAAATTATTAGATACATCAAGAATACAATCACCAAAGGACTTTTTTATCTTCTTTTTCTCTTGATTTATTTGTTTATATTAATGCTGATTGGGGAGAAAATTCCAATGATAAAATCTCAACTATAGATTTTTGTATATTTTTAGGAGATTCATTAATTTCGTGGAGATGCAAGAAGCAACAAAATGTATCCTTGTCCTTAACCGAAGATGAATATTGTGCAAATAAAAATTGTATGATTGCGAAATCTTCTCAAAGATATGGGTGTAATTATCTTTTCTTATTCGAAGATGTATTGTGATAACAAAAGTGCAATCTACATTGCAAGCAATCACACCTTCCATGAGCGTACCAAACACATTGAGATGAATTGCCATTATGTCAAAGATGAATATTTGAGAGAAACTATTACATTGTCGTATGTCACATCAGAATACTAGCTTGAGAATTTCTTCACCAAAGCTCTTCCTACACCTCGTTTTATTTTCCTTCTTAACAAACTTTTGGTTATTTCACCGTAAGTTTGAAGGACAGTGTTAAAATATATGTATACATTTATGCATATACCTATGTATACATACATATATTCATATATATAATTATTAATCTTGTAGCGGTTAAATGCCCTATAGGAGCATTTTAGTCATTACTCTTTGTAATAAAACTGTTTATTAAAACAATTATTATTTTCTTTTGTTTATTTTTCTGTTTTTTGTAAATTAGAGGAGCCATTAGGGGCTCTATGGTCTTTTGACCATAGAGTCCCCAACGAGAGCTCCCAATGGTCTCTCTCTTATACTCCTTCCTCATGTATAAATAGGGGTATGATCTCCTCTATTCTTTATGGCTTTTGCATAAGCACTTTCTCAATAAAGATCCTATATTTTTTATTCTTGTGTTTGCCCTTTGTTGGCTATTTGTGTTGTCCCTTAATGGACTTGTGTCTGTGAACATTGTGAGTGTGATCTTGTTTAGCCCTTTGTGCTTGTGCACTTTTTGTGATTGCCATCTTGTAAGCCCTTAGTGACATTGTTTTTATCACTTTCGCAAATTCATTGCAGTTTCATCTGATTCCTGCTTATTCAGCCCAAGTACAAGCCTTTTGATAATAAAGGCTCCATACCTTGCCCGATAGTAATATTCTCCTCAGTATGAAATAGGTGTCCAATCCTTTAGTTGAAACATTGAAGTGGTTGAGTGTTCATTGCTTCTTTCTATCTGACTGTGGTTTAGTGTGATGAGATCAGATGCATGTTCTGATTGCATTTTTATTGTTATTGTGATTTTGATAGGCGGATTTGGAAAAACTTGCCCTTGAGGAGCGTAGACTAGATGAGCATATAAGGTTTGATCATTTGCTATGTTGCTTGGATCTTATGGGAGAGAGCTGAAATGAAAAACTAACGCATCTTGTTTGCCACAGTGAAATGCAAGAAGGGTTGAGGGAACTAAGTGAGGATGAGAACAACAAAAAGTATTCTCTTTCATTAGAAACAGTTTAGCTGAGTTTCTTTCTCCTCAATTGTGATCAAGCAGTTTTCTTTCAATACTAATTCTTCTCAACTGTCAGGTGGCTTTATGTGACCGAGGAAGACATAATGGGACTTCCCTGCTTTCAGGTATATTTGTTTAATGTGCTTCCATGTAACTTGAGCATCCTTCTTTTCTACAAAACCTCATAGATTGGAGTATGTTTGCAATTTTGCATTGATTTTAACTGTTCCCATCTTTTTCTTTATAGAAGGATACACTGATCGCAATTAAAGCACCTCATGGTACTACACTGGAGGTTCCTGATCCTGATGAGGTGGGTGGAGTTAAGACAATAAAAGACCAGACAACAAAGCAGCTCAGATTTATTTTCTTGCACACAAAGCTACTGTTTTTGATTTCATAAAGTTTGTTTGCAGGCTGTTGATTATCCTCAAAGAAGATACAGAATGGTCCTTAGAAGTGCCATTGGACCAATCGATGTTTACCTTGTAAGGTAAAAGTTTTTTTTCTTGTGTATTTCTAAGTGGCAGATGTGAATGGTTGAAATTATGTTTACAAGCTTCTGTTTTGCTTCTTGTTTAGTCGTTTTGTTAAGCTTGAGGAGGTGAGTGATGTCGCTGCACAACAAATACTGCCACCTGCATCTTCTCCAAAGCCAGTTGATACTGTTCATCAAGCACAGATGGCAACACAAATAAATATGGCAACAGATGTGGGAACTGAGCATCAAGACTTGCAAGGAATATGCCCTGACATGAATGGCACACAGGATTTCGTGAGAGGCATCATGAAGATCGTTCCCTCGGATGTTGATGTAAGTGTTAATGGAGCCAAAGTATGGTTTGACCTGTACCAATAGGCTAGATGTTTCCAATGAGCATTTGAATATATAAACTATTGTACATGCATTTGGAAATTGACACATTAATGTCTGTGTTACTATGAATGCATCATTGATAGTTGTTTCTGTGAGTAGGTTTTGTTAAATTTAGGGACATCTCATTCATTCACTATAGAGAAGTATGGCAGTATATGCTTATGTGAGGTTCTTCACTCTCGTTGTAAATTTTTAATTTGCAGAGTGAAGATTATTGGCTGCACATGGATCAAGACGTTAGCATCACAGATATGTGGAAGACAGAATGTATCCTTTTAATATATTATTTTTTATTATTGTTGATCTTCTTGTTATTGATGAGTTAAGTACTTAAATCTTCTCACAGCTGAAGTTGTGTGGGATGGGATGGATAGATTGGAAGCAGATGGATTTGGGATTGTCAATGTCAGTTCGCCACACCTGCAGTCTCCATCTTCAAGTGTTATTGAAGTGCCGCATAATTTGCACATGTCCACCCCAACTAGGAGATAATAAAATGACACAAATTGATCCGGAAAGATTAGTATCCATAATTGATTAATCTGAGCTTGTCCATTTGAGTATTCTAGTGCAGCGGAATGTAACCGAGGGACTAGCAATGCTGCTTGTGGTCTGAACCGTGTTTTGTTTGAGAGGATGTAACTGCCTTTCTTTGGGCCTGTTCATGGAAGGAGAGGAGCTGAGATAAATGATATTCAATGGACTGTATGGTGGAGATATCTCATATTTTGAAGGTGAATGACAAGAACTGCAGCATGAGTTGCTTTAAGACATCATGAAACCTTCTCAATTCTTTCATCTGTTCAATGCTAACCACCAGTCTGGTGGGTGGATAACACCATTACAACTTAAGGAGGCAGGCAAGCACATGGTTGAATATGGACACAGTGAAGATCAGGCGCCACAAAGAAAAAAATAGAGTAAGATGTACAAAGCAAGATCACCTCAAAGGAGTTGAATACAGCATGCTTATTATTGCGTCTCTTCTTTATTTGCCTTCTTTCCTATCCAACCTGCAACGATGGGAGTGAGGGCTACTGTTGGTGGGAACCTGATAGGAGATGCAGCTTTATGTGCAGCATATGCAAGAGCAAAGGTACCAACTTTCTCTCCAGTCTCGCCTGCCGTGATTCCAACCTGCACAGAAGTATTTGTTTCTCAAGTTGAAATATCTAGTGATCTGATTGGGAACATCGCTGTTGCAGTATGAACTTGGTATGCAATGCAGTGTTTATGCATCATGGATGTAATGTCTAATCTTTGGAGTCCGTGGAAGGGAAGAATTTTGCAAACCTTTTGTAGCAATGCTTGTACATCAATACCAGCACTCACAAGCACGTAACAGAGTCCAAAAGAAACCAAGGAGAGAGAGATTGATGTAGCCAAGTATGCTCCTCCATACTTTGCTAGAAGCTCTTTAGCCTCATCGGTCTTGAATTTCTTATCGCCACCTTCCGCATTCTTGTCTTTAGAACTAAATATCTGAAAAAAAAGACAATTAGATCCAATAAGAAAGCAGACTTCTTAGCTTGGTGAGGAGTTTGAGTTTATCTATGGTGGTCCATGGATTAACTTGGATTGAATTACGAAAGCTAACAGGTGCTATCCATCCAAAAGGTGCATGATGAACAATGTGGGGATTGGTTGTACATGCAAGTGTGCTGTCCGCATATTATCTAGCAACATCCAGTTCGAGTGTCCGCAATGTTTGTCAATGCTTCTCCAGTGTGCATAATTGCTGAAACCACCTAAATTGGATGCTCACAACATTTTTGCAATGATTGGTCAATTTGGTTCCTTGTTTTGTTTTGTTTTTTTGGATAGGAGATAAAACTGCCCAATTGGTCTGTGTCCTGTTCACGGTATCGCTCAATGTAAAACTCTAGGTCTGCTTTGCCGTAGGGGAGTACACCCAGCTTCTACCTTGTGGTGAGGGATCTGTGCATACCCTGGGTTTACACTTTGGGTTTCAAACAAGCGGCCTCTTACAAATTGGGATGTCATGAGCCGCTCCCTAGCCAGGTGAGCGGAGCCCTCATGGGCAATTCCTGATGCATACCTAGTTGATAAAACTGCTTGTGACTGTTGACAATCTCTGGTTTTTCTAACTTTTTTTTTTAGATAATCCAAGGGAACCCCCCCAATTCACCGACTGCACATTGGCTGGCCTTCGATTGGTATGGTAAAGCCCTTGAGGTCCTCAGCTTTGACCTTGTGGCAAGGGATGCCAATCATGGGTTTCGAACTTGTGGCGCTCTGTCAATTTGGTGACATTTACAAGTTACCCCTGCTACATGAGCAGAACCCTTGTGTTTTTTTTATTATATTAGCATTACATTTTTTTGAGAGAATTATTATATTAGTATTACATGAAATCGACCAAAATACATGAAGTGATTTTCACAAATAATCCAGGCCCCATCATTTGATAATCAAATATATTCTCTCACCGCTTTTCTATTCTCTAATGTAAGATAAGATTGCCGAGCGAAAGGGCCCTTAACCTACACTTTATTTCCTTTTCTTTAAAGGACTGGGAAATAGGAATTATAGCTATGAGGAATCAAGTTTCCAATTTCTACATTAGGTTGTTCGAGCCAAAGAAATTGGTGGAAACGAAGAAAACAGAAAGGAAGGCAACACCAACCAATTTCCTCTAAATCCTTGTTTTGATAGTTCTACATTAGGTTGTTCGAGACAAAGAAATTGGTGGAAACGAGAAAACAGAAAGGAAGGCAACACCAACCAATTTCCTCTAAATCCTTGTTTTGATAGAAGGGTAAAAACCTTTCTCTAGCTGATTAGCTGTTGCCAACAAGAGGATGCTTCGCAATTCTTTCTATATCCACTTTTCTGTGTCCCCCCCTTCAAGTCATTTCTATCGATTCCTTCCATATACCTCTTCCCAAACAGGCCCTAAAGCCTAGCACACGAAAACTGGTCAGTTACAACGAAATTATCACCTACCCATCTCGCTCTGTTCAGGGCCAGAAATTAGATAGACCACTGATTTCTTTTCTTTGTCTAGTTTTATGATGAGGAATTGAGGATAACAATTCCATTAAAAATTCAAAAAATAAAGAAAATGTGAAGTTGATTTTGTTAGTATAACGTTCGCGGTTGTGTAACTTCTGCTCTGGAACTTGGATTTGTAGAGAGAAGTTCCCCAACCTCCCAGAAACAATCTTCAACGAAAAAAGAAACAGAAAAACCATAAAGAAAAGAAAAATAAGAGCTTCATACATAAGGAAGGACTTACGAAAGCATGATATTTGCTTAGAAGGGCTTTAGTTTGAATCAGAGAGTACCTTCCAAAGGCCTGCTTCGAGACCGTACTTCTGGGTGACCTCTTCTGCTGATTGAGTGGTCCTCTCCGCTTCTTTGGTGTCCTGAAGAGCTCGGCACCTGAGGACCCTTCTTGAAGACACCCTTGATGGCTTCTTATTAATACAAGGAGAAGATAATGAAGAAGAAGAAGAAGAAGAATGATGGAGGTTGGAACAAAGAGAAAGAAGAGAAGTTTGATGCGTTTGGAGAAATGGGGAGTGATGGGAACCGATAAATGATAAGGAGAAAATCGTGGCCGAAGCCATGGCGAGAGAGAGAGAGAGAGAGAGAGAGAGAGAGAGAGAGAGAGAGACTTAAATTTTGCACCTCGAGTGTGAGTGGGAAGCTTATGGCAAAGAGAAGGCACCTCGTGTGTGAGTGGGAAGCTTATGGCAAAGAGAAGGGAGACTTGGCAGATAATCGACCAAGACAGAGGAATCGAAGGAGATTATTCTTCCAAAAACGGTGGTTACTTGGGGTCGCTGTTTTTATATAGTTTTGATGAGGCGCCATCTGAGCCGTCCACAAATGATAAAAAAAAAAAAACGGAAGCAGATATCATCATAGGATGCTGTGGTTGATGCTCCAAAACTGTTGGGAGCATGAAAAAAAACATCGGGTCTTTGTGTGGGCCCATGATAACAAAAGAAAATTTAGATATTTTTGTAACCTTTTCTCACGTTGAAAGGGTTATGATTTCTAGTTTGTGGACCTTATTAAATGATACAAGGAGGTTAGAAGAAATTTTTAGGTAACTCTACCTCAGGATTGTGGTTGAGAGTAACATTTTTTTTTTAACTCTTGATTCTTCTTTTTAATAGCCCACGAGAGAGATGTTTTTTAATTGTTAGTGGGGCCGCTATGTAATTATTTTGGACATTTTTAATAACCATGAAGTAAGAGGCTAAAGACGACTGGCATGCAAATAAAAGTAATCAAAATCAAAACCTCAAGAGAAAACAATGCAATTATTGTAAAAAATTAATCATTTTATAAAAGCCAAACAACAAGCAAATTTAAAATTTATTTCTTATCTGCGAAGGATACTAACAATAGTAGAAGTGATGTATGGTTTGTAGATAGTGGATGAATCAATCATATAACAAGTAATAAAAGTCTCTCTCGAAGCATCGATGAGTCGGTGAAGCTAAGTATATGCCTTGAAGACAAAGTAAAAATTGATGGCAAAGAGGCTCAGCACTAAATTATGTTTACGTCTTGCTTAGTATGGGTCAATTAATGCAAAAAGGTTGCTTGGATATATTTGAAGATGGTTCATGTGAAATTAAAAGCAAGAAAAATGACTTATTTCTTGTTAAGATTAGCATGGCTTAAAATAAAATATTTTTTCTTGAAATATCTCAAATTGATGATTGTGCTTTCGTGGCAAGCAATTGTGATTAGTCAAAACTTTGGCACATGCACTATGGTAATTTACATTTTAATGGACTGAAATTATTAAGTCAAAAAAACATGGTGTCAGGTTTGCCATCTATTGCCTCTTCAAATGATGTGTGTAAATGGCACGTTTATTGAAAACTATATCGATTGTCTTTTTCTATTGAAAAATCTTGAAGAGCTAAAAAACCTCTTGAATTGATTCATGCATACTTATTTGACCTAATTAATACTCTCTTTGAATGATAGCAAATACTTTATGCTTATTGTTGGTGATTTTACTCAAATGAGTTGGATATTTTTTCTTATTTAAAAATATGTTGCTATCAATGAATTTAAAGAGTTTAAGGATTTTGCAGGAAATGAGTGTGGGCAAACTATCAAAATTCTCCGCACTGATAGAGGTGGAGAATTTTTGTTTAATGATTTTGGCATGTTCGGTAAAAAAAATGACATCCACTAGTAAGAAAAACACCGTAGCAAAACAGTGTAGCTGAACGGAAAGACGATGGTAGACATGGCCCAAAGTATGGTGAATGAGAAGAACTTATCCTATAAGTTTTGAGCAGAAGTGGTAAACACATCGATGCATCTTCTCAATATTTCACCAACAAAGGCGGTTCAAAATAATATGAAGCTTTATGGAAACTTAAGCTCAATGTAAGTATGTTGAGAATATTTGGTTGCATAGATGATGCTTTGAGTGACATCGATCAAAATTGGACAAAAAAGTAAAAAGTGCATTTTTGTTGGCTATATTGGTGAGATCAAGGGTTATCACTTTATAATTTTGTTACTAAGAAATTGACTATTAGACGCGATGCCATTTTTTACGAGAACAGTTGTTGAGATTGGAATAGATAAGTAAAGTGACATCTTTTACTTAAAGAAGATATGGTGAAAACATCTCATTCAAAAGAAAAAGAAGTACCATCATCTATGCTGGAGAAGCCTTCTAAAGTGCGATTCATGAAAAATGCTGAATCAACATTTGATGTTGAAAATCCTCTTAAGAAAGTACATTCTTTGGATGGTATCTATAAATATGCATTTACTTTTATGGTTGAAGAACCTTTGCATTATGGAAGCATGTGAAGATGAAAAGTGGTTGAAATTATTGAAAGAAGAAATGCATGTTATTGAAAAGAATGATACATGGGAGTAGGGGTGGCAAAACCTGACACGACCCGCCAACCCGCCTTTTAGGCGGGTTCGGGTTGGGCTTAAACTAACCTGTTTAATAAACGGGTCGACCTGCCTAACCCGTTTATTAAATGGGTCGGGTTCGTGTTAGGGGTATGCCAACCCGACTAACCCGTTTAATAAACAGGTTAGGCGGGTGGGTCAACCCGCCAACCTGACACGCTAACCCGTTTATAAACGGGTTGGCGGGTCGTGTCGGGTTACCCATTTAATAAATGGGTCGGGTTCATGTTTGCCACAGCCGACCTGTTTAATAAATGGGTCGGGTTTGGATTGAGGTATGCTGACCCACCGGGTCGACCCGCCAACCTAACAACCCGACCCGATTGCCATCCCTACATGGGAGTTTACTGATTTGCCTCAAGAAAATGATCCAATTGGTCTAAAGTGAATATACATAGTGAAATATGATGCAAATGGTAAGGTGTAAAAATATAAATCAAGGTTAGTTGTGAAGGGTTATGTGCAAAAATATAGAATTAATTTCTTTGAAACTTTTTCTCCGTTACTAGATTTGAGATAGTTAGAATTGTCTTAGTAGTAGCTCAATTGAAATAAAAAATATTTTAGTTTGATGTTAAAATAAGCTTTTTTGAATGGTCATTTAAATGAATATGTTTATGTTGAGCAACCACAAGGATTTATTGTTGAAGGGAAGGAAAAAAAGTTTATAAATTAAAGCAAGCCCCTAAAGCTTGGTACACAAACTTGGTGATTACCTTCACCAAAATTTATTCTAGAGCAGTGAACCACACTTTATGTAAAGGTGAAAGGTCAAGATATGCTCTTGGTAGACGTGTATGTAGATGACATTATCTAGACAGGATCTTTTATTGAACTTGTAATGAAATTTAAAAGATGAATGATGAGTGAGTTTGAGATGTCTAATTTGAGGCTATTGTATTATTTTCTTGGTATTCATGTTATATAATAAAAAATCAGGGTACTTTATTTCACAGAAAAAATATGTAGTGAATCTTCTCAATAAGTTCAACTTGTTTAACGGTAAAGCATGTTCAACTCCCATGAATGACTATGAGAAATTATGGATGATGGAACAACAAGGGCCAATGAAAAGCATTTTAGAAGCATGATTGAAGGATTGATGTATATCACTCACACTCGGCCCAATTTGATTTTGAGGTTTATGCACAATCCATCTCTGCATCACTTTGAAGCTGCTAAGAGAATCTTGCGTTATATACATGCCACCATAGTCTATGGGATTCTCTATAAACCTGTTACTAATTAACTTTAATTTGATTGGTTTTACATATAGTGATTGCGAGAGTTCTATAGATAAAAAAAAGTACAAGTGAATTTGTATTCTAATTTGATTTGGGTGTTGTTTCATGGAGTTCAAAAAAGCAGAATTCGACAACCGTATCATTTTCAGAGGTTGAATACTTAGCAGCCACTACTGCAATGTGTTAAACGATATGGATAAGGCGAATTTTGAAGGATTTACGTATGAAGCAAAAAGTCTACCCAAGCTCTTTTGTGACAAGTCAACAATCAAGATTGCAAAAAATCCATCATATCACATTAGGACCAAACGTATCAAACTTAGGCACTATTTTATTAGAGAGGCAGCTGTAAGTGGAGAAACCGTGTTGAAGCAATGTTCTACCAATAAGCAAGTTG
Source organism: Nuphar pumila (assembly GCF_984573655.1). Taxonomy (NCBI): domain Eukaryota; kingdom Viridiplantae; phylum Streptophyta; class Magnoliopsida; order Nymphaeales; family Nymphaeaceae; genus Nuphar; species Nuphar pumila. Next base: position 134,930,322 of record NC_143250.1, read on the forward strand.
CTGATGGGTTCACAAAGGCATTTTCATATTCAAAATTTGCTGAATTCAGAACATCACTTGAAATGGTTGGATTTTTGCATCAAGGGAGAGAAAGTATCAAAATTTGCTGAATTCAGAACATCACTTGAAATGGTTGGATTTTTGCATCAAGGGAGAGAAAGTATGGTTAATGCTCCAAAATTGTTGAGAGCACAAAAAAAACATTGGTCTTTGCCTTTTGAGCCCATGATAATAAAGAGAGATTTTAAATTTTTTTGTAACATTTTCCCAGATTGAAAGGAGGGTTATGATTTCTAGTTTGTGGACCCTATTGAATCATATAAGGAGGTTAGAAGATTTTATGTAACTCTCACCACACATTTAGAACCATACATGTTTTTTTTAACTCTTAGTTCTCACTTTTAATAGCCTATGAGAGCGTGATGTTTTTTTTTTTTTTTTATTGTTAGTGGGCTTCCGTACAATTATTTAGGAGTTTCTTTTAGTAGGTAAAAGAAAAAACGTGGGTGAATGGTCCATCCCATGAGTCAATCTTGTTTATTATAAATAGTTGTCAAATTTTGTGTAAGTGTGAATCGAGCTTGCTGTTTCTGACCCAATTAAAGCCAACCCATATTTGGGGTGGACAACACTGACAACTTCCTTGCTAGGGTTAGCAGCATGACGAGAACTTAAGAGGGAGATCAATGAGTCGAAGGGCCTAAAGGGGTTGGGCCAGGGTGGTTTCAGATTCTAGAAATTAGCCAGATCCAATTTGTCGCGCACCCTGGTCGGACCCACAATTCTTGTACTTGGATATATGGAAAAATATTGGCTCCACTCTAGCGTACTGTATTCTTTATCTGAAACTCTAGGTGCAATGCATTTAACATGGTCAATTTATTAGGAAATGTGCGAGTGGTTTTGAAGTAAAGATGTGCTTTTGTCGAACGATTTTTTGACCTTTGAAATTTGGAGCTCTTAAAAGATCTACTTATATTAGACGATCTAAAACTTGTTTTCTACTAAACAAACCATATCCATCATATTCATATACCTTGATCCCTGAAAAAATCAGGAAAATGTGAAGAAATGAATTATATATATATATATATATATATATATATATATATATATATATATATATATATATATATATATATATATATATATATATATATATATATAAAGGGAAATGAAAACCTCCCCAATGAGAAACCCTCCCAAACCTCCCCAATGGATGTTTTATTGGAATTTTTTTTTTCAAAATTCTGACTGACAGATGTGATTTATATGTTTGTTTTTATAGAAATCAGTTCTGGAGTATTTGATTCCGATGCATGGATAGATTTCTATAAGTTTCAAAATCAATGACGTATAATTTTCATAAATTTTTGAGACTCTAAATAACAATTTTCTATCCAAAAATTCAAAATCCAAGTATCGATTTATAGTAAATCAATCATGCTGAACACATCTGTACGATCAGAATTTTAGAAAAAACACCAAAAAAATTTCATTGAGGAGGTTTGAAAGGGTTTCCATTTCTCTCTCTCTCTCTCTCTCTCTATATATATATATATATAAGGTTACTAGAATATGTTAACTGAAGTATGAACTGATATTTTCACATTTTTTTTAATTAAATTTCACCATACAGATGTGATCTAGATGCTTTGTTTTATAGAAACAGACTCTTGGGTAATCCGATTATGATGCATAATAAGGATCTTTAAGGCTTGAAAATTAACAACTCAACTTTCATAAATATGCAAGCATCCAAAAATCACTTTTTTTCATTGAAAATACATGATCAAACACTTGATTCCTGGCAAATGGATTATGCCGAATATATATATATATATATATATATATATATATATATATATATATATATATATATATATATTCCCTACAATAATAGAACTAAAAATGGATAGAGACTGGTCTCCATTTTTTTTTCTTGCAAAAGGCATCTCTAACTAGCCCTTTTTATGAAAGCCTGCAATGTCATTCTTCAAATATTAACAATGAATGTTCTTTGAAGGTTGATAAAGGTAAAAGAGTTCAAGAATCAAATGAACTGTGTGGTCTTGCAAAATTGGACATCGAGCAAAATTTAAAATTTATGAAAAATTTAGAAAAAAACATCAAATTTGCCATACAGTATAATCATTATATATATATATATATATATATATATATATATATATATATATATATATATATATATGTGGGTTAACATTGGCTACTAATGAAGGTCTTAAACTATGAGTTAGAAATCATAGGTGCAAGTTGTATCGACTCAATCTAACTACATAGATATGTTCAACATGGTTTGTTTGCTAAGGATCAAGCCTTGTATCGTGCATTGAGTTATAAAATTTTGGCACATTACATTATGGGTCCTTGATTTAAAAACCTATTTACTTGTCATAATCACATGATTCAAAACAAGTTTCCTACTAAACAAACTAGGTAGATCACAACATTCGATTTACGAAAAACTAAAAAAAATTGAAGAAAAAAGTGAGTTCTACTCATTAATTTAGTACCTTCATTAGTAGCCAATATTTACCACATATATATATTTGGATAATTAGTGGCGATCAAGACCATTGGTAATTGTGTGTGCAGAAATTGGACAATCGCCGCAACTAAATGTCATTGTTCTGTAAAAAAAAAATGTCGCCTAATCAACATGTGATCAACAACGGAAAACAATCCGATAATAGTGGACGATCTAAATGCCAATTTTTTTTCTCTCTCTCTCTCTCATGGTGGCATTGCCATTCTCCTCCCTTTCTCTGCCTCCTCTTCCCCTCCTCCTCCACTTCCACCTCTCTCTCTCACTCTCAACCATCATGTCCTATTCTCCACTCAATTTCTAAAGCCTTTGTCGCACCAACTTTCTTCGTGTCAACCAGCAGGCACTTCTCTTCATCCAAAATGCTTTGAACGACTGGGGCTTGGCTTTCTCTCTGCGCCAACATGGCATTGCCATTCTCCTCCCTTTCCGCCTTTATTCCAAGATGTTTTCTTTCCTATCTGAGGTTCTCGACTCTTGCCTGACCACTGACTCGCTTTAGCACCGAGATATCAGGCTCTTCATTCATTCCGTCAGGTCAGAATCTCTAGTGGCTTGCTCCATGGATGCTACGCTGCGCGCCCCTTTCTTCTTCCATCTTCCCCCGAACCTGGATAGCTCCCGCGCTTGGCAGACCGTCAAGCCATCCTTGCAGCGCTCTTTCATCGGATTCTTATCTCGGTCTGTGCTTTCGCATGCTAAGCTCAACAACTAGTGGTGTTCCGTCTGCCTTTCTCTGAATTTTAGGAAGCGCAGGGTCTGCCATCGCTATGCCGCCTCTTTCCTTTTCAGGCGACATCCTGTCTTTAAGTGAAAGCTAGCACCTTTACTCCCTAGCTTTAGCCACTTAGCGCAGCGACCTGCGCCCTCCAGCATCCGGGAGCATAATCACCCTAAATCTTCAAAGCACAGGGCTTCCTTCTTGGCTACGGTGCAGGTGGCCAACCTGCATGACCTCTCATCCTCATTTTTTGGTATCAAGATCGGATCTTGCTGGGTGTCGACCTCTCCATCGCCATCTGCGCCCATGTCTTTCATTGGGAAATCCTTCTTCCTTCAGGCCGGTCGATCTGCAACAAGTGCCCCCGGTGCTTCCAGCGACAATCTTTGCTCCTCTTAGCCGAATCTTCTTCACAGATCTGCGTCAGGCCAATCCATCAGATTGCCTAAGCTTGGATTACCTTCCTTCAATCATTGATGCCATGGGGCGACATTTCTTCCCCCTTCAGTGTCTGCCTCTGTGCGAGGGTTGCCTTCCGCATCAAGTAATTCATCACCATATTAATATTCTACCTCTATAGCTTTGTCCCAAGGCGTGTTGGTTGATGAATGCAGCTTGATCGAGTGATTGCCTCAAATTTCTCCCTTGCATTGGCCAAGGTGGCCTTTCGTATCTCCCATGTACTTGCCGCCGCCTTCTGCTGTGGAGTGCTCTCTCACAGAAGTTGAATCATCGAGTAATGCTCCAATTTTCTAAGTTTCTGCGTCAGGCATATGCACCTCATTTAATGACCTTCGGTCCATGCAGCGGCACACCTTCGTTTGGTGGTACTTCCATGCATGTGGGTCTTCATTATCTCAGAGGCGGTTTTTTGTTTCTCATGTTCCCTTACCATAATCCTCGTTGGTGGGGCGCTCAAGAGAGGCCTTGGGATATCTTTGCAATGACTTAGTTTTCCAACTACATCCGTTGGCTACAAACGCCTATTCCAAGACTCACATCTGTCTTCTACCCTATTTTCAAATTACGGGTCATCATTGAGGTCAGACCCCACCACATCGCCTGGCTTTCCAGCTTTCTCCTCCTTTGCATGTGACTTTAATTCCTTGAGTAGTGGGGTCTCTAAAGTTCTTCTTTCCCTATGCACTATTCATTTCAGGTGTTCATCTACGATAATGGCTATCCTCGTTCATAGCGGCTCCTCTGCAATCTGCATCGTCTCTCTCATGCTAGGCCCTCCACCTACATATCCTGCAATTTCTTGGCCATCTTACCCACCATCTATTTCAGCTGCCTACCAGGATTCGAGTGTTGAAACAGACTACAACTCTCATACCCTCCCATCCAATGTTGACGTCGCTTCACAACCATTGTTTAGTCCCATTTCCTCGTTAATGAGTATCAATGTCGGTGAAGCCGCTTGGATTCTTGGCATCACTATTTCACAAGAGCAGCTTCAGTACACCAAAGACGCCATGCTCTATTCAATCTGCTCCTATGCTGACCTAGCAGCTTCATCGGTTTCTTTCGAGAAAGATCAGGCATCCCTAATCTCACCTTCTAGCATCACAAGGTCACCTTCCTATATTGCATCGAGTGGTTCTTGTCGAGGGAGCCATCATCATTGGCCTCAACTAACGGTTTTTGCAGTCGATTTCTCTCTGAGACGGTTCACGCATTCGCATACCATAAGGTGTTTCCCTGGTTTTTAGTTATGAAGCTACTTTGCTGGAATATTAGGGGTCTTAACTGCCCTTCTAAGCGCCTCTTCCTGGCGAACTGGATTCGTCAAGAAAAGTCGAACATCGACGCCATTTACGAAACCAATATGGTTGAGGTGTCACGCTCTGTTGTATATGAGATTTAGAGAGGTGTTGACTTCATTTTTAAGCCAGCCATTCATTTTGCAGGAGGTATTCTGATTCTTGGCAAGGCCTCTATCGACATCTCTCAAGTTGACGTCGGCCTTTTCTCCATCTTGATCTCTTTGCCTTTTCATGTCAGGTATACCTCGGCTGCGGATATGGTTACCATCGTCTATGGCCCAAACCGTCAATCCCTAAGGGCGGCTCTTTGGACTGATCTGTTCAGGGTTTATCATTCTTTCGAAAACATGCATATTTTTATGGGCGACTTCAACTGCTTGTTGTCCACCAACGACTCCAATATATGCTAGTATCCAATCTTGCCTCTATGCACGCTTTTCAGGCGTTCAACCAACTTCACCAGCTTTACCCTATTTCGTCCGTGGGGGAGGCCTTTTCCTGGTCTAACAACAGATCTCGTCTGTGCTATCGGCTTTTCGACCTTGTGCTGGTATCTACTGATCTTCTGGCTTCTATTTTGGATATCTCCTGCCAGCTACTTCCCCAATCCGTCTCTAACTATAGCCAAGCAGTTACTTGCTAGGGAAACAGTTCCTTCGTTTCTCAAAATTTCTGTTTTAAGCAATGGTGGCTTAAGGAACTTGATTTTTCTTCGATCGTCCTTCAATCTTGGTCAAAATCATGCTCAACGACTAGGGCTGGGACGCGTTGCATGGTGAAGCTAGCTTTCCTATCACGCGACATTCGTAAGTGTCTTTCTTTAAATAGGATTAACAAATTTAGACATTTGGGTGAATGAGAATCCGAGTTGTTGGTTATCCACCAATCAATGTCTCTTAACGAAGCTCCATTGGATTCCAGTATTGAGGGCTTGAAAGCAAGATCCATCGAGTTGTCTCTTCTACTGCATTCTTGAAGGCTTAAAGATGAGATCCGTTGGAAGCAAAAGTCCAAGGTGCTTTGGCTTCAAGCGGGTGATGGGAATACCTACTTCTTTCATTCTTTTGCCTCGCATCATCATCGGAGGCACACCATCCATTTCATCTCCATTGAAGGGGTTTCCTACTCGGTCGAGCATGTCCTCCCTGCTATTTTCAGCTACTTCAAGGATATCTACGCCCATAACTCGTCTGCAGGTGGCTCTATCGACAGTCTCTTGGTTTGATCCATGAGCTGCACTACTTCCAGATCCCTTCAGGCTTCTTTCACTAAATCTGAGATTTTTTCTGCTATTCGGGATCTGTCTGGGTGGAAAGCACCTGATTTTGATGGTTTCTCGGTTGATTTCTTTTGCATCTTTTGGCATTGTGTTAAAGCTGACCTGCTTCAAGTCCTAGCTGAATTCCATCGCAACTGTCGGTTGTTGGTTCATTCTCATCTGGCTATTGTCTCTCTTATTCCAAAGGACACGACATCTTCCGACATCTCCAAATTTTGTCCTATCTCCTTGTTGGAGAGGATCTACCGTATTATTGCTAAGGTGTTGGCCAATCAACTTCGTAGCGTCACCCCTTAGATTTTCTTCGATTTTCAGTTCACATTCATTCTTAGCAGACGAATTTCACATTGTTTCATTCTAGTCTTCGAAGTTATGCACTCTTTACAGCTCAACAGTCAACCATTCTTCACTCTGAAGCTCGACTTTAATAAGACTTTTGACTCGATTCATTGGCCTTTTCTCTTCCACATGCTAGACAACTTTGGGTTTGGTAGTTGCTTCACTAGCTGGGTGTACAAACTTGTCTCTAATGCACACTCTCAAATTAAGATTAATGGAGTCCAAGGCCAGCAGTTCAAGCTCGAGCAAGGTATCTGGCAAGGGTGCCCTCTATCTCCTCTTCTTTTTAATGCTATTGCCGAAGGCCTTGTGGTCCTGTTAAGGAGGGTTGTTCTGCATCGGATAATTGATCCTATCAAAATTGAGAAATTCTCCTTTCATATTCTTACTTATGCCGATGACATGATCATTTTCGGCTAAGCAAACATTCAGCAAATGCTACGTTTCAAGCTTGTCCTCAATTTCTTCCTTTCTTTGTCCGGTTTATCTCTAAATAACAGTAAATGCTGCCTGTCCATGGTAAACGTGTCTCCCTCTCTGCTTAACATTGGCTAGAAGATTCTCGGCTACTCAGTCACAGAGCTATCTATGTCTTACCTAGGCCTTCCTCAACATCTTTCGTGTATCTCGACTACCACTTGGAATGCTACTCTTCAGAAAGTCCAAACCAAAATTACATCCTGGCAGGCCTCTTACCTCTCTATTGCGGAGCATTTAACTCTAATCAAGCATGTTCTTTCTTCTATCCCGAAATTCATTATGTCCATGTTCGTGTTGCCTATCGGTGTGCACAAAAAGCTCTCTCGCTTAATGACAAATTTTCTTTGGTCTGGTCGCTCCCCTCAGCATAAGCGCCATCTGGTGGGTTGAAACTTCCTGCCGCTTGCTCGGGGTAGGGGGGTTTGAAGATTATTGACTCCTATATGCATAGCATCATTCTCGTTGTTAAGCTAAGTTGACAAGAATACCAACCTGGATCTACTTGCGTGCATTTCCTCCTCGCCAAGTATGGCTCCTTCGAGTCGCTTTAATATGATTCTCGCTCAAAAAGACTTTTTGCCTCTCCACTACGTAGGTCCTGGATCAAAGCTTGGTTGACCATCATCTCTAAGGAGGGTATCCCTCAACCCATTTCACAGTTTATCCAAAGAGCTATCGCGCTAGGAGGCGCCTTTTGCACTAAATCATGTTACTTGTCGACGTTGTCGTCGGGTGCTGATTGCTTTCCTGCTAGACTTATTTGGGGCAGAGGGCCTACTCCCCGTTCGAAGTTCCTTGCTTGGCTAATCGTGCATGACCGGGTCCAGATTGACTGCCTTCTAAAGCGCTTTAGTTTTCATCTTCCAAGTAGGTGTATCTTGTGCAAGTTTGCTGAAGAATCTGCGTATCATCTTTTCTTGGAATGCCCCACCTTTAGGGACATTTTTACGCATACCTAGAATGAGCTTGAAATCATCATGCGTCAGGAGTCTTTCGCTCTGGACCTATTGTGGGGCCCACAATCTGTTTAAAAGTGCAAAAGATGGAGTCTCATCTGGAGAATGTAGCTTCTTACCTCTTGGTGGGCGGTTTGGATGTCTCTTAACAACACAATATTTTGGGAATGCCCAGTTACTGTAGGTAAATTGGCGCACTGTATCTTACTGTATTTTACGTTTCTCGATACCTGAACTCCAGCACTTTTTGATGCCTAGGCTTCCTCCTGAACTGAACTGATCATCCAATGTTTTTGCTTCGCATCTATATTCTGGTTTTGTTTCTTTGGCTTTCGGGCTTTTTCTTATGTGTTCTTGGTCTCAACAATGTGATCCTTTATCTTTAATGTTGATGCTTCTTTTTTTTTTTTTTCTCTCTCTCTCTCTCTATATATATACGAACTCGCAAACTTGCAAAAATGAATTTAACGACCAGCTGCGGGTTAGAATGGAGGGTAAGAAATGGAAGCAATACATCGAAATACCAAGTTTTTTCATCTCAAAGCCTCCCATCGCCGACGTCTCAACTGAATCCCTTTTTTACGGGTGAGAGATACAACCTTTAAGGGTGAGGACATCTTACCAGCTTCATCTGCTTATTTTGAAAATCCGTTCTCCAATACCAGCCCTGGTAGGGGCGAGCTTGCCCTATTCCCTATCTCCAAGTTATCCGCTGAAGCGGCCAAACAACTTGAATGGCCATTTGAAGAAGCAGAGATCAAGTCTACTCTTTGGTCCTTGCCTTCGGGTAAATCCCCTGGCCCTGAAAGCTTTCCGGCCCACTTCTACAAGACTTTTTGGCATTGTTGCAAGCAGGATCTATGTGACTTAGTATACGAGTTCCATTCGAACTGTTCTCTCTTGAAGGAGTTGAACCGTTCGGATTTCATCCTCATTCCAAAGGATGCACATGTGGAAAACATTTCTTGCTTCAGGCCAATATCCTTGTTGGGCACACCATATAAGTGTTTGGCTAAATTGCTTGCATCCAGGATGAAGGACGACCCCTCAAAAATCATTTTCTCATACCAATGCGCGTTCCTGCTGTTGGATCAAATTTCGGATCACACAGTTTCACAGTCGTCATCATGATATAAAACATGATATAAATCAGGAAATACAACAAAGTATAAAACATGATAAACAAATGACCGAAACAATAACATGGTGTAGGCATGTCGGTTTCTGCAAGCAACCAAAATCCAGATAACACCATATAAACAAACATATGCACAGAACACAATAAACATAAGAGAAGCATGTTAATATTGTGTAAAAGGCTAAGGCGTACGGAAGTACTCCCCTTAGAGAAGATTCGCCCCCACATACTGTGCAAATCAGAGTCCGGCGTCCTCCCCCCAGGATACAATAGCCACGACGAACCGAACGGTGCACTTCGGCAGGTCGTCCTTCGAAAACAACCTCTTCGAACCAAATGTTGCAGAACATCCTTTAGGGAAAACTCAGGAAGAGAAAAAGATAGCAACAGGGGAGATGGGAAATCGCAGAGCTCTCTTAAGCGTCTGGAATCTCTCCGTAACCCCGTCCCTACCCATGCTTTTATAACCCACGAACGATTACAAGGCGTGGATGGGACCCGTTACAAAATCCGAGGGGACGTGACCCATAACGGACTTCGAAGGATCGAGATCCGTTACATTTCCCACAACCCGTTACAGAATCCAAAGAAACTTTGGGCAAAAAGGTACTTTGGTCTTGATTGGATATGGCCCTAAATTACCCGAACCCGAACCCGGCTCGGCACGGCATGGCAGGCACGCACGCGTGTGTGTGTGGTAGTCATCCCATCCTCTTGTTCTCAGGAACAAGTGTATGAGTTTACATGTGGCTTATAAAGCCCACAACAAACTCATGCACAATCAATATGGGACAATTCAAAGCCAAAGCCTTTTTCCAAAAAGTAGAAACAACCCACGTTTCTTCTTGGAATTCTATCTTTCTCCCTTCTTACACCTAACACCTGCTTGACCGGAGAATTCATGACTGGTCTTTTGGCCGAGGTAGTCGATTCATTGCCAAAAAGAGGTTAGTACTTTATTCTAAAGTTAGATATTCATAAAGCTTTTGATACTATTAGCCGTCATTTCTTTTATTCTTGCTTGGAGTCAATGTGATGTGGTAATTGATTTATGCACAAATTGCTATTTCTGAAAGGCTCTGTTTGGGAGATGGAGATGGAGATGGAAGGAGATGAGAGTGGTGATGGTATTTAATGAGGGTGTAATTAATCTAAAAATGATTGTACTGTCCTTTAAAAATGACACATTCTCTCAAAAATGATTTGTAGTGAATCAATATGCTCTTACTGCATCCATTATGCGTTTTTCATATCCCAATAATTCAGAGCTATTGCACGAGCGCTTTGCCAGTATATACAAAGTTTGCTACCTACTGCCCAGCCGATCGGGTTTGATTCAACCCGACTGTTCTCAAAGACTCAAATACAACTTTACATCTAGGGGCCAATTAAAAGGGAAAGGAGCAAAGGGATGCAAACAGCTGTAGTCAAGCTACATCAATGTGAAACCTAGGTCCCCACTCAACTAATTGGCATTCAAGATGGGGTAATTGCAAAAGATGACCAATATAGGTCATAAGGTTTTAAAAAATTAGTCATTTAAATTTGGCATGAGTTGCCTGTGGTCTCAAGGCTTCAATTGATATCCTTCAACTTAAGGCTTTCAAATTGAAGGAGATGAAGAACTCCACATGCAGGGTGTTCATCCTTCATCACAAGACCAAAGCCAAATGGAAAACTTGTGGAGTTTTACATCAAGGACACTGACTCTGCCCACAGCCAATGTGAAACCTCTTGGCCGATAACATGACGTCCAAATCATGGTAGTGGTTTTTCCACGTCGTATAAAAAAAATTATGCCCACTAAAAATAAGAAAAAAACTTATATTTCCACAAGTCATTTCATTAAAAAAAGGATTTAACAGAAAGCTTTTATAAATGAGAAGATCTTATCATTCTTAGATCTATTTTGCAGTGCATGTGTGGCTGAACAATCTAGATTTTGTGAGCCCTCTTGGACACCGTGGGCCCCATGTGGCCCAACATTTTATAACTTTCTCTCTAATATAGTGACATTATCTGTTGCACCCAAAATCTCGGAGAGCCTTGCAACGTGCCATAGGTATGGGACTTGGTAAGGTGCATGGGGTTGAAGAGACGTATGCATGCCACTGATAGTGACGTGTGCCTGAGCTTGGCACTGGGCTGTGCAAAGGGGTGTGGCATGTGCACGGGTTGGTGCAACACAAGTGCTGAAAAGGTGTGTGCATGTCACTGTTTTCGTCATGTGCCTGAGCTTGGCACTGGACAGTGAAAGGAGTGGGTGACATGTGCACTGGCAGGGTGCAGTGCACATTCATAAGAGGTGCGTGCATGCCACAGATTGTGTCCTGTGCTGGAGTGTGGCGCAGGGTTGTGCAAGGAGTGTGGCATGTGCACAGGTGTGGTGTAGTGCAGATGCGGCAACAGATGCATGGATGTGTGTGAAGTGCGGTGGAAGTGCCCCAAGAGTGATGGATTGGTTGGTTGCGGCGTGCATGAGGCGTCGGGCCAACCCCGTGACAAACAGGCCTTGCCCATGTGTGCAGAGTTTGGTGCACATGCATAACAGTGGTGTCGTGTGTTGCACAGATCATTGTCATGCATGATGCATGTGGCGTGCGAAGCACATCATGCGGTGGGCACATAGTTGCGATGAGCATGGTCAGAGCTTGGCATGTGCAGCAATGTGCGCAGTGTGGGCACAGTTGCGTGCATAATCTTTGAGGCGATAATCCAATGAGCATTTGAAGTTGTTTGAGGCCAAGATTGAAGATTCACCGTGTAAATGGACTATGGGGAACACGTGGGTGAAGGCGGATTTGAAGAATTCCGAAGTTGAGAAATTTATGGTTCCCCAAGTGTTATTCGGGTTCCTCTTGCTGGCAGGGGCCTGGCTCCTAAAATACCTATATAGGGGACCTCCTGTTTGAGCTGTCTGGCACATGTTGCAGCAGTTTGGCATGGGCACCCCCTATATCGCACGGGCAGCACTGGGAGTGCATGGGGGTGTCCGTGTGTAGTTCAAATCCCTCATGGGGCATAGGCAAAGGCCTTGGGTGCGTAGGCAGGCGGCTCTTGGTGCGGCGATGCGGTCCCAACCATGCCAAGTGGCATGGGGTTGTGCAAGAGAGTGCACAACGCCGACGAACGAGTTTGGGTGGTGCTGTTCGCTATGGCAGATAATCATCAACTGGTCTGCGGACTGGGGGTCGAAAGATCTTGTCCCTTCTATGGTGACGTTATGTTGGGGGCGTGCCCATGGGGCTGCTATCTGCTCCATGGCACGCGAGGCTAAGGCATCCGTGCGTTGTTGGCTCGGATGGTTGGGCTTGAAGAAAGGTGGCTTGCAATGATGGTTGGAGGCATGACATACATCGATAAAGGCTTTGGGGATGTGCCATGCTCCCCATGACCCATGTTGGATGTTGGTTAAGTCGGTAGTGCTGCGAAGGCACGTTTCAGCCCTTGTCAACGTGCGCTTGCTTGTGGGAGTGGTGAGGCACGTTTGGCTTGGTGGTTGAAGGTGCTAGCCGGTATGGGACGGCTATGCACGTAAGTGGCGATCAGATGCACGATGGACCATGTTCGGAAGGATTTCTTGAAAAAAAGAGTTTGTCAAGTTGACGTTCCGCTGGGTAAGAAGTTACGTGTGGGAAACACGTGCTGTGAGGCTGACTAGGCCGTGAGGCCTAGTGCCGCACGGGGCTTCCTTGGCTTGAAATGCGAAAAATTTGGCCTTGGAAAGTTAGCCCTTGACAACTGGTATCAAAGCAGGAGCATCCGAGTGCCTAAGTGGTGGATGTGTTGGAGAGCCTTTGGCCGGGTTTCTCTTCATGTTGCCAAAGCATATTCGGAGCACCGAAGTCGGAGTGTGATGCTTCATGGTGGAGTTAACATGAAGGCTGGTTTGTTGGAGTGGGATTGGCTATGTGGAAGGCCAACTATATAGTCAGCTCAGGACAACAATGTGCAGTTTCTGTGTGGACGAGAACGATCGTTGGTTTCCTGCATGCCTCGAAAGCTTGCGAGGCACAGTGGCATACAAGATGTGTGTTTAAAAAGAAATGAATCCTTTGGGTCGATGCGACACTGAAAGTGCAGTGGTTGCTTATTGCGAGCTCAACAATCACCAAGAAGGTGCCCTATAAATCAGGGCTTATGCGTGGCAGAAGGTCGCTGAGGAATGCGGTGGACCGTTGTTGGAGTTGCTAGAGACATGCTAGGGTATGCGACTTAGTGTGTTCGAAAGCTGCAGTAACTGCGGCTTGAAGCCAAAGTGTAGGCACACCTTTGGATTCGAGGGTGCCTTGTGTGGTGAGGGCAGTGCGAGAAGAAGCTCGACTGCCACTCTGTGTTGAAGGCAACACGATAAGGCGTGCCTTGATTGTTGCTCGTGTGTGCCGGCACACTCTCCACTGACCACAGTCAGGATGACTGGTGGTGTGCAGACCAGGTATGGCCAAAGAGGCATGACCTGAAGTGACCGAGCCATCGAATGGGCAACAAGGGCACACGGGTAAGGTGCTGAGACAGCAAGATGCTGTGCGGACATGGAGATCCGCTTGAGAATGGGGACTACGCTGGGGTCCCGTGATTATGAAAAGAGAAAAGGAACTGAATGGGAAGATACACAACATCCGGATGGATTGCGTTGTCGAAGGGAACTCCTTAGCTGTTAAGCAAAGAGATTGTCGAGGACGACGATGGCTTGAGTGGGGGAGGATGTTGCACCCAAAATCTCGGAGAGCCTTGCAACGTGCCATAGGTATGGGACTTGGTGCGGTGCATGGGGTTGAAGAGACGTATGCATGCCACTGATAGTGACGTGTGCCTGAGCTTGGCACTGGGCTGTGCAAAGGGGTGTGGCATGTGCACGGGTTGGTGCAACACAAGTGCTGAAAAGGTGTGTGCATGTCACTGTTTTCGTCATGTGCCTGAGCTTGGCACTGGACAGTAAAAGGAGTGGGTGACATGTGCACTGGCAGGGTGCAGTGCACATTCATAAGAGGTGCGTGCATGCCACAGATTGTGTCCTGTGCTGGAGTGTGGCGCAGAGCTGTGCAAGGAGTGTGGCATGTGCACAGGTGTGGTGCAGTGCAGATGCGGCAACAGATGCATGGATGTGTGTGAAGTGCGGTGGAAGTGCCCCAAGAGTGATGGATTGGTTGGTTGCGGCGTGCATGAGGCGTCGGGCCAACCCCGTGACAAACAGGCCTTGCCCATGTGTGCAGAGTTTGGTGCACATGCATAACAGTGGTGTCGTGTGTTGCACAGATCATTGTCATGCATGATGCATGTGGCGTGCGAAGCACATCATGCGGTGGGAACGTAGTTCCGGTGAGCATGGTCAGAGCTTGGCATGCGCAGCAATGTGCGCAGTGTGGGCACAATTGCGTGCATAATCTTTGAGGCGATAATCCAATGAGCATTTGAAGTTGTTTAGGGCCAAGATTGAAGATTCACCGTGTAAATGGACTATGGGGAACACGTGGGTGAAGGCGGATTGGAAGAATTCCGAAGTTGAGAAATTTATGGTTCCCTAAGTGTTATTCGGGTTCCTCTTGCTGGCAGAGGCCTGGCTCCTAAGATACCTATATAGGGGACCTCCTGTTTGAGCTGTCTGGCACATGTTGCAGCAGTTTGGCATGGGCACCCCCTATATCGCACGGGCAGCACTGGGAGTGCATGGGGGTGTCCGTGTGTAGTTCAAATCCCCCATGGGGCGTAGGCAAAGGCCTTGGGTGCGTAGGCAGGCGGCTCTTGGTGCGGCGATGCGGTCCCAACCATGCCAAGTGGCATGGAGTTGTGCAAGAGAGTGCACAACGCCGGCGAACGAGTTTGGGTGGTGTTGTTCGCTATGACAGATAATCATCAACTGGTCTGCGGACTGGGGGTCGAAAGATCTTGTCCCTTCTATGGTGAGGTTATGTTGGGGGCGTGCCCATGGGGCTCCTATCTGCTCCATGGCACGCGAGGCTAAAGCATCCGTGCGTTGTTGGCTCAGATGGTTGGGCTTGAAGAAAGGTGGCTTGCAATGATGGTTGGAGGCATGGCATACATCGATAAAGGCTTTGGGGATGTGCCATGCTCCCCATGACCCGTGTTGGATGTTGGTTAAGTCGGTAGTGCTGCGAAGGCACGTTTCAGCCCTTGTCAACGTGTGCTTGCTTGTGGGAGTGGTGAGGCACGTTTGGCTTGGTGGTTGAAGGTGCTAGCCGGTATGGGACGGCTATGCACGTAAGTGGCGATCAGATGCACGATGGACCATGTTCGGAAGGATTTCTTGAAAAGAAGAGTTTGTCAAGTTGACGTTCCGCTGGGTAAGAAGTTACGTGTGGGAAACACGTGCTGTGAGGCTGACTAGGCCGTGAGGCCTAGTGCCGCACAGGCTTCCTTGGCTTGAAATGCGAAAAATTTGGCCTTGGAAAGTTAGCCCGTGACATTATCAGAGCATACATAAATTCACTAACCCGTCGAGATAAACTGAGTTTGTTGTGGTTTTAGGCCATTCTAAACAAGTTTTTTCTGATCCTTAGATCTTGAAAAGAGCATTGCTTTCTTTTGGGAGTTGCATCAAATGAAGCCACCAGCTTTACCATCTCCACTAACTCTACCAGCTACCAGCGGCACCAGTGTAATACAGGAGCCTTGCGGCCAGTGGTTGAAGAAACGTTGGGACATCAATAACTTGGTCACGTAACATTGGAATATTGCTGATTGTTCCATGGGGTTTTTGTGCACCATCACTAAATTTTTCAAAAACAACCAGCTATTAACAGCAGGATTTGCTGAAATGTATGGGTATGCCTTCAAAACCAATGGCACAACATCTTTGGTAAGGCCAGTGGAAGTGGTAGAATACTATAAAGTGAACCCAAATGCACCAGATACCCATAATCCAGATTGGACTGCACAACCCCAATAACATAACGCAATATCAACAGATATTGAACAGGGTTCCAAGGTTCATTCTCTTCTGTTCAACAAAGAGGTTATATTTGACAAGCTTGCTCGCAAAAAGCAGACCTCGATGGCTCTGAAAGGGCCCATGATGTCTTCTACAAACATTGAAGCCAACAAAAATGATCAAATCTCACAAACGCAACAAAGTTTCCTGTAATAAAGCATGTCTTTTGGGATTGTTTATTGATGAGGGCTTTGTTACAGGCCTGGAGTGATTTGAACGTATATTGGGACCGTTTAGAACTCCTGAGACAGGTTCTGGTTGCGCACCATCTAAATCAGAAGGGGAAAAATGGAAGTTCTTGTTGCGGGTCTGGGTGCTGTCAGCTTGGAGGCTCGTATGGCTCGAGCACAATAACCGTCTATTTAGGGATAAGTTTGAAAGCATTTTAGATAAAAATGCTGGTACAGCTCGGCAGAAAAGATAAAGTTCAGTATGTTAAAGATAAAAACAAAATGAGTGGAAGGATTAAACTGAACAGTGTTCAGTAAATATGAAATGGAAATGGAAGAGGATCAGGATGAACTTCCTAAAATGAAAGAGACTGTTAGTAAATGTGAAATGAAAAAGGATCAGGTAAAACATAATACTGCAGCAAAGTCAAATCAGTTGGAAACTGATAGGCTTTATCATGTTTTGCAGGATGAGCTTCCTAAAATGAAGGAAATGGTTCTGGATCATTCATTTTGAATTCAAATGTTTTGGCGTCATCTGTTTGACTGCCTCTACTGTTGTATTTGTTTGAGCCATTTTCTCTGAAATAACATCAAGAGTGTTAGCCGGAGGTAGGATTTTTCAATCCGAACTACCTTAATCTTGTCAGTTTTTTTTTTTTTTATTTCTTTGCATGTCTTTTCTCTTTAAATTTCAGCACCCTGACGCAATTGATATGGGAGCTCTCCAACAGAGCGAGTGGGAAATGGAAGAACCCGCCTACTGCTTGGATGGGTCATGCTAGAACTTTGAATTAGAGTTAAATTCTCTGTTGCATATGTAATTAGGCCTTGAGGGTGTTGGCGTTCATGTAAAACCATAATTAGAATGTCAAAGCAAATCATACATATCGGTAGACGCTGTGAATGAGATGAGTATTGATGCAGGAGAATGCCGTTCTCCTCAGCTTATACGGTGAGCAGGACCCTAAACCCAATGAAAAATATTGACACCTTGATTGCACTCGTCAAGCAACCATGCCTCAATTTATAGGGAGAAGAGAGTGGGGGGTTACATGTTCACATGCCGTATTAAATGTAAACCTTTGACATTCACGTAACTCCTTTTCCATTAATTCCCAACTAATGCCATTCATTAGTGTCAAACAGAGGTTGAACCCGATCCCAAATGTCCAACTGAGGGTTCCTGTTATTGGCCTTATTTTGTTTTCCATGGGTTGTAATATCTCGTCACACACAATTCTCTGTTCTGTGCTTCACTGATAAATCAATAGATTCTTTCTTCTCTCTCTCTCTCTCAAAAAAAAAAAGGAAGCAACTAATGAGGTAACACCACAAGCATTTGATCTGCTGCATCTCAGACACACCACCGCGGGGGTCGCCCATGCGGCTTGTGGTGGGATGGACGTGAAGGCACTGAGGAGAAACGCCAGATCGAGCCCGTCTGTAGCTTTCACAGGTTGGCCACGTAAGGCAGGTTGGCCGTGAACCCCACCAAGGGTTTGCCTCGCAGGGTTCACAGAGAGGGTTGTCATAAAAAAGCAGCAGCAACACTCTGACTGATTACTTTGTCAATTGGAGCAGTGAAGGTGCAACGGATCTCGCCAATTTCAGCCTTTTCAGCAAAGTTTCAAAAATAACTCAAGTACCATCTGCTTGGGTCTAATCATCTGCATGTTATTTTCCAGAGTGGTGTAGAAAATAACCGCCATTAGCTCAATATTTCTACCAGCATGGAATATCACAGGAATAGTTATTACATTTTCATTTGTTTTCTTGAAACGAGGGGTTCATTCGAAGTGTCAAACAGTCGGAAATACTGTCAATATTTTGAAAACATCATGAATTTAACAAGATATTTTAAGGACCTTTATTTTGCCTTTAAAAATATGATATTTAAAAAAATCATCCAATCTGAACGAATATCCCATTTTTATTGCTTTTATAATATTTTTTTTGCAAAATCTACATATTATTTATATGTTTACTATAATCTACAAAATCAACCAACATTTTCCCAAGATTTTCCAAAGAAAAACCAGATTTTTGAAAATATGACGAGAATTTCCTTCGAGATTTTCCCAAGAACCAGATTTGTGACTGGTATCAAACATGCAGATGAAGACAGAAAAATGTGCATAAATCTCTCTCTCTCTCTCTCTCTCTCTCTCTCTCTCTCTCTGTTAAGCATGTCATGTGAGTCCTTAGCTTTTCATATATATATGGACATTATCTAACTATAATAACTTCACGAGAATCTGCTGCTAGCTATGGTAACCGGACACTCCATTTGCCCTCCCTACCTGTGTCGACACACTTACCCGGATATGCCATTTTATCTTCCATACATACAAGTTTGTATTTAATTTATAATTATATTTTCAGTATATAATATACGTACCTACTCCCACATACTAGAAATCATAGTTGTATCTTCTCAATTAAACCTTATGAATGTACTCAACATAGTTTATTTGATAGGAATCATGTTTTATGGACAAAAGATTTTTTAAGTTATAAAATTTTGATACATTGTAAGCCATTCATTTTTTAAGAAAAGTCTTTAAAAATATACATATATGCTATAATCACATGATGCAAAACTTGTGTTCTATTAAATAATGATTATAGACCATATCTAGGCCTGATCAACTAAAAAAGTTTAATAAATTTGACAATCTAAAGCTTATATTAGGTGAGAGTAGGTAATCCGGAAGCACAGTCTCATGTATATATATATATATATATATATATATATATATATATATATATATATATATATATATATATATATATATAGCCGTGTCTTTGTACCCATGTTTTTTGGAATTGCCGTGTCGGACCTTCTGTACTCATACACGTACCCAAGTGACATAGGCTGCTATCATTCTTTTCTTGCCTCTGCAGCTCAAATTGTCTCAATCAAATCCAATTTTTTTGAGATCTGGTGGTTGACATGAGACACTTCACAATGGTTAACTAACATTTCACAATGGTCATGTTAGTCCAACCTTTTAAAAAATGGATTTCAGAAAAGAGATCTCAAGCCTAGAGGCACGTTCTTAAGATCGCTATCTTTAGAACTTCAATCGCCCCACTCTAAGAAGTCCGAAGAAGCGAAAAGGGGTTTGTTGCGACTGAGTTCCCAGTATACAACTAGGCTTGAACCTCAAGAGAGTCACTGCTTCGCAAGGACAGATGATCTCTACCACACTTGTACTCAGCAAGCCAAATTGAGAAGAAGAAAGAAGAAGATTGGAGAGTCAGAAAATTCTTGTATATTCAAAAGACAAAAATAGAAGATATTTATAGACTTTTAAAGAGGCCAAAACGTTTTGCGATAAATGAGATTAATGGCCATAAATCTGACGGTTTGAAAATAGGATGAAAAGGTACCTGAACGGTCACCCACCTTTGACTGTCAATCAAAGGCATTCAAAACCGTCCAACAGTCACAATGCAACATTAACTCGATATACATGCAACTTAAAGCATTTCAAACGGCCAGATAACTCAAAACCGAAAAGTCAAAACAGACATTTGCACCTCGCACCGTTGCGAGCGTGAGAAGTGCACCATCAAAACGCCACATTGCACCTCAAGCGCCCGCGCGCGTGCGCGCGAACGGCGCATCCGTTGCTGCACGATGCACAACAACGTCCGCAAGCCACCCAAAGACTTAAGGCTTACCAAAGTAAAGAATAGAGAACAAAGGCTGTATTTAAACCACTAGAAAAATTGATTTCTCTTAGATATGAGACCAAACATTTTAAAGCACTTTTGGTGGAAAGAAATCACCAATTTTAAAACTTTCCTAACAATCTCCCACTAGTTTTAAAATATATTTGGCTTGCATAGAAACTTATGCATCAGTGAGAGTGTCTGCATGACTTGAACCCCCACTATTTGAAAGAAAACCTAAATTAACCAAGGTGCTAAGTGGACTTACCTTGAACTTAGCTCCTTATATTGTTAACAGAGTTTTCAATCATACATAGGTTTCCAAAAGTTCGATTGTGTGGATTTCATGTTGGCACATTTAGAGCCTTGTGCTTTCCTGGATTCATGAGTGCTCTAGAGAATTGCCAATTCTCATAAGAAACGGCTCACATTTCTACACTCATATAGGTAAGTTTGTCTAGGTGTACTGTAACACACACCCTAGCCTTAAGGCCTACAAACTCATTAAGAGCTATTGGCTCAACCCTCATATTAGTTACAACTCATGAGTACACATCAGTAACAGACTTGCATAAATATACTCAATATTTATCATTCACCAATTCGTTTCCCATTGAACCTATGCATGTGGGATCTCCAGCGCTCTAGGTTGGGTATCCTTAGGTGATGACTTATTGATGACATGCTCATCACAGGTGACGATGTTCAAGGAGTCAAGGGTATTAAGTTCGTCTTGACTTCAAAATTTGAGATGTCAGACTTGGGTTTTCTGACATATTTTCTTGAAATTGAGGTTGCTTATTCGCAACGTGGTTATTTCCTGTCTCAGTCTAAACTTGCTTGTGAGATTATTGACAGATCAGGAATTTCTGATGACAAAGTATGCGAAACTCCTGAAGTTATGGGAGCAAAAATGAAGATTGACGATGGTGTTCCCTTAACCGATCCTACTCCTTACCGGCAGTTGGTAGGGTCTTTAATGTATCTTAGCATTACTCAACCTGATTTGTCACATGCTATACACATCGCCAGTCAATTTCAGCACGCTCCCACAACCGTTCATATGAGTGTTGTTCTTCGCATCATCAGATACTTGAAGGGCACAGTAAATAAGAGAGTATTTCTATCTTCTTCTTCTGATTTAAAATTACTTGCTTATACTGACTCAGATTGGGGAGGTGACCCTAGTAACCGTCACTCCACCACTGGTTTTTGTGTTTTCTTAGGTGAGTCTTTGATTTCATGGCGATGTAAAAAGCAACAGAAGGTCTCTCTGTCATCCACTGAAGCCGAATATAGAGCCATGACATCCACCACCATGGAAATTGTATGGATTCAGCGCCTTTTGGAAGATATGAGAATATTTATCAGAGAACCAACAAAGTTGTGCTGTGACAATAAAAGTGTAATTTATATTGCCAAGAATCACACCTTTCACGAGCGAACAAAGCATATAGAAATGAACTGCCATTATGTCAGAGAAGAATACTTGAAGAAGGTCATTGATTTACCATACGTGACGTCTGAGTATCAACTCGCAGACTTCTTCACCAAAGCACTATGTTCACCCAGATTTCATTTCCTTCTTGACAAACTTGCGGTTATCACACCGTAAGTTTGAGGGGGGGTGTTAAAATGTATCTCCAAAATCTGTGTTGTAAGTATAAATATATATACTTATATACATAGAGATACATATACATATAATTATTATATGTATACGTATCTCCACATATATAAATATATATATTTATATTCATTTCTTTATTTCTTTCCTTTTTACCCAAAAAGGGTATTCTTGTAATTTCTTATTTTGCGCATATTCCAATTTGGAATATGTTGTAATTTTCAATATTCTTTTTTGTATTTCTTTTTTGTTTTTTTATTTTATTTCATAAAAGGTGTATTGGGGGTCCCCCAATAGAGTCATTGGGGGCTCCCCAACGACTCCTTTGGGAGCCCCCCTTTGCACCTCTCTCTTCTTGTATAAATAGGGGTGTTTCCCCCTTGTATTCTCCAAGCTTGAGAGTCTCAAGCATTTCCTTTCTTTTATGAAATACATGCATTATTGCATGTTTATTATTTATACGCATGTTGTGTAATTTGTTCAAGTGTTGTGAGAGTGCTTTCGTGCATTTCTTTTATAAAGTGTTTATGCTTGTATGCGTATTGTCTCTTCATAGACAATTTTACAAGAGGGACTGCGAGAGACAAGAGAGAGAGGTGGGAGAGACCGAGACGAGAGAGAGAGGGGCTGCGAGAGACGAGAGAGAGAGAGGGAGAGATTGTGAGAGACGAGAGAGAGGGGGCTGTGAGAGACAAATTAGGGCCCCCGACCCTCATTAGGGTCGGGGGTAACATTTTAATGTTGGTCAAATGAGGGCTTTGACCTTCATTTGACCAACAACATGAGGCGTGCGTGCCTCACGGTGAGACACACGCCTCATGGCTGCGCCTCAAGGAACAAAGGCCCTCGCCTTGAGGTGAGGCACGCTTTTTGCGCCTTGAGGCACATTTTTAATAACATTGGACTCCACCTTCCTCATAGACTCCACCAATCGTCTTCCCCGTCAGCAAGTCCTGAAAAGTGCAACAGGCAAGATCAAATATTACTCGATAATTCAACTCTTTTGCAACACGACTAACTGATAACAAATTTTGAGGGAATCTTGTTACTTGGAGAAGTAAGAAACAAACTGTTGTTGCTAGGTCGAACGCTGAGTCAGAGTATCGGGCTATGGCTCAAACTGCTGCTGAGATAATGTGGGTTAAATATGTGTTGACTGATCTCCAAGTGAAAGTCTTATTACCTATGGAGATGATATGTGATAATAGAGCTGCTACTTATATTGCAAATAACCCAGTGTTTCATGAAAGGACAATGCATATTGAGGTGGATTGTCACTATGTACGTGACCTGGTCCAGACTGGGTACATTTGCACCAAGCACATATCTTCAGAGAACCAAATTGCCGATGTCTTCACAAACCCTTAGCGAGTTTAAAATTTTCAAAATGTTGTGACAAGCTGAGCCTTATTGATATATATGCTCCAGCTTGAGGGGGAGTGTTGAGAAGCAGTCACCGTAATATGCATATGGGTAGTTTGGTAACTACTTAAGAGGTCAAGGGCATTATTGTAAACAATGTTTTAGTCTAATCTCTCTATTTAAGTGAGATTAGACCTAATGAGAATTAACGATTCTTCCTCCCTGTCTCTCTCTCTTCTCTGTCTCTCTCTCCCTCTTTCTTTTTCCTGATTTGCTAGAAACCCTAGCCGGCTTCAACAATAGGAATGGATCATCATTAGACAAGTTCTAGAGTTTGGAGAAAAGAAATCATACAACACAAATTTTTGAGGTCTACTACTCCTAGAGGATCGTCTAAGTAGGGATTCTTCTACTTGGTCCTCTAAGGAAAGATTTTGTAAATACATGTCAAAAGCATTTTGATGCTCATTTCCCTCACACCGAGTATACACGTAGATATCATTAGAATTCTCATTGGGAGAATCATCATTTTGATGAGAATTGTTATCATAAACATTTTTATTATCACAAATAGTGTCATTAGATTTTTTAGATTCATCTTTAGGTAATAAGTCAAAAAGAAAAGAATAATCAACATCTTCCTTGGGTTTTGTATGTTCAAATCCATTAAAAGTCACATTTCTTGAAATATAAAGTTTGTTATTTTTTACATCATAACACCTATATTCCTTTTGATTTTTGCCATAACCAATAAGAGCACATTCAAGGGCTTTTGGTGAAAATTTATCTTGTTCTTAAAAAAAAAACCATTTGCAACAAAAATTTCTTAATCTTTTGAAATCCAGTGATATTTTGAATAAATTTTCAAAGGGAAAACATTTTTTAAAGATGGCGATGACATCCTATTTATAAGATATATTACGGAAAACGCGGCTTCGGCCCAAAGGTTTTTTTGAACATTTTTTAAAATAAGAAGAGTTCTTGTGGTTTCAATAAGATGCCTATGTTTTATTTTAGTAAGACCATTTTGTTGGAGAGTTTTAGGACAAGATCTTTCATGAATAACACCATTTTGTTTAAGGTAATTTTGGAATTCATTTGACATGTATTCTCCTCCGGAATCGGATCTAAAGATTGCTATATTATTTTGAAATTGATTTTGAATAAAGATATGAAATTCTTTAAAGATAGAAAAAATATTGGATTTGTATTTAATAAAGTAAATCCAAGCGTATTTAGTGAAATCATCAATAAAAACAACATAATATGAATATCCTCCTTTAGACATAACGGGTGTCGATCCCCATACATCCAAATGAACTAATTCAAAAGGTCTTTTAGAAATGAAGTTGCTATATTGAAAATGAAGATTATGCATTTTTTCAATAATATAATCATTTCATGTAAATTTCTTTTCATTACAAATTTTTTCTAAGAAAGAAAAAAAATACAACTTAGAGACACTAGGATGACTAAGCCCTGGTGATAACATCTTTAGATTGAACATGATTAAAAAATGATTTAGATGGTAAAAACAAAAAAATCCTTATAATATACGTCTCCTCTTCTATGGCCTTGCCCAATCCGCTTTCCGGACCGGAGATACTGAACATAGCAATTAGTAGGTGAAAAAGAGACACTACGACAAAAATCGGTTATTTGAGAAATCGAGAAAAGATTTAAATTGAGTTTTGGAATAATTTTAATTTTGGAACATAAAATTCTTTGTCTTTGCTTAAAATCTTTTCAAGATTTCCTATTCTAACATCTAAGGATGTACCATTGACTGTGGAAACAAATGATTTAAAAGAATTAAGGCTTGGTTTGGATAAAAGAGATACATTTGGGGTCATATAAAGGGAAGCACCTGAATCAAGAATCCAAGAGGACATAGCGGGAGTTGATGAAACCGTGACACCAGAAGTCAAAGGTGTGGAATAGTTGTTTCTCATAAATTGGTGGAGAGTTTCTGTAAGTTGAGCAATGGAGTTCATTATGTCTCCATCCCTTTTGATTTTTCACTTGAATTTCTTGGGTTGTCTCCAACGAAAGTCGCCTTCTTTTTAAGCTTAGGACAATCAGGTCTAAGATGCCCCGGTTCATTACAATGGTGACAAACAAATTTTATTCCTCCACCATTGTTATAGTTGTTTTTTCAAAAAATGAGGAGGTTTATATGTCCTCATATTATTTTCAAGTTTAGATACTGCATAAACTTCATCAATATCTTTTCTAAGATCCAAGTGAGTTTCTTCTTGACATAGATCGGCAAAAACTTCACTAAGAGGAGTAAAAGCCCTATGAAGAAGGAATCCTCTTAGTTGTTCAAATTCGGATAAAAGCCTAAGAATGAATTGAAAAGATCTTTCTCTCCATTTGCTATTTCCTTATGGCAATAACACTTCCCATTGTGGTTCAAGAAGAGTAAGCTCATCCTATAGAGGGGATAGCGCACTATAATAATCTCTAATACTCATATCCCCTTGCTTGATTCTACTTAATTTTTTTTGTAAAAAGAAATGCTTAGCAAGGATCTTTTGAGTATATATACCTTTCATGAAGAACCATGCTTCATTTGTCTTCTTAAATTTAGCTAAATTAGCATAAATTTTGAGATCAACGTTGATCATGAACCATGCCAATATTTTGGTATGCTCACTTTCCCAATCTTCAACTTTGAATTGGTATTCTTGAATGACCTTGATTTTTTCTTCATTATTCAAGGTTTTTTCTTCATTTCTTACTATCTCGATGAGCTTTAATTGTGGTTCCAGAATAGCGCCACATATATATCCCCAAAGTTTATTGCCTTTGAGGTTGTTTTCCATAGCGGCCGCCGACATTTTATAGTTGGTCCCATTCAATTTGAATGAGAAGTCAATCTTTGTATCATTATTGGCCATTGTGGAGAAGCACAAGAGTGTGAATCTTAAACACACTTAAATACAAAAGAAAGGAGTCCCAAGAGTGTTTAAACACCTATGGGCTCTCATACCATGTAATGAAATACAAGTGCCAAGAACAATGTCACAAAGTGACTACAAGAAGACACAAATACATAAGTAAGATGTCACCAATGGACCAAATAAAATGTGTCACAAAGGGCAAACACCAAGCACACACAAAAGTGAGAAGAGAGAACAAAAAATATAAGAAATAATGTATTAAGAAATGCTTGAAAAAGCATTTGAGAGAATGGGGGGAAAATCCACTATTTATACACTTTATCGAGACCAAGGGGGGCTCTAAAAAGAGTTGTTGGGAGCTCCCTAACGGTCATTTTTTTATGACTGTTGGGGAGGGTCCCAACGATTCTTTAAGCGAGGACCCTTTTACCCTTTAATCAAATAAAAATAAAAATAAAGAAATACAAAAATGTCCCTAGTGGACATGTCTAATTACATATGAACAAAATGACTAAATAGCCTCTAGTGGGCATTACAAAAGATATACATAATATATATATATATATATATATATATATATGAAATATATATGTATATATATATTATAAATACACAATATATATATATATATATATATATATATATATATATATATATATATATATATATATATATATATATATATATATATATATATATATATATATTAACAGTATGCATGTGACATAGGTCCAAATTGTGGATAGGCACTTCTTTATGTCATAGAGGTGTCATTTTATAAGATATTTATTCCTTTCTCTCTTTCCCTTTTACTAGTGTTTTACCCAGCTGAGTAGCTGCCCAATACTCTAAAATTCTTGAGAATTTTTCCCTTGTCGAATAGGTGCTTGAATGTGGATGTTCATTGAAGTTCACCAGTCCTCAAGAAGAACAATGTATGATTTAAGTTTTAGGGTTGACTTGCCATTTTGATTTCTGCAAAACGAACATTCTGTGATTGTTAGTCTTTCACTATTAGGAGTAAGGTTGTAAGTATCGTATGTAACCCATGTTGGTCAGGCCCAAAATAAGATACATATCGTATCGTATGGTAAAAAATCATAAATTTTTAAAAAAATTAAAAATTCTAAAAAAAATCAGAAAAACAACAAAATTTTAAAAAATCATAACACACGAAACAATGATGAAATGCACAAAATGCAACCATAAAATCACATATGAACCATTTATATATCTATGAGCTGCATAAGACATCACCAAACATCAACTATCTCACAAGAACAATGCAAAATATTAAATATCTTGCAATTAAGAACATGCCACAAGACTCAAAAATATTACAGAAATAGTTGTACTCGATTTTCAATCTGTTTTCACTCATTACTTGAGTCCTCCATTGCCATGCCGGACTATCTGATGCCATCTTTATTGGAAGAGTGTGGAGCCTGATTTCTACCTTGATATAAATCTTTAATTTTCGTGGCACGATTTTGCTCATTTTTAAGTCTGCAGGCAATGTATCATACGATACATGTGATACATCTACGATACACACCCGTATCGTGCTGTATCATATTCTTTGTTATTTGCATGTAGTTGTAGACCTTGCAGTGTGCCACAAGATGTTATGTGCATGTACTCTTGACCTTTTCTTCTTTCTTGGGTATTCATGTTGTGCACATTAAATTTGATTACATAGCACCAGGATAAGCTTGACAGTTGTTTATTTGTCAGACTTACTAAAAGAAAGCGAAAGCTCATCAACAATAATCTGTTAAAATAATGTTTTTGAGCATATACCTGAGGACCAGTTCCAAAAAGATCATGAGGAGTAGATGTGCATAGCAAGACCAAGTCAACATCAACTTCTTCAACCTGGGCCATGTCAAGAGCTCGTCTAGCTGCCTCAGTTGCCAAGTTCGTCACTGTTTCATCCCCTATCCAAATCTACATTTATTAAACATTTCTATCCTCAAATTCTACAAAGAACACTAGAACAATCTTCAAGGTTCAAATTAATCTTTTGAAGTGCCATATATATAATTAGTTTGCTTTGATGAACAAATATGATCAACAATCACTGATAAATGCGAGAAAGGTAAAAAAGACACCACTAGTACAAAAACAAAAGGTCACCTGAAAGGATCCTTCGATTGCGAATTCCTGTACGGACAGATATCCATTCATCTGAAGTTTCAACAATTTCCGCAAGGTCATCATTTGAAATGCTAAGTTTTGGCACAGCTGAACCACAGCCAATTAGTTTAGAACCCTTTCCAACAACTCTGCATTTGTGTTTTACAAAATAAGTAAATAAGCTAGAATATTTATTGTCCCAAAAAAATTCCAAGATAAAACTGGTTTACAAAAGGATGCATCATACTTTAACGACACACAAATTCATCCATTTCTTTCGATGATGAAACAAATAATTGGCTTATGAATTTCACATGTATAGATCTTTTCCAATCAAGACAGAAATGACAACATAGGAAGAGTCTCAAAAATATCAGATGAAGGATACCATGAATCACTTAAGATGGGTAGCCCAGGGATTCACTCATCTAATTTAAAGAGTTGAGGTGAAGTGATTAACTGTTGCTCATGCAATGATGTCATCATTTGGTTGAAACCATAGTCACCTGAATCATTCAAGGTAATTTCTAGGTGGGGTTTTTCTTAGAGATATTTTCAAAAAGTGTTTTTTCTCATGAAAATATTGGAAGCTTTAAAATTTGAAAATACATAAAAAATAATAAGAAACATAAGAAAATAATAGGGTTTCTATTATTTTTTTTGCAGAAAATATAAAGGAAAAAGTCTATGTCACCTCGGTACGGGTACGACACGGCAATTCCAAAAAATGTGGGTACGGGGACACAACTAAATATATACTGAAAATATATATTATATATCTAAAATATATACTGAAAATATATATTATATATTTAAATATATATTATATATTGAAAATATAATATATCCGTGTCCAGGTACCAGTACCCGTGTTGACACGGATACCGAGTAACATAGGTTTTAGAAGTTAAAATACAAAAGAAATCAAGAAAAAGAAAACTGAACTTAAAATATATACAAATAAGATTTTTTTTTAAAATATCGTGATAATATCATTTTGGTGATATTTTGGAAAAAATGCGATGTTTTGCTGATATTATCAGCCTAGCTGAAAAAGCCGATAATGTTGCTATATTTTCAAAATATCAGCGAAATCGGTGACTATGGTTGAAACCCATACCACATTAATGTTGAGATAACGTGTTCTTTTTTGTTAAACATGAATGTAGCATCAAATTTGGAAGAAATTGGGAATTACCTTAGATGTATTAATGATTGTAACACAAACTAGATAACGTGTTCTTTTTTGCTGAAAATAACTTAGACAACGTGTTCTTTTTTGCTGAAAATAAATGCAGCATCAAATTTGGAAGAAATTGGGAATTAACTTATGTGTATTAATGATTGCTAAGAGTAAAAAGTTCGCTTCAGTTAAAAAACATGAAGAGCTCTACATACGAAAAACAATAACTTAGATAACTTCTACTTGTTAAGAGTAATAAGTTCATTTCAGTTAAAAAACATGAAGAGATCCAACATAAGCATGCACAGATCACTCTACACACTCATACCCGTTGAAACTTGCACTGTCTAGTAGGCATCATCGCATAGCTTGTTTCTAAAGCTCATGATCATCTAAGCCTCAATAAATAAGTCAAGAAACTACATCCCTACTGACACTTATGAAAAAGAAGTCAACCAAACTACATAATGCTCACATGAAAAGTAGCAGTGGGTCTCAGAATGATTTAACTGCTTCACATTCTGGACAAATGCCGATGTCTGCAGCACTCATATCCCAATGATCCAAATGAGATTAAAAGATTTTTTCACCAGAAAAGAACTAAAAGACATTTATCAAAAGTTCTCGAATAATTGCAATTTGAAGCACTTAGGCAACAAAAGGGACAGAATTGGCAAATCACATCTCTTCCTCAGTGATCAACAGGACACAAAGAACAACCTTATACCTAAAGCACTGCACGAGTACCAAGCCACACTGCGCTTCCAAGGAGAAGAAGATCCCGAGATAAACTATGAATAAATGCACAAAATCCGAATCAAGAACGACGGCTTCCTTTACTGAAAAACGCAAATCCATGACGACCAACATGATTCAAAATAAGAAAACATGAACATTGTAAGATCGAATAGCGAATCGGCCGGGAAGTTTAGTACCAAAGCAGGATAAAAACCAAATGCTGAATCAACCTAAACAACACATTGATCCGATTTCTCCTGAAAGAAAACAGAAAAGCATACTTTTTGTTCCATAAATCTAAAGAACTGAAGCACACAATCATAACCATCCTGAATGAATGATTCTACGAAAGCCAACTATACCAATCACGTAAAAAACCAAAACTAAGATCCAGAAAAAAGAAAAAAGACCCACCTTGAGAATTGAGGCTTCAGTGAAGAAGACGAGCCGACGGCGGCCTGCTCGTCGATAGCGCTGCATCTGAGCCCAGCAATCCCCTTCCTTCTCCTCTCTCGAAAAACCTCAGATCCAGAAATCCCCAACGAAGAAGGGGAGAACAGACGAGAGACACTCGCCATTTCAACTACGATGAACAAATAAACCAAACAAAAGGAGAGGAAGAGGAAGATGGGGAGGGTGGGGATTGCTCATTGAGCTACCGGGTGGGTTGAGCTCTGAAGCGATTTTACACACAGGAAAACTGAAACATTGGGTACTCCGCTAGAGAGAGAGACCGTTACAACGAACGAACTCGACTTGGGAGCATTTCTCCTCGGGAAACGCGACAATGCATTTTTCACGTTCATGAACGAGATCGATAGGTTATATAAAAATGGGAAACTTTCAAATGCCCACCAAAATATTGGGTCTAATTGATATGTAAACCAAACTTTTTTCAATTGCCCCGCTAAGATTTTTGAAAGGTGTTTCCCATAACTAAACCAATTATTTAGTAGATATGCATGTTGAGGGTCTATAAGACCCCGAGTCTTGCAAAAAATGATGAAGGAAGCCAAGCATAGGGTAAACCTACCCCTCAGTCTTGTCAAACATTCTTTAGGCAGATTCTTAGTGTCAGTGTCCGTGAAGTCATAATATGCCTCTCACAAGAACAGTAATGATGGACATGAGAACCTGTCATAATCCATGTGTGACCATTGTGCTTCATACATCAAATTTCATAAAGCTGTATGATAATCATAGGGAGAATAGTTCAAGAAAAAATGATTTTGGCCAGTCTCACCTCGAGATAGATAAGCGAAAGATTGGTTATAACAAATCTAAACACCTTCAATCCGATTGTTGGCCTCCAAAGTAACCTCTTTTAGGTTTTCAACCAAATAAAGAGTTAAAGAGAAGATTCTCAATTTTTCAACAAGCCAAAACTTAGGTTCATCTGAAATCAAGATCGAAAGTTATGGTCGAAACAACTTTTCAATTGATGACAACAACTTAACTTGTCGTTAGTCCTTAAATTATCATCAACCCTGTCTAGAATTGTCATTAGCCTTGTCTTGTAGTCATTATCGTCTTTGAATTATTATTAGTGTCTTAGAATTGTCATCAAAGAACCCTCACTTTTGGGAAGATAACGTCATCAACCCCTGACAATACCATAACTTGTCAGGACCCTTGCTATCTGTCATCACTGTCAGCTTAAGACATGAGTTATCGTCAATGCCTAGCTCTAACGATAACCTAACTTGTCATTAAAGGTAAGTTATCAACGCAACTTGTCGTCAACCATCATTTTTTTCTTGTCATCAATTGCCTTTTTGTGTGCCTTTGGGATGAGATTTATCTGCTCAACCTTCTAAAATCACATTTGGAAATCTTTCAAGCCCCAAAATCCCCTTTACTTAAAAAATTTCTCCATCCAAAGCAATAAACCTTGGCTAAGTCCCATCATTTAATTAAAAAATATTCTTTTAGGAACTATCCATCTAGAAAGATCTCGAAAAATACAAGAAACATATCTGGATCCGCCTAAAAAACTATAAATAAAGAGCCACCCTTCTATTTTAAATCTAAAATCTGACAACCCTCACTTTGCCAAATCTTTTACACGACCTAACCTATCTAGCCTAGTTGACCTGGCCTACTTAACCTAGCCAAGGGTCCAGATCATCCTTGTCATGCCTTCTTTTTGGAGCTCACACCTAACTGAAGTATCACTCATTCTCCTCGATGTTCATCAACCGTAGAAAGAGATACCTAAGCCCAAGGTGTGATTTGATTTTTATTTTTTGTTTATATTTTGCTTATTTTATGCAATTCTCTGAGTTTTGATAGCCCTAACATTCGTATGTTACTTGTTTTATTATCTTTTTCTCAAGTGTTGGTGGCTCTGACCACCGAACTTGTTTTATTCTAGGATTCGTATACAAGGTACGAGTCTTCACAATGCTGCCACTCTAAAAACAAAGATCGAGGATTACTATTTCAATTGATTCCTACTCAACGGAGGAGAAAAAGCTTGTGACCTTGAAGAACATTCTCCACACTGTCTCAAAATCCGGATCCGGTTTCAGATCCATTTTTAAAAGTACATATTTTTAGTGAAAAACCTCTTTCTTTTGCTCTCGAAAACTCGAAGGGATCCCCAATGCATAAATGGGTTTAAGTACTATGTAGTCATTATTGATGCCTTTTCAAAATACATCTAGTTTTACTTAATTAAAAACAAATTAAATGTATTACAAGTTTTCAAAGCCTTCAAATTTTTTGTCAAAAATATCACAAGGCACAAAATAAAGTTTTTCCACTCGGATTAGGATGGCGAATTTCAAGTTTTATCAAAATATTTTGTTAAAAATGGCATTGGGCATAGAATTTCAAGCCCTCATACTCCCCAACAAAATGGGGCTACCGAATGAAGGCAAAGACATATAGTTGAAATGAGATTGTCTATGATGGCGCAAGCTCATATTCTATCAAAATTTTGGTCATATGCTTTTAGTTTAGCAGTATACTTGGTCAATCAGACTCCAATAAAGATCCTCAAATTTAAGTCGCCCATAGAAGTATTATTCAAAATCTGATTCGATTTTAAATATGACAGACATATTTTTCTTGTTTATGCTCCCATTCACAAGGGTTATTAATGCATGAATGTTTCAACAAAAAGGATCTTTATCTCTAGACATGTTTTTAATAAAAACAAGTTTCCATTCAATGACCAGAGTGTGAAGCCTGTAACTATTTTCTTAAACTTCCCTGACAAGCAAGTTGTCTTGATACCATCTTTTCTTGTCAGTGAGAATTAGAAAAAATATGATCAGGGACCTAGGAGAGGCGTAAAAATTAAACACATTCAATCTCCATACATTCCTAGAGTCTTAGAAGAGAGGAATCAAATTGTATATTCTCCCATTGAGATTGGACCTCCTCCTAATGAAACTCATGAGAGCCCTAAATCCACGTCATCTATGACCCAAAACCTATCATCCAATCCCAAGTTAGTCGATCAAGAGAATCAAATCCAGCTAGTTTGAACTCATACTATGACAACTAGATATCAAGATGGAATTTTGAAGCCCGATCTAAAGTATTTTTCTAAGATCCTTTTAGCCACCAAGTATCTTATTCTCATAGCTTAGCTTATTACCTTAATTCAAGACAATGAGCCAATTACCTTTAAGGAAGCTTCTAAAAGCCAAAAATGGTAGGAAGCAATGAAAGTTAAATATAATGCCTTGATTAAGAATAATATGTAGAGACTTGTTCTAACTCATAGTGCTTAACATGTTGTTGGATGCAAATGAGTATATAAGATAAAAAGAAAAACTGATGTGACCCTTTAACAATATAAAGCTAGACTCATAGCAAAGGGTTATTCCCAATAGAAGGGTATTGACTATAACGAAACCTTCAAACCCACTACCATTAAGATTGTTCTCTCTATAGCTATAAGCATGAATTTTGTGGTAAGACAATTAGATATTCAAAATGCTTTTCGCCATGGATATCTTGCAGACGAAGTCTATATGATTCAACCACCCGAATTTGAGAATCCTAAGCACTCTGATCATGTTCATAAACTTAAGAGGGTTTTATATGGCTTAAAACAAGCCTCAAGAGCCTGGTTTGCTCGGTTGAGCTCTTTTTTATTTAAAATAGGGTTTTACGAAGCCAAGACAGATACATCATTGTTTATATTTAAAAGTACTCAGCTTGTCATATATATTTTAGTTTATATTGATGATATAATTATCATAGAGAGCTCAACAAATCAAGTACAAAACCTCATTTCAAAATTTGGGTAAGAGTTAGCTATTAAGGATTTAGGGTACTACACTATTTTCTAGGAATTGAGGCTCAGTATAACCAAGGTGGTTTGGTTTCAACAAACAAAAATACATCTTTGATCTTCTTATGAAAGTAGGAATGGCAAGATCCAAACTGATATTCATACCTATGGCCACCTCTCCTCCTCTCTCAGCTTGGATCAACCTTTCATGATCCAACCTTTATAGAAGTATTGTGGGAGTCTTGCAATATGCTACTATGTCTAGGCCAGACTTATCTTTCGTTGTTAACAAAGTCTTTTAGTTCATACATAATCATACAGATGATCACTAGATTGCAATCAAGAAAATTCTCTAATATTTGAAGCATATACTTCACTATGGTCTTCTCATTAGACCTCATGAATCATGGATAGTGTCTGCTTATTTTGATGCAGATTGAGATGGATGCCTAGATGACAAAAGTTTCACTGGAGCAGTATATATAAGACCAAATCTTGTGTTGTGGAGTTCCAAGAAACAGTCAGTTTTATCCAAATTCAGTACCAAAGCTAAATATAAGGATCTTGCTAGCACTGTTATAGAAATTACATGGATAAAATATTTATTGCAAGAACTTGGTATTCGAGAGGAATGACCTCCCACACTTTGGTGTGGTAATATAGGAGCATCATACTTGGCTGCCCATCCAATGTTTCACAACTGATGTAAACACGTTGAAATAGACATGCACTTTGTTCAGAAAAAACTTGACAAGAACGAGTTAACCAAGGTTTAGATTGTCGACATGTTAACTAAATCCCTTACATCTCAACAATTCAGTTATCTAATCAGCAAGCTCAATGCCATCCAAAGACTTTGAGTTTGAGGGGAGATGTTAGAGAAGATAAGTCCAAGCTAGATAGCTAGATAAGTCAATGATCCAGATAAATCACAATCCAGTTGCAAGAGCAAGAGGAGTCATCTTTGGTAACCCAAGGATTTAAAACAACCCAATCCAGAACAAATGGGAAGAATTCCAAGTCAAAGATAAGTGGAGATAATTTTGAAAATAAAAAAAGAATGAATATAAGCTAAGATCTATGTTTAAGGAAAGAGGCCTTAAAATCAAGGTAACATAACTAGATCCCTCATTCCTATGAGCTCCTATTGTATCTTGGCCTTATATATATATATATATATATATATATATATATATATATATATATATATATATATATATATATTGAAGGGTGATTAATAAAGAGAGAGAGAGAGAGAGAGAGAGAGAGAGAGAGAGAGAGAGAGAGAGAGAGAGAAACAATGGAATTTTTAGGTCATGGATGTAGGTTCATATAGAAACAAACCACGTTAAATTGGTGTGTTCCTATTTCTTTGTCTCTCACGTCCGATTCTTCATATATAGTTACTATAAACTTCTTTCCATATGGTGAAAAATCCTTTCCCAACTCAAAAGTACTGATCAATAATGCTCTTTGTGGAGGAGGATGCAACTCCCTTGATCCTTTATAGGGCATAGAGCTTTCAGTAAGTGACCACCTTAGCATTGAAGATACCTTTGAAGCATTTGCCTATCATGGTAAAAGTCATGGCTTTAATGAAATTCTCATGGAACGCTGGAGGCAAGTGAAGGGCCATTTTATTGTTGCCCAACCTAGAGATAGGAATGGGCTTGGTTCACAGCTAGGATATTCCTTCTTTGCTCTCCCATGGAAGAATTACCAACTATGAAAGAACATGTCACCCCCACTTACATATGGCAGAACTTTCTCAAAGAACCTAATCATTTCTGAAAAATAATGAAAGCGTTGATTGTTAAGAAAATACTAGAATGCCTTCAGTGGTACACATGATGAACAATTCAATTTTGGGTCAAGTTTCATAAGATCCAATTTTGAATCAGGTCTTTAAATCAAACCAAATTGGAACCCCATAAGAACCGTGTTTTGGTTATAATCCAAGCACATACACATTTTATCACATTCAATTTTGATTCAGGCTTGAAAATTGAATCCATACTTGAACCAATAGGAACTGGTTGATTAGAATTCACAGGCATATACACATTTTCACATCCAATTTTGGTTCAGGCTTGAAAATTAAATCCATACACTGTAAATGGAAATTCCCTTCTAGTGCTTTCCAAAAGTTACTTGTCGATCTAACGGAGTAGTAAAGATAACAAATTAAAATATAACACAAGTTCGCTACAATCCAGTTGGAAAAGCCCACCTTTTTTATTTTTTTTAGCAAATGTCACCTCATAGATGTAATCTACATGTTTTGTTTAGAGGGAATCAACTTTTGAATTGCCATAATCTGATGTGCCTAAAGACTTTTTTGTCGATAAGAAAATCAATGGTTGTAACTGTATAAAATTTTCTTGTCTCAAAAACATATTTTTCTTGTAAAAAGCACGATCCAAGAGTTGACTCCCGCTAAATCGACCATGCTAAACATATCTACAAGGTTAGGTTGTAATAAAACAACTTTCATGGTAATATCCCAACTAGATTGTAGGTATAATTGATCATAGCAATTATATATCTATTAAAACGACCCAGTAAAGGATTGAGAATGCAACGTTTACAAATGACATCATTTTTATTCTACTCTCCAATCTCTTTTTTGATCTTTTCAACAATTTCTTATACTTGCACTCATAGCTTGTTGAGTGAGGGCATAAACCACACAGATTGTCGATGTCAGGAACTTCAATTTTTAATGCCAACATTTGTAATTCTCACTATCAAATTTCTCTAGACTTGAATAAAGTCCCTACAAATTCCTAGGGCTTAATTCTTAGAAGTGGAAGAATCCAACAAATTGTCATATCAGAATTGTAGACTCCAACAATTTTGTATATAACGAATTTAACCTCAATTTGGTAAGAATTCAGCTTCGCCATAAAACACATCATTTAGTTTAGGTTCTTACAAATCTGAATGAAACAAAAATCTTGTTAATCTAGAATATGAGATAGAAACAGGCATCGCTCAGGCTGCACACTTACCTGGTTGGGTCGGTATATATATATATATATATATATATATATATATATATATATATATATATATATATATATATATATATATATATATATAGAGAGAGAGAGAGAGAGAGAGAGAGAGAGAGAGAGAGAGAGAGAGAGAGGCTCAAGCGTTAGCTAAATGAGCGTGCTAAATAGGGTTTTTAGTCTTTTTTATTTTATTTATAACTTTTGACAGTACAAATCTGATCTATGTACTTGATTTTATAGGGATCAACTCTTGAATCGTTCAATTCCGACACATGGGTGGGTTTTTATAAGGTTTAAAAAATTAACAGTCCAAAATCTTTGTAAATTTTTAAGGCTCCAAATTTCATTTTTTTCATCAAAAACACATCATCCATGTGTGGATTCCTTGTAAATCGACCATGCTCAATACATTTAGAGAGAGAGAGAGAGAGAGAGAGAGAGAGAGAGAGAGAGAGAGAGAGGGGTCTATGCTAAATGGATTTTTCTGCTCTTCCAATATTTTTTCGTAGTTCCAACCCTATAAATGTGTTGGGCATGGTCTATGTACAAGGAATCCACACTTGGATCATGTGTTTTGGACTAAAAAAATGATATTTGGAGCCTCAAAATTTATAAAGATTTTGGTAAGTTGATTTTTTGAATGTTATAAAAACTCACCCATGTTTCAGAATTGAACACTTCAAGAGCTGAACCTTATGAAATCAAGTACATAGATCACATCTTTATGGTCAAAATTTAAAAATAAAATGATAAAAGGACCTAAAAAACTCATTTAGTATGTTTAATTTAACATATTTCATTTAGTAAGTTGTTCTCTTTTTCTTTCCCACCAAGAAAGAAAATTGTCCCTCTTTCATTAGGTTTAGAAAAGAAGGACAAACCACCTATAGAGGTTTTGGAAGATTTAACCCCATCAAGATCTACCGGTGCTACGATGGATTTGGGTACGCTTCCGCATTATGCTTTATTTGTTTTTGATCTTTTCAATGTTTTAGCATGAATAAATTTAAGAATGAATAAAAATATTTTCCCTAATTCAAATTCCAACAATTGATATCAGAGCTTCTTGTTCTTGCTTAATCGTTGAAATATTTAATTTTGCCTTATATTTCCTTTTGAGTCGTCGAAATCCCATTGGATTCGGTTTTTTCCCTTTGACTGCCGGCATTAGGGGCTATTTATAATTTTTTTTGTTCACTGCCATAGCCGGCAACATCGTTGGAAGGGTTCTAGGATCAACGACTAACCGCAAGGGGTGGCACACCCCTTTGGTTGTCGCAGACCACCGAATGACGTCAGGCGAACTGTTGAACGTCGTCCAGCTCTGCGCAGGCACCATCGGGTGCCTGCACAGAGTGAGAGGCAAGAGGGAGGACCAGACGGTCCTCCCCATCCCTCACCAGTTTTTGGGAAGGAGGTCGGATGCCCCCCCTCCTTTGTTCGGCGACAGAGCATAGGTGGAGGATGACCCTCCTCACACCGTTTGGTTGCGCATAGGCGAAGGAGGGCCGAACGACCCTCCTCACGCCGTTTGGCTGCACTTGGATGGAGGAAGGGCCGATTCAGCCCTTCCCCTTTTCCAGATCCGTCGATCGGGAAGGCCGGTTGGCCCTCACCGAGTCGCCCTTGCCGGATGCCATGCCAGCGTCCGACGATGATGGTCTGAGGTCAGCTGTGCACCCCATTCACTGTTGGGTGATCTGGATCTGGTGGGGTGGGTTCGGTCTCCCCATATGTCGGGTTAGAGTCGAGTCAGCCCAAACCTTTAGGCATGTGCTATGGAACCATAAAAAGAAAAAAAAGGAGATTGTTTTTTTTAAGAAATTTTTTTATTGGGTCCAAGCCATCAGGTATGCCATTTGGGTCTCTATAGTAGGTTGACTTCAGATTTCTTCGACCTAATTTGGATTATGGCTTTATTTTTTTCTATTCATATGCATGTAATCACATATTATATTTGAACTTTGGTATTCTTCTTTGGAATAAGGGTATGATATTCTAAAATTAGTTGATTGAAACATGTTACCAAAGTAACCTCTCTTGTAAAGATTGACATGTTTGGAATATTAAGATGTTCGTATATTTGAGTTTCATGTGAACAGTGATCGGCTCAAAGGAAGATTACTATTTGACCAAGCTCAAATATACTTTCAGTAATAAATATGTGATGATTATCAAGTTTTTCATATAAACAATAAGTCGGTTTAAAGAAAGACTTGTTTGATAAGATTAATTATTCATTTTTTATTACTGTAATAAGAGTACCACTTATAAGTTAACATTTCTGTCCAAAGACTAAATGTCAATGTTCTGTTGGGTATCTTGTGATAAGGTTCACCACAGTTTAAATATGTCAATTAATATTAATGCATGTAAATATTTATATTAATTGTGAGCTTCTTATGGCTTATTTTATTCTTAATTCAGTTAATTTTTCTGCTTCTACAATATCTGCAAATATCAATTCAATCCCTGTTTTGAATGACACAAACTTAAAAACCTAAAAAGAGAACCTTATGATTGGTCTTGGGTGTATGGATTTGGATTTTGCACTTTGAGAAGATCAACTCACTACTCTCACAGATAAAAGTTTCACTGAAGATAAAAAAATCACAGGAGATGGGATTAATCTAATCGTATGAGTCTTATGATCATGAAACATGCAATTCTGGAAACCTTCAGAGGCGCTATATCTGAGTAACCCAGAAATGGATCATTGGAAAACAGCCAAACGGGTTATGCAGTACTCACAAAGAACAAAAGATTACATACTCACATACAGGAAGTCAAATCAGTTAGAGATCATTAGGTGTTCTGATTCTGACTTTGCCAGGTGCCAAGACAGTCATAGATCCACATTGGGTTATATTTATTTGTTGGCCAAATGAGCAATTTCTTAGAAGAGTGCTAAGCAGACATTCATTGCATCTTTCACTATGGCGGCAGAGTTCGTAGCTTATTATGAGACATCCAATCATGTAATATGATTACCCAATTTTATCATTGGACTGCGAATCTTAGATGACATTGAAAGACCGTTAAAGTTGCTTTTATGACAATAATTCGACAATATTATATTTCAACAACAGGAGCTCATCGAAGTTGAAACATATAGACATTAAGTTTCTTGTTGTTAAAGAAAGAGTGCAGAATGGTCAGATATTTATTGAATATATTGACACAAACTCCATGATTGCAGATCCGCTTACCAAAAGTTTACTACCCAAGGTCTTTCACGAGCATACTACTCGAATGGGTGTTATATCATTTAATGATATGCTAGTTTAGTGGGAGTTTGTATTCGGATGTTCTGAGATAAAATAAAGTTTCATTACTTCAGTGTAAGACTTAAGTTTCTGTTTTATTTTGTACTTGTTTATTGTGATCTCACTAAAGAATAAGGCAGGACCAGTTGAAAATAGGCATATTTAGGTCACATTACATGTAATTTTCATGTTTCACATCTATATTTGATCTACGTCGTTAGTTATGTCAATATATGTGATCACTGATGAGTCTATTTACAATACACGTAATGAAGATCGCTTTGGTTCTATGTTGACATGATCAATGAACCAGATTGTTTGAGATGTTATTTGGTAAGACAATATTTTTGAGCTCATAAAGTTATTGTATAATGTGTGATTG
Source organism: Nuphar pumila (assembly GCF_984573655.1). Classification (NCBI taxonomy): domain Eukaryota; kingdom Viridiplantae; phylum Streptophyta; class Magnoliopsida; order Nymphaeales; family Nymphaeaceae; genus Nuphar; species Nuphar pumila. Next base: position 134,971,233 of record NC_143250.1, read on the forward strand.
TATGATAACATATGTGGCCCACATAGGATATTGTTAGATATTTTATGTGGGCCTACATATGTAATTAATAACTCATTATAAACTGTCTAAGGTGAATGCCCATTTAAAGTGATCTTATGCGGTTGTGCCATATGACATCTTATAAAGTGTGGCTATAATAGTGTGTAGATATCTTATGTGCTCTTATATGTTATTTTCTGATTTCATAATAGGCTAAATTGAAAAGAAGATCATAGGGTGGTTACAATTAGATTATGGTCCCTAAAACCATATATAATGACTGTTATCATTTTTCTCTCCATTAAGAAAGAAAACTGTGATTCTCTTATTAGGTTTAGAGAAGAAGAAAATGTCACCTATAAAGGTTTTGAAAGATGTAACCTCATCAAGATCTACCGGTGCTATGATGAATTCGTGTACGCTTTAGCATTATGCTTTTTTGTTTTTTATTTTTTTAATGATTTAGTATGAATAAATTTAAGAACGAATAAAATGTTTTACCTAAATCAAATTCTAACAATTTTGTCTCATAGGCCTATGTAATTTTGTTTACAAAAATGATCACTAAGATAATTGTAAACAGAATGAGGGGTATTCTTGACCGGATCAACCTGAACCAACAAGCTCTCTTGAAAGGAAGAAGCATTCGGGAGAGCATCCTCGTGGCCCATGAAATGGTGGACTAGATGACAGCAAACAAGAAGAAGGCAGTGATTTTCAAAACTGATTTAGGAAAGGCATATGACAAAGTGGATTGGAATTTCTTGAAGGAGACCCTCAAGTACTTTGGATTTGATTCCATATGGATAGAGCAAATTATGACATGATCCCCCTCTTATGTGATGATTGTAAAGGCAAAACAAGTAAACTCTTCTGGGGGCAGGGGCATCAGACAGGGAGACCCCACGTCGCTGTACCTGTTCCTGTTAGTTATGGAGCGACTCATATGACACCATAATCAGGCAGTAGAAAGGGGTCGTATATCTCCCGTTTTGATAGGAGGTTTTTGATGGCATCATTCATTTTACGCCGATGATGTAATGCTTTATGTGAGGGACCGGAAGCACTCTACAGACCGTTTTATGAACATGGACTTGTTTGAGCGTGCGTCTAGGCTTTAAATCAGAAAAGGAAAAGTCTACATTCATATCCTGCAATCTCCCCCATGGCAGAGTAATCAGCATTGCTAATAGAAGTGGATGGAAGGAGGTAAATCTCCTGATAACCTATCTTGGTTTACATATGTTCAAAGGGAAACTCAGACGGTTTCAGTGCGACCTCCTCATGTCCAAGTTCCATACCAGACTTGAAGCTTGGAATGACAAGAAGCTGTCGATGGCAGCAAGGGTTACCCTCATCAGCTCGATATTTCAATCCTTTCCTATTTTTTGGATGGGGGTTGTCCTCCTCCCAGCCAGCATTACTAAATCGATTGAAAGGCTTACCTGCGCTTTCTTTGGCAAGATTCGGAAGACCTCAAAGTCACTCATTTGATGAGTATGCAGACCCCAGGTTCGGTTGGTGAAAGAAAAGTACCTAAGCAGAGAGTCCATATGGGTTCCCGAAAGAGGTGTCAGGCGATCATATGGATGGAAATGCGTTCTACTCACAGCTAAGACGATTCAGGACCACATCATTTGGAAATTAGGGAGAGGAAACCAGGTCGAATTCTGGTTTGACCTGTGGTGTCCGGATGGGCCCCTCATCATTTCTCTTCCTCTTTAACACCCAACAAACTGTGTGCGGGGGATAAAGGTGTGTGACCAAAATTGACAGAGATCAGGCTCCTAAATGCAGCTACAGGGATGTGCTCCTTCGAGGCCGAAAGCCCAGAAGAACACCAAATTTACCAGTTCATATGGACAAAATGGACGTATCCAAGAGCAACTGTCACACTAAAGTGGGCCATAAAATACCGGCTCCAAACCCAGGACAAGCTGCACAACAGGGGCCAACAACTGCCAAGTCGCTGTGAACTTTGCGAGCATGCTACAGAAGACAGGAACCATCTATTCCTTCAATGCTTGATAACAACCAGACTTTGGAAAAAAGCAACGGACCTGTTTGGAATACACTGGAAACCATCTAGAGACATGCTGCAGGACATCAAATCCTAGTTCTCTATTAAACATTAGAACAAGGAAACAAGGTGGAGTTGGCAGTGTGTTTTCCATATCATAATTTGGGTTACATGGCTATTAAGGAATCAGCAGTTCTTCAAGTTAGGAAGAACTCGCAGCTATTAAGAGAAGGTGTTACCACAGTCAGAGAACATGTCCTCAGCTGGAGACCCTTTGGTTTTCTGGAGTACCCCAAAACCAGGATGGTTACTTATACAAATTTGTGGCATCTCACTGGAGCAGTGGCACTTTGGTTTTACCATACGAACCTCGACATGCCACTTCACTCACGCAAGATGTTTTTCCAGAATGGAGCGGATGGCCTGACATATTGGCCCTCATCGAGGGAGGCGCTAAGGTAACTACAAAGTCTGGTAGATTTGATTTGGTTAGCAAACTAAACCAATTTTTGGAAGGAAGATCCTCAGAAACAAATATTCGTGGAAACGTCATATCTTCATTGTACAATTTTGATAGGATTTTTGTACAAAAAGCTTGAAATGACTCTAAACAGATTGCTAGAAATCTAGCTAAAATAGCAAGCAGGGATTCAAAAAACTTGGAAGGATCACCCCCCAGATTGGAGTCCCTCAAGGGACGATTTATAGAAACTGTAATAAATTCAATTATATAATGAATCCTGGTAGGCGTCTGCCTAACCCCAGCTTGACTTAAAAAAAAAAGATACAAGGTGAAAAAAGCTCACAGAGCTCACTCACCCGAAGTTCAGAGTTGTATAAGTAATACAATCAGGCCAAAAATCAATGAGCACAAGAGAGATATGCACGAGGGGATCAGTGAGAGGGGTAGCCCCCCTAAAGTCCATCAAATATGGATGCATGAGGGAGCAGAGGATGGATGCTGTAGGAAGCGTTCACCAATGGAAATAACATGTAGGCATAATCGAGAACTTCATCTTTGACAAGTGAAAGATCAAGTGAGAGAAGGCACATATTAGAGCTCCTTGCAAATTTTGGCAAAATCTAAGTTGAAATCAATCTCTATGGTAAAAAAGGTTGAAAGCAGTCCCAAGTGGCTATCATTCTTAGAAATTTTTACCCCTCCTTCCTTTCCTTTGGCTACCTATTTAAAAGAATACAAATCCTATCAATATTTTAATATATAGCTTGTTTATGTAAAAATACTTTAAAACCCTACCAATATATTCATTCTTTCAAATCCTATCCTGCCAATATATTCATACATTAAAAATAGTATAAATATTCACTCCTTTAAACCCGACCAATATATTCATATATTCAAACACAATATAAAATTTATCAATACATTCATCTTTTAAACACAATATATACATTCAAACACAATATGAAAATCCTATTATCTATATAAAATCTCATGTTTTTATAAAAAAGTACAATATTATAAAATGTATGTTATAAGTAATTGCCAATACATTTATAAATATCAATCACACTATAAAAATGTATGTTATTTATACAATATTTCATGTTTCTTTCAAACCTAAGGATCACATAGCCGATAAATCTAGAAGTTGCAACTTGTATGAGTACTACAGATCCTGCACACATGCTCTATGATCATAAAGCTTTTTATTTTTTATAAAGAGCAACTCTTTCTGTACATGTAGAAGCTTCTCTTATCAAAAGGTTATCACAACCTTGACAAAATGCTGCAAGATCGCCACAGCGAGAGGAAAAATGTTAGAGTTCTAACAACAACAAAAAAAACATCAATGACTTTATATATGAATTATAAAACATGAAAAGGTAAAAACATTTACAAAATAACATTCACACATTAAAATAGATTAACATTGCATTAACATGAGTTTCACAACACATATTTACAAAATTCACGTCATATATTTGCAGAAGTAAGTTCAGACTTTATGCAAATTTTTAGTTAAAGGAAGTTCATATGGTATTTGCACAAAGGTCGTGACATTTGCAAATGTGTGACGTGAACCTACAATTAAAAAACATGTGAATGTAAGGACATTTACAATAGATATTTGTGAATGTCAGACACACATTTACTGACATATTCTAGACTTTATGTGAGTTTTTAGTTAAATGAAGTTCGAATGGTAACTACGCGAAGGTTGTGAAGTTCATAAATATGTGATGCAAACTTGCCAAAATTGAATCAGAAAGCTTGTGAAAGTAAGGACATTTGCAACAAACATTTTTGAAGGACGATCATACATTTGTGAACGTACACCATGAATTTAAGCAATTTTTAGTTAAAGGAGGTTCAAATGATGTTTATTCAAATGTATGAAGCAAACTTACCAAACATGAACTTTTAAATTATAAAAGGTTTGCATCAGATATGTGAATCTCAAAAGATCCATATATTTCAAATGCAAATCTCGTGTTGGAACTCAAGTTAGCCATGTTCGCAAATACTTTATGTGAATTTCACCAGGTTCGCAAAAATGTTCATGCATGTCTCCTTTTTATTAAGATTTTGCAACCTTCAGATACATATGCATCTATCGTGCAAACATCAATAAGTTTGCTTGTGTGAAGAATAAAGATGTCTTAAAAATTTGGTCATGGAAGGATTTCAGCTTGTAAGGCATTTCTAAAATCATGCCATTTTACAAGGACAATACAATTATTTTTCATAAAAAGAATATATCCATGCCAACCAAACATTTTAAGTTGAAACAAAAAGCTCAGCGATATATTATATTCAAAATGTATCAAAGTATGAAGTGAGTTCAGGTATGCATCAGTTCAGGTATATAGTCAAGTCGGGTACGGGTCAGATTGATTTTGTAATATGGAGAAACATTTGGGTTTGGGTACATAATTGGGTCGAGTCTATTCAGGTTTGGGTCTTTATTTACAATATCTAAGACCCAACCCATTTTCACTATGGGTCTATATTTTAAACCCGACCCAAACTTATGGCTCCACCAATATCAGTTTGGGTCGGATTAATCTGTTCGGGATATTCGGCCGGGTTGGGTATACTCGAACCAGTTACACCCCTACCTCTAATCATCCATCCTTTTAGTGATTTTCTTCTTGTCCTCGTAATTATAACCATCATTATAGGTGGGCATGCAAATGGTCCGGCATAAGCACTCAACCCGGTTGGATTAGACAAGGATCTGAAACAATGTTAGTTTTTTTATATATTTTTTTATAATAAAAGAAAATGTTATTAAATGGACCTTCTGATTACAGTGATAAGGAAGCTAGCAAATAGCCCATTAACCTTAGACACATCCAAGCATGTATCTATGCCGATTGCCTGACCATATGAAGCCATTTGTTCTTACAAGACATTGAGCAATAGAGTTGATATTTAACATATCTACTTTTCTCCTGGGATTATGTTACTCTTTCCAACTCTCAAGCGCAACCTTACCTTTATAGAAGGTAAGGAGGTAGCTTGCTTCTGCCTTATTGATGGGACATCTATGCAATTCTCAACGATATCATGTTTATCATACCTTTGAGCGAGAAAACAGGCTCATTCTTAAAAGGTTTGCCAAACAAAGACTCCTTAATAAAACACAAAACACAGAAAATCGCTGCATGTGCAATGATTTTCTTTGTTTTGTGTGGCCCGAGTACTTTGTAAAGTACTCTGGTTCGATCACTGGACCTGCTCTGCTCCTCAAAAGGGAGGCAGGTGAATGGGCGAGGGGCTGAGATCTGAGCTCCTCACAGACACATGAAGATCATCGATAGATCCTGGTGATAATGAAATGTGGTATAGTTACTCTTTATATGAAAACATGCACATGGTGCTGCTTTTCGAGGTATGCTAGTGTAGGATCCAGAGAAGGGTCCGGATTGCACAAAGTCACATCTAATGGTTAGGGCTGCAAACACACCTATCCGAACTCCAGATTAGCCTGTTGGAGCTCAGCTTGGTTTAGTTGCAATATTGAACTGAGTTTGAACAATTATGTTGAGTGAGCACGAGATTGGCTCAGGTAGGCTTGAGCTTAACATAACTATGTGTTATGTCTCAAGCTATAAAGTGAAGACTGGAGCTTTTGGGAACTGCCCCTCCCACATAACAAGACCATGCGCAGAGCCTGAATTCATTTATCTGGATTTGGTAGCAAAAATCGGATCTGATAAATATTTTTTGTTTGAGGATGGAGATAATTTTTTTTTGTTAAGATGAAGAAAAGATAGTAGTCTCATAGAATGGGGCAAGGTGAGAACAAGCACTGAAGGAGAGGTTTGAATCATGCTGCTCAAATAGGTTCTACTCATCCTCATCTTAACAAATCTGACTCCATAGATGTAAGTCATCCCTATCTTCATACCCCCATGCAAGTTGTTTTGATCAAATCTGACTCCATAAATGTGATTTACATCATTAATTTAGACAAGATTGACATTTAAAATGCTGAAATCCTACTTGTGTGCAGGTTTTTTGGGTGATTCAAAAATCAACAGTTGACTTAACACAAGATTTTGTGATTTAAAAAATCCTATTTTTTCATAAAAAAATACAATCCATGAGCCAATTCTTATTAAATCGACCATGCTGAATCCATCTATAGGTCCATATTTGATCAAAAAGACTTGCATTATAAGATTTAAGAGTGGTGAAGGATGACATAAGAGATGAGTGGAACCAAACTGCGTGTGGCTGCCACCAGTGATGAGGAAAGATAACCCAGGAAGAGATCACAATGGAGCCTTTCTTTTCTTTTCCAATAGTATCCGATATATACATAGTTGGATCCAGCTCCAATGTAGAGTACAACATCCGAATCTGAATCCAAGTACACGTTGATATTTGCACCTGTTTAGCTATTTGACCTTGTCTAATCCAAATTTGGTTTTAGTTTTTTCCATGTGAATTTTAATGTGATTAGGTTCAGTAATGCTTAGATTCAAGCTGAGTTTGACCCATGGCTAGGCTAACATTTGGCTTGTTTATGTCAACAAGCAAGCCAAGTTGAGCGTGAGCTTTTCACAAAAAGCTTGGCCCGTTGTGCAGCCTTACTGATGGTCTATACTCAAATGCCAACTTTGGCCTGCTTTGAGTGGTTCAGATTCCAACCCGATCCAAAACAGAACCAATTGCAACCCTAACCAATTGCGGTTGGGTCCAGGGCTTAGAGGATTTGAATATGAAGCCGTGCAGGGAACATAAAGGACAGGGAAATCAGGCTTCTGGTTATATATATTACCAAAAAAGGCTCTTTGAAAGTGCACTAAATGGATGAATATGTAAAATAGACATGACATTGCCAATCAACTTCTTTTCCCTTTTTTATTTTATTAAATAATAGGGAAACCACCAGAAGTTGATTGGCAATGTCCACAGTATAAAATTCCATGAGTACTTTCCTCCTGCCCACCAAGGATAATTTATGGTTGGCTTCAACCTCACATATCCCAGGTACCAAACTCACATCCTTCAACTTGAACACCTTAAACCAAACCACCTACCCAGGTGTGTGGTTCTCTTGTGTGCCAATCACCTTCCTACTTACCAAAAGAGAGAATTGAAATTAAGAAAAATGCATAGGCAAACAATTGAAAATTCCGCCCCCAAAGGGGTTTGGCATAGTGGGATGAGACATAGGATGCTAGGCAGGTGGTTTAGGTTATAATCTCGTGGTCGTCACCTCTTGCGCAAGCCAAAGTATGGCGATTCCCTCGGGGCAAAGGGTAATCCCACAGTGTTTTACACTATTAGGTCTTTGATCTTGAGGGTGGTTTCTGTGTGTAAATATAACAACAAAAAAAAAAGACAATTGAAAAATCCACCTTGCATTACAATATTCCATATTCATTGGGCAGAAATAAGGAGCGGAGGTGAATTGAGCCAATCCCCTCCAACTCAAGGGAATCTGATCAGGTACATGATCAGTTTTGCTCATGCCGACATCGTGGCCATCCGATTTGCATTCTCAAAAGCTCAAAAATCGACAAAACCACGTGGCATTCATCCAAAATGCAAACAGACGGCCACGATGTCGGCATGAGAAAAAACGCTCATGTTCAGCATGACCTGATCTGCTTCCAAACTCAAGTGGACCAAAATGAATTCATAGTTGGTCCCACCAATTAACTTAATTCAAGAGCACACTGGTCATTTATCATTGATCATCTTATGCTTCACTAATCATCTTTCTGCTTAAAGAATTGTAGATTAGCTATGGACCCCACACACTAAAGATCATGCCACGTCATATCTCCCACCTTCAATGCCAGCACGACATATGCTTCCAATAAAAGAAAAAGTGTAGAGCCATCCTGCCTCCAATGTAAGACATAACATGAGAAAAAGCAAACAACAAAGTCTTTTTGAAAAAGACTAATATGCTTTTAGGCGTTAGGATCCAGCAGGTTAATGTCAAACAACCAAAAGTGCTATTTGCTGTCAACGGGTTGGGTTTGTACCGGGTACCCCCAGTCGACCCAAACTCAAATTCTTGGGTATGGGCATAGAAAATGCCGACCCGAATAACATTCAAGTCGACCCAAACCTGACTTGAGCAATATAAAACCCGGATTTGAGTGATAATTTTTGCCGGGTACTTGAGCCAACCTAACTTTTTTATTGGGTACACGACCCAACTCTATATGCATTTCAAGTAAAAGTAAACTTCTGAAATCATACGGGTATGAGATTGTTTTTTTTGTACCCAGCAAAACCTGAACCAAAACCCAATACTTTGTTATTTGGGCAGGTTCGGGTATACCCTGATGGGTTGGGTACCCACCTGTTGACAGCCTTAAATAACATATGGCAAAAGTGCACCATTATAGTAGGGTGAGAATTGGATCTGATATCCATCTGCATCCAAATCCACTAATGAGATTCGATAGACAAACAACATCCTGTTAGTAATCAGATTCAGACATTGTATAGAGTTTTACATCCGAATGCCAATTTGACATATTTTCAAATTCAGTTACTCGTAAAAGTATATCCAATCAGCCATTTAAGCTTAGTTGAGTATTAGCTTTTCACTTCAGAATCTGAATTGGATGAATATTCATAGTTACATTTAGAAGTGTATTCAATTAGCTATTTAAGCTAGCTAGTCCGGTCCGGATTCAGTGTAAGCTTTTTTCATCTGAATCCGAATCCGAATCCAATTAAGCAATACCAATTAAATAATATGTTTTCTTTTCCCTATAAGCAATAGCAGTTTTTGTTTATAGAGCGAGAGAGACAAAATGAGACATTCGGATAGGAAGGCATCGTCACGCAACGAGATCATATCGACGAGTGGAAGGAGAAAAAGCAGAAAAGACAGCAACCCAGAAATTGAGAGTAGTAATTTGAGCCAAGTGAAGAAGCGGCAGTCGGCATCCTCGTGGGGACCACCAGCAGATGGCAGCTGCTCAGTACCACAAACTCACCTCTGTATCTCTCTTTACATGTATATACTCTCTCTCTCTCTCTCTCTCTATATATATATATATATATATATATATATAAAACTCAAGAGTAGATGTCTGAAGAAGTAAAGATGCATATAGGATCAAGGTTCGAGCCGACCAATGAGTTAGTTAGGACTAGGATTAGGCTTGGTCAAATGGGTCAGGTCAACCTAAGGTAGCTAGGTTCATTTAGTTAAATTCAGCACCCTCCTAGTGTAGCCTACAAATGACACAGTTTCAAGCACCATAGTATCAGATCCACTGGAAAACCAAGTCTAGCATTTTGCTCATGAAAGATGCCAATGGGCAAATTCGTTCATCACAGAAACGTTTCATCATGTGTTTACCATACCTAACATTCTTGCGTTGACCAACTAAATATAAATGCATAAATTAAAAATAGAAAAATTAAATCCTGCAATTTTTTTATTACAAGTTCTGCAAGTTGCCCGACTAGATCTCTCTCTCTCTCTCTCTCTCTCTCTCTCTCTCTCTATATATATATATATATATATATATATATATATATATATATATATATATAGTTATAGTTATAGTTATAATGCCAACAGATTCCCCCAATTCACACCTAAGCTTATTCGAAAAAATCCACCCGTCACCGGGTTCCGGCCATCTCCGACGCATTGATATTACCCAGAAAACTCTTCCCTACCAAACACAGAAAACCCCACCCTCTCTCAATCTCTCAATTTCGACGATGGTGGCGATGAAACTCGGGCCTCCGGCGCCCCTCCGGCGTCGGAACACCATCTCTGCAATGAATTCCGGCGACACCAACGTATCGATCCGGATGCAGAGCTCGAGCTTCTCCGTCGGCAACGGCCGCGGAGCCTTGCCCACGGAACTCGTCGATTGGAGCCTCATCTCCGTCCGCCCGCTGTCCTACACGAGCCTCAAGGACCTCCTCCATCCGACGCCGGCAGGGACCCAATCCCCGAAGGCCGGAGACCGGTGCCCCCGCGGCGGAGCACCCAACGGCGACGGCCCAGAGATCTCCATCCGCAACCGGTTGGTGAAGCAGGCCGCTTGGGCGTACCTCCAGCCGATGGCCGTCTCGCCGAGCACTGCCGGCCGGAACTTCTGGCGAATCAGGACGATTTTCTTCGCCGGCTACGTCAGGGATCTGGCGACCTCGTGCCTCAGCTTCCTCAAGGAGTTCGTCTTCTCGAGGATCTCTGGGGCGCTTGATCATCTCCTTGGTTTCCTCAGATTCCGGACTGGCCGCTAACGGTTAACCTTGTGACCGCTAACGGCTTCTCCTCACTCTTGTTTCTTTTTGCAAAATTTTCTGTTTCTATGAAAATGGTGGTCACATAGAGTTATGTAAGATCTTGTTTGTTTTTTGAAAGAGTTACCAATTTTAAGAGAAGGGCAACCAATGAACCATTAATTTTGGAACTTTCAAAAAGTGCTTGTCTTGGTTTTAGTTAAATGCAAGGGATCCCTCCATAGATGACTTGATGAGTTTGGGCGTGTTTTGTTGTATCCGAATGAGCCAAACTGAGACCGATGGTTCGTCTCATTTTTTTCATGAGGGTGGAGTAGGTGCAACGACACTGCACCTGACCACCAGCTCAGACCGCAGATCAGGTGTGATTACATTGCACGCTGTGTGCCGCTGTACTTGATTGGCTTCCATCTTCTGTTAGAGCCCCGGCCACAGATGACAGGTTATACCTCTGAGATGGAGGGCAGTCAAGTGCAGTAGCACACTCAAAGTGTGCAATGTGTGTGTCAGAAAAAAATGTGGTGGTCACTGGTCAGGTAGATCCAAATTCTTTTTCCAGATTCTGCTGGAGTTTGCCTCAGCCTATTCCCCATGCCACCACCTGAGGGTGAGAAGAAGCACGATGCCTCACACAGCCAGCCCAGGCAGGTCCTCCCTCCAAGCCTATGCTCTCGGGGAAACATCGTAGAAGGTGGTGCCCCTCCAGGATCAGCATCGAATGCTCTCATGGTTCAACACGGCGATTACGTTCGTTTGAAAATTTCCCATTCGTCTAAGGGCAGTTTTTAAATATCGATTCATTCACTTGTGCCATGCATGGACAGATGTGCACACACAAGATTGCCATTCTCAATCGCCATACATTCCAGCAAGAGATCGTGTACCAACAAAAGTTTATGTTCTCTACGTGGGTCCACAAACCATTCTTCGATTACTTGTCCTGTTTGGAGAAATTAACCAAGGAAAGCCAAGATCTTGTCCCCCAGGATGAATGGAGACAGGTCAAGCTTCATCACAGACCGAATCTAGTGTAGAGCAATTATCGGAATCGGGTTTCAACCGATTCTCGGTTCTTAAAGAGCTCGATAAAATAAATGAGACTAGGTCTCACATTCAGCCAGGTTCGAGTAAAGAGGATTCCATTAGAGGAATTGATCAGGGAACGGCAATGGACATTGAGGTCCCTCCGTCGTCGTCCATTCCGGCCACCTCTTCCACCACTACCAATACCCAAGCTGGGGCAACGACAGACCCGGTGATCTGTCTTTCTTGGGAGCCGAAGGCAGATCCCTATCATAAGCATGCTTGGCTCCTCTGAGCCCAGAGCCCCCTGGCCACCGGTCATCGGATTCCCCTCAGGCGCCGACCATCGGAAACGGATCCCCTTTGTCTAAGCCGGTACCTCTCCCACGTTCACCTCCCTGGGTCACGTGGACCACCCTTGCTTGCTGCCATTTTTTTCGGACGTGGCTTCCTTCTTGCCACAAGGGCACTGTGACAAGGCTAACAACCCACTGCAGCCCTTTTGTTAGAACAAAGTTAAAATCTATGTGCCATTTGGCTACAGGTTCTTGCCCTATGTAGAAATACAGGCCCTGAATCTAAAACTATATCAGGACCGAGTCAGACCGAAACGGGTGAACTTGCATTTTTGAGATCCAAAGGGATTTCAATGGTACACATTTGGGTCATACATCTAATTTACTCAGGTTAAAGTTTTCCTTATCCAATTAGTCAAGTTGGTCGGATTTGGTTCTAAGCTCTGTGAAGAAAAATCCAAGTCCTATTAACATTCAAACCCATGGTCTTTTTTTTTTTTTAATTCTTATCTGGATCTGACTCTGGATCCAATTAGGTCATGTCCAATTATGTAGGGCAGGCTGATGCTTATGTTGGACCTGGTCCAACCCGTTTGTGTCCCTAGAGACAATGTCACCTCATTCAGCAAATTATAAAAGCTTTGTTGGATCCAGGTCAGACCTGACCCATGGGCAGGCCTAATGCTGGTCGATTCCTATCTCTAGGATGAATGGAGTGGGTGGGACCAAGCACTCAATTAGTGTGCCAGAGTCACTACAGCATAAAATAGCTTTGGAACCAAAAACTTTCAGTAGGGGGCACTGATGGAAGCAAATGGAATGTACATTAACGAAAGAAGGAAAGACAATAAAAATCATGATTAAGGCAAACATTTACTCTAGGATATTTAACTGAGTGCATATGCTAATCGGTCAAAGCTCTGTCTTTTTTTTTTTCCTAAAGGCAAGATGGGGTTAGGCATACCCCTACTACAACTATACCTTGGAGTTTGAACCTGTAACGTCCCAACACAAGGTGACTTGCACCTGCTGCTCCAGACAAGCAGAGACCCCGTTGGTGGTCAAAGCTCGTCTTGATCGAACCTTAAGCTGGACCCACCGGTATTCATGAGTTGGAGCTAGAGAGTCAGAGAAGCCTACTTCTATCTTGACAAGGAATACTGAGAATGACCACACTGAATGACAAAAATAATGCATTTTTAGAAATGTTAAATTCATAAAATTTTATCTTTAAAAGGACTTTTTTACTCTTTGTATAAACGAATTTCTTTCAAATATGCAAATTTTCTCTCAAATATAGAAACATGTGAAAGATTCTTTCAAAAATAATTTCTCTCAAAAATATGTGAATTTTATCTCACACATTTGCGAATATCCTCTTGCATATTCTTCTTATCCAATTTTATTAAAAAGAGACTCACACATTTTGGACACATTAAGAGGGTCCCCAAAATGTGTGCACATTTTTTAACTAAATACTCACATTTGCGAATATCATGACATTCACACATGAATGTCCTCGTACATTTGAGAATGTCCTCTTGCCAGAGTCCTTTATGTGATTTTAATAAAAAGGAGTTTGCACATTTTGAGGCATTTGCAATTCATGGTTGCAAATATCCTATTATATTTGCGAATGCCAGACAAAGGGCTTCGTGCCTTGGTATTTGCAAAAGTATCGCTAAAGGTACAAAACCTTTGGCAGTGCTTTGGTTGCAAATGTCATACTGTATTTGCGAATGTCAAACAAAGAGCTTTGTGCCCTGGTATTTGCAAAAGTGTCGCTCAAGGTACAAAACCTTTAGTAGCGCTTTGGTTGCGAATGTCGTATTGTATTTGGGAATGTCAGATAAAAGGCTTTGTGCCTTGGTATTTGCAAAAGTGCTTCTAGAAAAAAATCTTTAGCAGAGCTATGGTTGCGAATGTCGTACTGTATTTGCGAATGTCAGACAAAGGGTTTTGTGCCCTGGTATTTGCAAAAGTGCTGCTAAAGGTAAAAAAATCTTTAGCAGCACTATGGTTGCAGATGTCTCCAAAAAGCGTGAACCTCCTTTGCGAATGTCTTCATACATGTTCAAACCTCTATAAAAAATGACATAGATAGGAAGGCATTTACAAATACAGTGCAACATTCACATATTTGAGAGAAAATCACATATTTAAAAAAAAAAATTGCATATTTAGTAGGAGATTCACATGTTTGAAAGAAAATTCACATATTCTCATATTTGAGAGAAAATTCACATATTTAGAAGAAAATTTGAAAAAATTCTCATATGTGAAAGAAAATTCATATATTAGGATATTTGAGAAAAACTTGGCATATCTTAAAGAAATTCGCTTGTGTGAAGGATAAAAAAGTTATTTTACAGTTGAAAATTTGTGAATTTGAACTGATGGATTTAAAAAATTATAAGACATTTCAAAAACACATCATTTTTGGTGTACAGTATGGTTATTTTCCACAAGGAATATGTTCAAGTTCGGCTTGATTCCGGGCAAAAGGTGAACAACCAAAAATTTTTCTCAAGTCGTGCCAACCCAAGATCAGCTCAAACTCGGCTAGTTTAGATCCCCACTCTCACATGCTTCATGGGGTAGATACGCTAGTCCCCATCTTCACTAAAATTCCTAAGTTTTTTTTAAAGGCAAGTTAGGTTAGGAAGACCCACTAGTTATTTATTCAACGTACCACTAGGTTTTGAGCTTGCAACGTCCCACCACAAGGAAACGTGCACTGATAGCTCCTACCAACCATGCAGATCCCTTGATGGTAAATTCCTAAGATCTACCCACATGTCAATTCAATAAAAATAAAAAGCAATTTTATTGAAAATTTTATTTTCCCATTCAAATTCTCGCTGCTTGGTCATTCATTTGTTTTTCTATGGTCTCCAATTTTTCCAAATTCCTTTCATAGAAAAATTTTCATAGACCATTTTCTCCAACGGAACTGCACGTACACGGTTTGTATCCAAGGAACATTCTACCAGCGGTGGCCTTTTGGTTATTCTATTCGAAACCAACGTGGTCTGTTTTTGTTTGCAGGTTGCTTCTCAGTTGATGCGAACTTAGCGACCAAAGAATGGTGTGGCTGGTCACAAATACCCCCTCTACTGGACCCTTCAGCCAACGTTATACTGGAATCCAGTAGAGCTGATTTTGTTGTTTCGATGAAAAAATGGATCGCTGAGAAGATTAGTTCGACTGGCATCTCAAATGGTGTACGCCCCTCTTTGTATAGATTTAAGAATTTCAATGTACAAAAAGATAGATGCAATTCTAATTTTGTTGCCCATCAACTCGCTAAAATGGTGAAGGGTGAGGGTGTACACAAGTCATGAAAGGATCACCCCCGAGACTGGTTTCCCTTTAAAGGGGTGCATTAATTTTGTTTTTTATAGTTAATTATATCTGTTAGGGGTCTACCTAACCCCAACTTGACTTTGAAAAAAAATATGACATAATTGAAAGTATATGTGAAAAATCTAGAATTGCCTGCTACTAAAGTGCTGAGGAAATATCCTGAAGTCCATTGGGAATCACAACTCTCTCTTTCTCTCTCATTGCAACCATAGATATAGGATTTACAGTGGTATCAGAGCCATTAGTCCTACATCATCCTTACCAGAATGCCTGCACCTTCATTTCCTTTGCCAAAATCTGGTTGATGTGCTCCCATCATTGATGCTTTCATTTCTGACCTACCCTGTTGATCACACTGTCTCAAGTACTTGCATATGATCAAGATCACACACACTTTGCATCAAAATAGGATTATTTAGCAACAAGAGTTAAGTCTAGCCTTTTTTAGGCTGTTTAACACACACACACACACACACACACACACACACACATATATATATATATATAGTGCAGTCTTGCTGCAAACCGTCTTTTTTTTTTTTACTTGGCTCTCAATTCAAAGGTTGAGTTATTAGAACAAACACTTGGTGTGCAGTAGAGAAACTGCGTATACCAGATGGATTAATTGGCATATCTAACCGTTCGCTGAGTTGCACCATCAAATAGTTAGTGTGCAACTACATGCCTTATTTACCTCTATTTCAGACGTTGTTTGAGGCAGTTTAGAAAGCACTTGGTGTGCAGTCCTATTGTTGCACACCATGCTCTTTCTTAGACCTCAATCAAGTGATTGACTGCCACATGCACCTAAGGGAGGTTTGATCCAATTGAGCCTTGTTTTAGAAAGAAAAATGGGTTAGTGGGTTTATGGGTTAAGTCATTTTTGTAGCCTATAAATAGGCATTGGGTTGTTATAATTCTCTTGGCTGGGGAATGACATAAGCAGATCGCTGGCTCGACTCAGCTCGGAAATTAAGCTCTGTGAGCCAAGCTCTGAGACAACTCGTTGAGGTAAATGAGCCAAGCACAAACGTGACAAACACAACTTCACTCAACTCATATAGGCTTGTTTTACTTATTATATATTTATATTATATATATTATATACAATATACATATTATAAATGTACAAATACATATATTTTATATATTATCAAGCTCAAAAAACTATTAAAGACAATGAGCCAGCTTGTGTCGACTTCACGAGCCAAGCCCAGGCCAATGTGTTCCCTTAACGAGCTGAGCTCGAACAATCCAAGCTTGGCTCACTCAGCTCATTTAGCGGCCCTACAATTCTCGTAACAAAAACAAGTTTGTTGAGTAGTTTCCTCTATCTCCTCTTGCTTCCTCTTCCTCTTCCTCTTCTTTTCTCTCCTCTGCCTTCAATTCTCTCTGACTCTCTTCTCCTCTCATTCCCTACTATGTAGCCCACATTTTCGGAGCTCAGCACATCTTTACTAAGGCTCTACACCCAGCCAACCAGCTAGGCTAGTTGAGTGCAGCCTCACCAAGCAGCTATTGACCAGTTTGGAGCTTGTACAACCACCATTCCCAACCATCTCCACCTACCTCTGTTCTGAGGACACCTGAGAGCATCCATCATGCCAACTCTACTAGTGAATTGTCTGACCATTGCTTGTGAGTCATTTTCTTGATCTAGCAAGCATACCAGCCAATCCTTCATCTGCCAACTCTGCCCATTCCCAACATAATTCCTTTATGCACCAACCTTGGCTGAACACGTAGAGGTCCAGAGAAGTTCCCAAAACCACCCCTGCCGGAGCCACACTCATTCACCAAGGTAACCAATAAAGCACTTATAGCTGGCCACCTTTCTTGGCCCGATTCCAGTGACCAAAGTGCAATCTTTTAGTGTTCTTGAGCTTATTAGGTTCCAAATTATCGATTCTCGGTGACTGGATCATCTTTGCAAAGGACAGTAGCTCAAATCATTCAATCTTGACTGCATTTTCCCTTCGCTAGGCCCTACCGAGCTCCCAGGTACGTGGGCTTAGTGCATGGTGTTTCAACTTGAGGGTACACCATTTCTAGTATCCGAGTGAAGAAATGGCTTCGAAGTTGCTTCCCACACCAGAGTACATCATGGAGATGACACCTTAAGAAATTTACCAAAGATTTTGATGAGATGGCTTATTCGGATAATGAATGTGGTCGGAGGTGGGGGGTCTCCAATCAGCCATGACTTAAATACAGCTGCAAATTGCTGAGATCAAGACATCTTGCTTCAGCAAGGATGCAATGAAAGTTAACCATGCCAACCTATGTGAATTGCTTCAGCAATAGATCCATGCATTGCCACATGTTAAAATTCTATTTTCCTAAATTCTCTAGTGGTGATCTTCATGCATGAGCGTACAAGGCCATTCAATTCTTTGATCATAATGTCCCCTATGTGAATTGAATGGAATACAACATTAAGTGTACGTGGATCTCCAAATTTTGAAAAGAACAAAGAGAGTTTTTTTCAAAAGAAAATTTTAATTTGGATAAAAAATAGGATCCGAGTTTGAGAGTTTGTAGGGTTCGCTCTTCAAGTTGTGCTCCTTTTCTCCTCCGTTGAGTAGGAATCAATCACAACAAGAGATTGAAATCTTCAACACAAGCTTCAGCTTGCGAGTTCACGTACCTTATATGCAGATCCTAAGAAAAAATTAAACTTGATAGTGTGAGCCATCACCAAGACTCGAAACAAAAGCAAGAGATATAAACAATATACGAAGGTTAAAAAATTATATACTTATAATACAAAGTAAATAAATAAAATAGACAATAAAGAAAAACAAAATCTCATATTAGACTTAGGTAGTCTTTCCTACGACGTCAAGCATGGTGAAACTTGAGCAGTACTTCGGCTAGAAGCGGGCTCTGAAGCTATGTGAGATACATGATTTGGGTCCTAGGCTAGGCAAAGTGGGCTTAGCTAGGCTAGAGTGACTAGGTTTAGTTGTGCAAAGATTTCAACAGAGTATAGCTATGACTATATCTCAAACTCTCGATAGTGAAATTGGAGGAATGGACTCCCATTTATAGTTTTTTCTGGTGGTTCTGGGCACATTTCTATCAAATCTATGATCTGTAGATCTGGATCCACCCAGAGATGATATAACGGGATCCTAGTGGCTTAAGTTTGAAAGGGATTTTCTTATTGGCTAAGGGTCCTTTTTAGCCTAAATCTAAGGATTAGTCTGATTAGATGGTATTTAGAGGGCTAGGATTGTGCTAGATCTTATTTCATGGTTTTGTAAGATAGGGATAAGAAAATAGGCGGCTTGTCTCCAACATGATGCACATTTTTTAATCAAATGAAGTGCTAACAACATATACTACTAATGACATATGTTGCTAACGATAAATGCTACCTCTTAACAACAATCTATGTGTCATTAGGAAAGTGTTGACAACATATCATGGATTCAACTAACTGTTAATGATAATCCATATGTCGTTATTAACATGTTCATGACACATTGTGAAAAAGGTCAACTACTAACGACATATGATGTGTCGTTAGGAACCCAAAACTTTTTTTGGCCATAACTTCAATTTTTGGCTTGTTTGAAAGCTGAGATATTCGAGTTTAATTTTCTTTTTGGTCAAAAACCTTTAAAAAGCCATTTTGAAGGCAAAAAATGAGGTTGAAGTTAACTATTATTTTGGGATAAGCTGAAAACATGAGATCTTTGATATATTAAATGACTTGGTAAAAAATGAGGTGTCTAAAGATGTTCCTATTTGTTGTCAAGTGTGCGAAGCTCGATCGATAAAAAACTAGACACACAATTTTTGAAAAGAGCAAAAGATTGGTTTTGACATTATTCATTTTGAATGTCTCATGAGAAGACAAAGACATATATGATATATATTGCAAGACGACAACTAAAGGCATGTACGTAGATCAACATGAGGGTCTCTCTGAGGTATGTGTCTATATAGGCAGATAGGTCTTGCCAAATGAGGTTGGACCAAAGACTAAACTAGTGCCTTGTTTCATACGAGGGATTTCCCTTGAACTTGGTAGTTGTGAGCATAGAGTCTTTGCTGAATGAGATGAAACAAATGCCTTATTGCTTGGGATCACACAAAAGACGCTGATATGTTTGCAAAAGACAAAGACTTATTTTTAAAAGACAGACCGAGACAAGCGTTTGAGAAAAAAACATCTAAAAAATGTTTGTCTCTTTTTATCTTTCTTATTCTCTTCATAGGGCTTTTCAGTTGGGGTAAATGCATGATTTTTTATGAATGAATAGATTTTTTTTTTTTAATGAATGCATTTGTTTGGTCTTTTCTATATGTAGACACCAAAATTTTATGATTACTAACACCTTTAAAACAAGTGTTTTTGCAGATGTTAAGCAAAAATCAAGCACCCCTCATAGTCGGACGACAAAGGAGTTTTTGTCGTCCATCTAGAGGATGGTTGACCGGACTGCCATCCGTTATGGGATGACAGAAGGTAATGGCTTCCGCTATGGGATGACAGAGCAGAATGTAGTCCGCTATACCAAATGTGTGGATAAGTCATGGATTATCCCTATCTCATCCTAACGTCTTGTACATCTTCTAGGGTTGGAGGACTCTTCCTGGATGATTCTTCCTTCCGAGGAAAGATTCTCCTAGAACTCTATAAATAAGGGCTCACCCCATACCTAAGTGTTGGCCTGAGAGAAGAAGCCTATCTAGGTCCTGCCTGCACATTGTCCTGACGTCATTAAAGAATACTCATACCTACGTGAATGTGTTAACAGATAAAAGAGAGCTTTAACGATAAAACAGACCCCCGAGTTCAAGAAAGGTATTTTTTCGTATCTCTAATCTGTTTATTCTTATTTTATTTATTCTTTAGATTAGGTGCTTACATATGCTTCTATTCTTACTTGTATATCAGAATTTGCGGTAGCTCAATTTGAGCTACAAAGATTGAAAAAATCTATTTCGTATTTACCTTTTTTTCGGGCAAAGGATGGTTGGAGCTTACAACGATGTCTCCTACAATTTCAAAAAAATTTCAT
Source organism: Nuphar pumila (assembly GCF_984573655.1). Taxonomy (NCBI): domain Eukaryota; kingdom Viridiplantae; phylum Streptophyta; class Magnoliopsida; order Nymphaeales; family Nymphaeaceae; genus Nuphar; species Nuphar pumila. Next base: position 134,991,684 of record NC_143250.1, read on the forward strand.
GAATCCGGGTAAGTCCTATCTTTCTCAAACGTTAAAATATATTTATCAATAGTTTTTGGCGTTTGTGATGGGGTGTCATACTTTTTCTTAATTTTTGTAGCTAGAATTGCATTACGATTTTTTTTTGAAAACTTTATTTTTTTTCTTGGGTTTTTTGTCTCTGCCGAATGATAATTCTGGTTTTGCCATCTATTGATATTTGGTCATCCACTAACTATCGTCCGTTGACACAGTGCCGTCTACAAATCCTTGCATCTGTAGGTTCTGCCATCTACTGATAGGCAGTGTCGTCTGCAGATCCTCGCATCCGCAGGTTTTGTCATCCGTTGATAAACAATGCCATCTACAAACTCTCACATCTGCAGGTTCTGTCGTGCGCTGACAGGCAGTGTCATCTGCAGACCCTCATGTCTGCAGGTTTTGCCATATGTTGGCAGGCAATGCCATCCGCAGACCCTCACGTTTGCAACTTCTTTTGTTTCTTTTTAGTAGATTTCCTATTTAATTTGTTTTATCTCATGAATAGATTGCTCTGCAATAGATTGATGCATCAACACTAAGTTTTAGGCTATATCACATTCTAGAAATTCTTGTTGAAGATTTGCATGTCACATAGAAAATAGAAAAATATGACCTCTAGCAAGTTAGGGCTTGTTTGAAGACATTGTTTGAATTCATTATGTGCTCTTTATTTTTTATATTCTTCGCTCTTAGGAAAAGAGCATTTTTCGAATTCTCCTATCCTATCATTTCGATCTTCTAATGTCTCTACTAGTACCTTTAAGTGATTAGCTTGAGTATATCGATGGCAGTACCATTGGAGCCAGATTCTTCATACTAGTACCTTTAAGTTGTTAGCTTGGGTATATCGGTGTGAACCAGAAAGAGAACTCTAATCCTTAGAACTTAAAGAGACCTCATGGATCAGTACATATAACTTTCTAGGATACCCATTATTTTTTAAAATCTCTTGTTACTATTTGGGCCTATGTGAATCATTGTTTGAGGTATAATGCATATCCGATCTAAAGCTCAAAAATCCAAAATCCAATCCATCCCAGAGGAACTACTTCTAGAAAATATCACGTACAGGATGCCACCATATATGATACAAAATATCATATTTGATGAGGATCCTAATGAAATGACCCACACAGACATCCCTGATGAATCTATGGACAACCGAAAAAGGAAAAAGGACTCGATGTTCTCTGAGTCCAGCTCACATTAGTACCCTCATCAGTCTCGTAAAGTCCCCCACTCATAAATTCTACCAAAAGACGAATCTGCAAGACCTCGCATTTTAATGCTTAGTTTGAAGACCGACACCCCCCATCAGTCTCTTAAAGTTCATCATACGGGTTACGCGATAGATAGTTTTAGCACAAGTGAGTCCACTAGAAAATGAACCCTTAGGACCTCGCATTTCAAAGCCCGATCCAAAGAAGAAGATGTACTAGAATAGGCCAGATAGAACATGGAAATGATGAAGGAAAAAATAAGAGAGATCCAAGAACAGTTGGAACAAGAACACAAAAGAACTGAAAGAAGAGCCTGAAGAGCCCATGAGTCAGAATGTGAGAGGGCACGATCTGATAGGGAGATAAGAAGGATCAAACAAACTCTGGAGCTGCAAGAGGACAGAGAGTACAATCAGTAGGGAGAGTCCCAAGTGTTTGATGTAGAGAGGAGATTTCACAGACCCAGGTTGACCCATCGAATCCAAACCATGTCGTTTGAGTCAGACAAAAAAATTAAATCACTGGAAGACATGGTCTAAATCCTAACGTCGAGGATGAGATACATGGATATGAATAAGAGAGAATATTTCATGGATGACTTCTTGCCTGAGTATTGTGATGATGATGAGACCCCTCTAAAATTCATAAAGTTTAGTAGAAAAGGAGACCCAATGACTCACTTATCTCTATTTATGAGAAGTATGGTCAAATATAGAAACAATCATATGAGGCTAATTAATTGATTCCCCAGATACCTAAAAGGAAAGACATTGGAATAGTTTGTCACCCTAAACCTTCAAAACATAAGAGAATTCAAGCAGATCATAAATCTGTTCATGGAACAATTTAGATTTAATGTTGATGTCCTTCCCACTATCAACCAGTTATACGATCTAAAACAAAAGAAAGAAGAGGGTGCCCATGAGTTTATAAACTAGTGACAATCTATGCCTAGTAGGATAAAGGAGCCGATCTCAGACTTCTATGCACTAATCATCCTAATGGACAACTTCTCCCAACCTCTACGAAGCCTTATCAGTATGGCTCAGGTTAAAACCTATATTGAACTCATTAAGAAGGCTACAACCTTTGAGGTAGATATCAAGAAAGGAGTATATGATGTGCTCCTGAAGAATAACAAAGACAACAACATATACAAGAAGTCAAACCTATCCAAAGGACAGGTCAACACAGTGCAGGCCACAGGGCAAAACGTTAAGAAAAATGTTAGCCAGAGGCAGAAGGCATGCAATCAGAAGAGCTCTCCAAAGAAGCAGAACAAGAACAAGAACAAATGTGGGGGTAGTCCAAAGTGGACCAGAGACCAAACATTCACCAAGTTTAAACAACCTTAGTCACAGGTCCTTGTTCTACTATTACATGATGACCTAGTCAAGTTGCCCAAGGAGTCTAACCCACCATAAATGAAAGGAAACAACCCGACTAAGTATTGCCGGTATCATAGAGTTATGGGTCATGACAACGAAGACTGTATTATCCTGAAACACATCATTCAAGACCATATAAATAGTGGAAAGCTATTGATGAATGAAGAATAGCCAAAGCAAAGCAACAATGACCACATCGCAGAAAAAGTGGTTTGGGCTTGTGAAGCAAGAGAGAACTGGTTCTCAGGAAAATGTATAGAGCAAGGACCATCTAACAACATAATGGTTTGTACTCCTCGAGCTCTCATCTGTAGTAAATGTTCATGCTTGTGCCTCTAATACCTTAGATCTGTTATCAAGGAGGAAGAATGGTACAAGAAAGAGAAATTTCATGAAAGAATCAGGAAGCCACTTAGATCAATGTGATTAATTTGGGCCCACTAGACAACAATCAAACCCAAGTTTTTTTGCTAACATCCATTAGTAAAAAGGACAACCTCTCTGTACAATCTCCATTGTCTAAATATGAGAGGCAAACTAACATGGCAATTGTTTGGTTGAAAGAAGAAACAATCCCATCATCTAACTCAATCATGACTTTATCATCTGGTTTAGACCAAGTGTCAGTTAGAGACCTCTCTAAAAGGCCCAAGGTTATAGGAAAGCCTCTCTTAGTTGCACCTAGAATGAGAACCCATGGTCTAGGCCACAACAAATCCAAACAGAAAAGGAGCAAAAAAGAAAAACTTTCCTAGGTTCTGAAGGAGCACTTCAAGAAAAGAACCACATCAAAGAACACAAGACTGACTCTTCCTCTATAGGATTCAACTAAAACAAGCCACAAGACAGCCTGGACTCTTTCGTCTCTCTTTCAACAAATGGAAGACACTCTACTCAAAACAAATTTCCCACAGGTCAAGGCAGAACCACCATGATATGGAGAAAAAAAAGATATCTTGCATGAGTCACCAACCCACGACCACAGGTAAGTTCTAAAAACCTAGATTTTGTACCATAGTCTTTTGAAAAGTGTTGAAAAAAATAAATAAATAAGTTTTAAAAATATAAAAAAGTTAAAATATTTCAAAAATCTAAAAAATTAAGAAAAGCCAAGAAAAACCAAAAATATTTTATTCTCTTGGGGTCCAAGCTATCCACTTCGTTGTAGGAGCATGTTGTTCCTATTGACGAGATTAAGGAAGCTATTTGTTTTCAGACTGTTCTCAATGATGCCTTACAGATGAAACCACGTGGGGATATGTCAAAGGAGTTTGAACCTATTCAAAACCTAAGGATAGGGAATTGTAAAAGTCATTTCAAAGTCTAAATCTCTTAGACAAGAAGGAACTTTTAGTAGCCAAGCATACAAATCTCAAACCGGCTTGACCTCGTTCAGTGAGATTCACAATGGTCTCCACATCTCAATTGTCATGGATACTTACCTGACCTCATTCGGCGAGACCATAAAACAATCTTCACACCCAATAATCCTTGAACTGATTCAACCTCATTCGGCAGGACCCATACCGGTCTTGAGAATCTAGTTTACCTTGTTTCTAATAGTCATAGGAGGAGGATAGAGTTTCATCATTATGCAAAGCATGACATTAAAAGATTATTAAAGGTTAGGGATCATCTCTCAAAACAAATCCAGCTCTCTTCAAAACTGTCCTTACCTCAAGTATATCCTTGCATTGAAGAGTCTACCACATAAGACAACCAAGTCTTAGAAAAAGATAAGGAAGTGACTCATTGAGGCTAAGGTACTTTAATTCAAAGATTCTAGCCCATGAGCCTATAATGATGAATTATAGGAGCATAAAAATATTATTGATGCATGAATGTAGATCCAATAAAAACCCACCTAGGCAATCAACTCTCCAGAAAAGAGGTTGGGTGTTGAATACCTTCAATGCTAATCAACTTCATAAGTTGGTCTCTTGAGGAGCCTTTTTTTTATCTCGATGGAAAAAAGCAAAGAAAATGAAGAAAAAAAAGAGAAACCAATACTTATCTCTGGATCTATAGCGTGGTAGCAGGCTTCAGTCATACGATTATCTTAGGGGCTGAAGTTGGAGTAGAATGAAAAGTGAGAGCTAGGAGAAACCCAATACTTACCTCTAGACTTATGGCAAGGTAGCAAGCTCCATCATATGTTCTTTGGAGGCAAATGTTATATAACTAGAGGCACCCCTCCTGGACCGAAAAGCCATGAAACTCATGGTTGCTAGGCCTCAAGATAAGGGATGTGTGAACACCCCAAATTTTTCAAAGATTTGCAAAATGACCCTTTTGCTCCTGACTCCTTCTTCTGAGAAAATCAAAGCGATTTCAAAGCTAAATTTCAGTCATTCTTCAGATTTTCCGGATTAAAAACCATATTGATCCATTCAAAATCGATTTTGGGTCCGAACCCAGTGTTTTAAATCCAAATCCGAGTCCCGTTGTCCGATTTCCAAATTAAAATTATAAAATACCAAAAATGGTTCTAAATGGCTCGGGCAATTCATCTGGCACTCTGTTGAATCCCCAACCCTATATTTCTCGGTTCGAGGTTGTAAACCTCGAATATTTCCTAAAAATCCGGACATAAACCCATTTCTAAAGAAATTTCCCCAAAAATAGCTTTTAAATTCTTAGAAAATTTCCCTTTTGTAAATATTTTTGCAAAAACATAAAAAAATTAGTTTTAATCTTTGTTTTCTCACAAACTTTAGGATTTTATTCTGAAAATACAAAAAAATTGAAAAATAAACCAAAAACCGAAAAAAATTGGGAAAACCTACAAGAAAAACGAAGGATTTTTGAGCTTTTTGAAGCCCTTTTTCCAAAAACCTCACTCTCAACCATTTTTCAAAAAATCCCCTAAAAAGAAAACCTCTTTTTGGAAAAAAGGGAAAATGCAAACGGCCCCTTCCCGCGCATTCCCTCTTCTCCTCTCTCCACCGTCCGATCTGCAACAGCCTGCCCATTCTTCACCTTCCATCTCCAACGAGCTGTTCACTCGAACCTTCCACCTCTTCTTTAAGAAGAGGTCTTCACCCATGATGGAGGCATCCATTATCAGCATCTTCGTCACCGAGCTTTCTCTGTAAAATCCCTTGCAATCCATTTCTTTTCAGCATATTCTATCCCATTATCGAAGTTTCCTGAAAAATCCATTGTTCCCAACATCATCCACAATCGCCATTCATCTGTCTGCTAACAACCAACGATTTCCTTTCGGAGGCATCAAGTTTTTCATTACTGCTTCATTGGGATCTTCTTCAGCCAAGCACTGTAGAACGATTCCTCCCCGAGAGCATTTCCTTTGCAAGAGATCAAAAGAATCCCGAGTCATTCTCCCAAAACAGGGTGCCGAGAACATCAGAGGACCAGTTTCGACCTCCTGCAAAACCAGATACTCCATTAATTCACGGTAAGCCCCTTTTCTCTGATTTTCTCTAAATTTTTCTTTGTTTCTTCTATTTTTTTTAACCCCTATCAACGCACCACGGAGGATGTTTGGTTGCCTGTAGCAATCCAAATGCCTCCTTGTGCTATAACCAGAGAATATCATATTCCAACATCTTCTCCTCTTTACTTTTTTTTTTCTTTTTCTTTTTTTTTCTTCCTTTCTTTTCTTTTTTTTTATGAATTTCGGCTCTATCAGTTATGCATAGTAGTATTTACTTTGATCCCCCTTGATCTGGTAGTTTTGTCTTCTTACATACATTTGGAATTTAGCAATTCCCTGTGGGTATAGCCCATCCTAGATCTCTCATATCCATTGAAATAACCTGCGTCCATGGAAATATCATCAATTGATGGTCGGGGGTATCCCGTAATGATACCCTCGGTTCACATGGATAACACAAATTATTATCATCAGCTTCTTTTGACATAGATAGTTTTGAATTTTAAGCCTGATGATCCATCAATGGCATTATCGCTGAGAATTGTACCTTCTCATTTCCCACTTTCTGTAAAATATATGTACTCTGGTTAGATCACTTGCGTATCCTTCGATCCCTCCCTGTAATCGGAGACATCCTCCTCCAGGAGTATCAACTCTTGGAAAAAGGCTGCAGAAATGAATGAAAAGGTAATATCAGGAACCTCAATTCCTGATTTACTGATGAAGAGAGATTAGTTTAGCACTCAAAAGATCAAGAGATCTCTAGATCTGCCTAACAATGTAATATTGTCTCCTCCATATGCACAATATCTCCTGGTATCCTTTTTTTTTCCTCTCAATTGTATCTCTAGTGGTATTATTTGCGTTAATTTCAACATCTTTTTCCTGTCTCTTTTTGTTTTTCTATTTATCTTTTTGGGTTTAATATCCCTTGTACTTCATCCAGATCACAACCTGCGATATAATATCTGATTCAATCTCTCACAGTTGATTTTAACCATATTGTGCCCATGTTACATTCTGCATCTCATTTTTTTTTTGCCTCTGCATTTGTGTTTATAATATTACAATTCATTTTTCCTAACTCATCTCCTTACATGTGATTTATCATAATGTGTCCAATTGCAATCTCTCAAATGAGTTCTAAGTTAATATGTATATTATAAAAATAAAAAAATCTTGTCTCTTCAGCGTTGGGATTATCTCTTGATGCTGGACCTGAGAAAGAGAATTAAAACTCTAGGTTCTCCTATTGCGATGGTCTGTGTCAGGATTATGAGATTGGCAGATTCTTTTCATAGGCTCGTAAGACCAGCTAAAATGAATAAGCAACAACAGCATCTCTACTGGTTTACAATGGGATATCATTGAGTCAGAAATGAGATTTGATGATCTCATAAGCACTTCAAATACAATTCGAGAAGAGAAGATCATCTGTTATGGACCATATCCATTCGGAAGCAAAATTGAAAACATTTCTTGCGTTTTTTTTTTTTCAAGCTTGAGTTGTTTTCTTGTTCGTTCTGTAATAGTTTTTCTTCACATATCAAGTTGTGATTGTCCCCTGAGGTAGCAATTGATCAAAACTGCTTGGATTTAAATAACTGGTTGTTTGTCATCACTCTGCATCTGTAGTTTGTGAAAATTTGGACATAAAAGTCAAAATTTCTCAACAGTATATAGTTTCTGGTATTGAAGTGTCATCATACTTCATGGAATAGATCAAGTTGAAAGACATCTCTCTCAACTTCTACAAGATGAGGGTTACTGGGATGATGTCCATAATTAAGGAATTGGGTATCAACACACTGGGTAGCCACTACTTAGGAATTGATGAAAAGAACGTCACAAGGATATTGCAGCATATGTTTAGTGATGGTACTCATCTGCAGATAACAGCGAGGAGAAGTCGCAAAGATCTTGGCAATATGGAATTCGCTCTCAAGGACAGGATTTGATAGCAGAATTTCTACCATTCTTGTTAAAACAAAGAGTATTGTTCAAATATTTTAGTGTGTTTCAGTTCATAGAAAAGATTCATCCATTCAAGAAGGATCATGGTGCGCTGGCATGCATACACTGTTCCACTCTCATATTCATTTTTTTTAGCACCTCCCTGCTAGCATCCATCACAAATGCATATTCACCTGTATCCATCTGGTTGTATTCCCCTCACACCTGCAAAAGCACAAGACACGGCTGTGGGTTCTTTGAAACCACAACAACACAAAAGTATTATTGTATACTCCTTGCATCTGCGGTAACACATGGCAATTGCTGTGTTCTTCATTCCATGGCTGTGCAAGGCACTGCCTTCTTCTTTTTTTTTTTGTTATTCATAAACAGTACAGTTCAAAATAATGTTGTGCTTCTTCTGTCATTTGCAAAAATGCAAAACCATGTCATCCACTTTACATTTAGATAAAAGCAAGGTGTTTACATTAGCATAACAACACATTTTTTTTTAGTTTTTCGTGGGTCCTTTTAGCAGTATACCACTATTGCTGTTCACTTTCCTTGCTATCTTAGTATGTCAATAAACACCCACTGTTACATATCCCATAGTCCACCTCCCGCCAGCTAGGATTTCCCAGTGTCCATAGTGGTTGACACCACAGTACCTGCCTTGCTGCCACTGTTTTGCAGAGAATCTGTCATCGACACCATCTCATTTACAGCCACCCTGTGGCTATGTCCCTGCAGTCTCATCACCCCCCCCCTCCCCCTCCCCCCCCACTTGTGATAACCTGTCACATATTTACAGCAGTGCCTAGCACTGCTGTAACCACTTTCACATCCATATCAGTGCCCAGGCACTGCTATGATTCATGCACCGAGGCCCAGGCCTCTTCTCTAATGCTGATATATCTGCTAATTTTTCACATTTGCTAAATCACTGTGTATGTGCATGGTATGCCATTCACTACACAGTAAATAAACTGTGTAAAAAGACATTCTCTCATTTACTCCAAGGCAAAAATTCTGAATGTCTCTTTCATAAGTAGTTTCACATTTGATGTTCTATATTCATGTATAAATATATATGTATATGTCCATATCCACATACGTATACACGTATATATATATATGCATATATATACATATATATCTATGTATACCCCTATATTTTCCCAAGTTATTGATATATATGTACCTATATGTATGTGTACATATATATATATATATACCTATATACATATATATGCATGTATATAGATGTATATATACATCATTTCCCATCTTTTCATCATGTATGAACACTTTTGACATCTATATGATATATACAATTTCCTTCTATTTTCTTCTACTAATCAAGTCTTTTGCAGGAAATATGTGGAAGATATCATTACTTGGGGTTGTAAATTTGATTTTGCATATTGTAATAGCTAGGTTTGAATGAAAATTTACATTTTCTGCTTTAGGTAGAATGGATGAGCATTATAAACATCATGAATTGCTTGTTTTCATGCATTTTTGCCTTCATTTCTCAAATTCTCACAATGGTGAAACACGAATGGCACATGCACTATTTCGTAAGAGGTAAATTAATTCTAAGTTGATGATTTGCATCAACGACCATAGTCGGGGTGTAAACAAGACTTAGTATTTTTATCTTTTATGAAATAACACTGAATCTACACTGGATCCCTTTCAAAAATCATCATATTCTTCAAATATTTCACCTTTTATCAGAGTTTAACTTAGAATTAATTCAATATATATACCAATGGCCATAGTCAGGGTATATTGAGAATTAATTTCATTTTAAATTCTATAAAAGCACCAAAAAGGTATTTTATCCTTTATTTGAATTTAGATATGACTATTATATAATACATTCAATGACCATAGTTAGGAGTGTATTATATCATTAATCTTATTTAAATTCATTTAAAGAATGAAATATGATTTTCAAGTCCAATTTCAAACTTATTCAAATTCATTCATCATTTAGGGTAGAATTGCATCATATTTTCAAAAACTCCCTTTCAAAAACCCAAGTGATTGTGAATATCCCTTCTTCAAATTTCTATTTCAAATTCCAAATCTATCTCAATTTCAAAAGTCCAATTTGACTTTGGAATTTCAAAATCATTTCATATTCAAAACTCCAAAATTCCAACCCAAAATTCAAGATTCAATTTCAAAGTTCAGAGTAAACTTTGAAATTTCTGATTCATTCTCAAAATCAAAACCAAGTTTATCTTCATATCTTCAATCACAGTTTGAGATTGATTTTTGAATATCAAAATCTAAATCTTCCTAAAGTTTTAAAATTCAATCCGGGTTTCCAAAACCCATATCCATCTTCAAAAGCCCCATTTGGGTTTTCAGAAATCCAAATCCAAGGTTAGATTCTAATCCCAACTTGGATTCAGATTTCCAAGTATGAATCCAACTTCCCCTTTGGATCTTAGACCTCCGATCCACATTTCATCTTTGATTCCAAATCTTGGATCAAATCCATCTTAGGATCCAGAACCCAATTATACTTTGGATCTCAGATTTCAGATCCAAATCCATCTTAGGATCCAGAACCCAATTCCACTTTGGATCTCAGATTTCAGATCCAAATCCATTCTAGGATCCAGAACCCAATTCCACTTTGGATCTCAGATTTCATATCCAAATCCATTCTAGGATCCAGAACCCAATTCTACTTTGGATCTCAGATTTCAGACCCAAATCCATCTTAGGACCTAGAACCCAATTCCACTTTGGATCTCAGATTTCAGATCCAAATCCATCTTAGGAACCAGAACCTAATTCCACTTTGGATCTCAGATTTCAGATCCAAATCCATTCTAGGATCCAGAACCCAATTCTACTTTGGATCTCAGGATTCAGACCTAAATCTATTCCAGGATCCAGAATCCAATTCTACTTTGGATCTCAGACTTCAGATCCAAATCCGTTCTAGGATCTAGAATCCAATCTCATCTTGGATCTCAGATTTCAGATCCAAAATCCATTTTAGGATATAGTATCCAATTCCATCTCGGATCTCAAATTTCAGATTCAACTCCCATTTCGAATTCTAAATCCAGAATTCAAATTCAAAATCTCAACTCTATTTAGAATCCATACTTTGGATTCAAATTACATTTTTAAAAGTTCCAGATATCAAATCAACTTCTATTCTCAAACCCAAATCTTGGATCCAATTCAGAATCCAACTTCAAAACTTCAGATCTCAATCTCATCTTGGATTCCAAATCTTGAATCCAATTCCATTCAAAATTTCAGATCCAAATTACATCTTGATTCCAATTATTAAACCAATTCCATTTTATTTCCAGATTTCAAATCAAGTTCCCATTTTGGATCCTGAATCCAAAATTCAACTTTGAACTCTATTTAGAATCCAGATCTTGGATTCAGATTTCATCTTGAAATTCCAACTCTATCCTATTTCTCAAATCTATTTCCCCCATTTCATTCTGATTTCAAACTTCAAAAGTTAGAATTCAATTTCATTTCATATATATTCTGATTCAAAGTCCATTTACGACTTTGAAGTTTCATTTTTCCTCCTTTTTATCTCAATTTCAAGATCTTTCCTTTCAAAGTTCAGATTTATTTCCCCAAGCTCTTGATTACTCCAAAAACTTAGAACTTTAAAATTTTAAGTTCTGAGTTAAAAACCATTTTTTCACTCTATCTTCATCTCAAAAACACTTGGAAAATTTCAAAATCATTTTTCAAAAGAGAGCATACATCTTTGCAAAAGGAATAAAATCTTTTTGAGTTCAAAACAATAATATGTTAATGACATGTGGATTGTCATTAGCATTTTACTGATGATAATTGCTAATGTCGTTAGGAAATTGTAAACACCCCAAATTTTCACTCACTTCTTGACATTGCCCTCAATCGGCACATTTTAGTTCTCCGGAAGCAATAAAGGGCAAAATGGTCATTTTCCAAGATTGAACCTTGCAGAAAGTCCTAAATTTCACTCTTGAGCCTCAAAATTTCTATATTTAGGTTCAGAGACATCTTCAAATTGCAAAATTTCAAAATCCTCTTTCTGGACAAAAAGCTAGAATTTCCAAGTCCGAGCTCAGAGTGATATTTCATAGAACATGTCTTTGCATAGCATTGCATCATTTCACTGCACAACATGTCATTTTGAGATTCAGAACTCCTGATTTTCCAAATTGTCAATCCAGATTTGATTTTTAAACTTTTCAAAATTGATTTTTAAAACCCTGGGATTTCAAAATTGCCAATCTTTCCCATTTTACCCCCAGGACTTTGAATTACAAAAATTTTCTCAAGAAAATAATCTGGATATTGATTTTAAAGATTTTATCTCAAAACTTTTTGTAAAAGATTTTAAATCCCTTTACAATTTTTCTTTTTACATTTATCCATATTTTTTTTCCCTAAAAACCCAATTTTTCCAAATTCTTGAAAAACAAATAATGTTTTATCTCGTATCTTCAAAAAAAAAAATGGAGCGGGACCCGCCTTCGAACTAGCACCATACTTGGATTCCCAGGTAAGTATCTTATTCTCAAGTGGGACCCACTCGGAGGTCATACCAATTTGCAAAATTTTCTTTTTAAAATTCTTATTTATTTATTTATTTTTTTAGTGGGCCCACACACATGTGGCACCCCACTTGAAAATAAAAGATTTACAAAACAAAATAAAGCTTTATTTTCAAAAAGGATTTTAAAAGTGGATTGAGGTGGCATTTCCATAAAAGCCTCTCATTTATTTCCTTTTTATTTTATTTTTTATTTTGTTTTAATAATTTTTTTTTTAGAAAGAAGCAGCCTTAATGGCACAGCCGAATTTCCCTAAGGAAAATTTTTTATTTTTACCTAAAACTTAGGGAAATAAAACCAAAATTTGAAAAAAATCAAAAGATGCGCCCTTTTGAAAACGGTAGCATTGAAGTCCAATTTGAAAAAAAATTCAAAAAAATGGTAACGGACCTGCGTTTCTTTTGGAGGGGCTGAAAGTTTTAAAGAGTAGCCATTAGCCGATTGAGGGAGGGGGGAAGAAGAGGTTTTCATGGGTTTTGGATTAAAGGGAGCATTCACCAAAGGGGGAAGCCTGACCGATTAATGTTTTTTTCTGTTTTGCAGGTGGGAGTTCTCAGCGTGGAGCCCCTTTCACCTCCAACAGCAGTTGAGGATTACCTTCTTCAGTCCAGCCATAGCCTTCAGCTAACCCACGGTTGCTGCCCCTTTCCTTCAACCCACCAGCAAGCAAGAAACCCAACGTTTGCACCTACCACAGCCCAGCCAACGTTTCCTTCCACCTTCCTTCCAGCCACAGCACAGCCAAACCCAATGTTTCCTTCCACCTTCCTTCCAGCCACAGCACAGCCAAAGCCAACGTTTCCTTCCACCTTCCTTCCAGCCACAGCACAGCCAAACCCAACGTTTCCTGCATCCTCCTTCATTCCAGCCGCAAGACCTCTATCAACTGCTACCCACCTTCCTTCAGCCCAGCCGTAGGTCATACAACAGGAAGCTCCACCTCCAACGGCTACCATCCTTCCTCAAACCATCCAGCAGGATGCTGAACGTGTCTATCCCCACTTCAGCCCATTGAAGATCCAACCAACTGCCATCCTTCTTTATCCCAGCCACCAAGCTTTCTACGGTTCCTGCATCCTTCTTTAACCCCAACTGCAACTTTCCACACCCCTGTCAGCTGGAAACCCTTTGAAAAATCTACAATTTCTGTTCCCTTTTGCCTTCAAGCCAGCCCTCACCACCAGTAAAATCACCCCTCTTTCAGCCCAGCCAGCAGAGTTCCAGTTGCTGCTGCCCAGTTCTTCTCCAGCCCAGCCGTAGCAGAGGACATCCAGCTGCTGTCATTCACCCTTCAACCCACCAACATAGTTCCAGCAGCAACCGCTTCAGCTCACCAGCAGGAAGCCCAGCCGCACCTCCACTTGCAGCAGGAAGCCCATTTGCAGTCCACAAGCAGCATGAACTTCATCATTTGATTCATGAAACTTTGTTTAGCTTGAGGGTAAAATTTTGTTTTATGAAGTTAGGGCTGAAACTTCATCATTTTATTTATGAAATTTTGTTGAGCTTGATGTTCAATTCCTTGTTTTATGAAGTTATGGCTGGAACTTCATCACTTGATGTTACAATTTCTGTTGTATGAAGCTATGGGCTGGAACATCATTTGATTTATGAGCTTCATGTTCAAAAATTTTGTTTTATGAAGTTAGGGCTGAAACTTCATCATTTTATTTATGAAATTTTGTTGAGCTTGATGTTCAACTCCTTGTTTTATGAAGTTATGGCTGGAACTTCATCACTTGATGTTACAATTTCTGTTGTATGAAGCTATGGGCTGGAACATCATTTAATTTATGAGCTTCATGTTCAAAAATTCTGTTTTATGAAGTTAGGGCTAACTCTTCATCATTTTATTTATGAAATTTTGTTGAGCTTGATGTTCAATTCCTTGTTTTATGAAGTTATGGCTGGAACTTCATCACTTGATGTTACAATTTCTGTTGTATGAAGCTATGGGCTGGAACATCATTTGATTTATGAGCTTCATGTTCAAAAATTTTGTTTTATGAAGTTAGGGCTGAAACTTCATCATTTTATTTATGAAATTTTGTTGAGCTTGATGTTCAATTCCTTGTTTTATGAAGTTATGGCTGGAACTTCATCACTTGATGTTACAATTTCTGTTGTATGAAGCTATGGGCTGGAACATCATTTGATTTATGAGCTTCATGTTCAAAAATTCTGTTTTATGAAGTTAGGGCTGAAACTTCATCATTTCATTTATGAAATTTTGTTGAGCTTGATGTTCAATTCCTTGTTTTATGAAGTTATGGCTGGAACTTTATCACTTGATGTTACAATTTCTGTTGTATGGAGCTATGGGCTGGAACATCATTTGATTTATGAGCTTCATATTCAAAAATTCTGTTTTATGAAGTTATGACTGGAACTTCATCATTTGATTTATGAGCTGGATGTTAAAATTCTTATTTTATGAAGTTATGGCTGAAACTTCATCATTTGATGCTACAATTTCTGTTTTATGAAGCTATGGCTGGAACATCACCCTTGGTTTTATGAAATTTTGCTTAGCGTAATGCTAAATTCTTGTTTGCTATATCACTCCATTTGCAGCACCAATTATACACATTATTTCATCATTTTTCACGACATTTTCACCTATTCATCAAGCTTTTCATATCATTTTCATGATATCCTTGAAATAGCCCATGATGCTTCCACAACCCATTTCCTGCACATATTCATTTTCTGCTTCAAGTGTGCAGTCTTGATATTTGGCCATATTCATGAACGGATATCTCTATATCCAATCGTGATCTCCCAACCAATTTTTGCACGCTTCTTTATTGATATATAGAGAAGCTCTATACCCATTTTTGTTGAAATATATCTTGTAATTTAGGAAATACGGCTATGTAAAGTTACCTACAGAAACTGCGTATATCCATATTTTCTGATTTTACCCATTTTGTAGAATTTCCATTAGTGCATTTATTTTCTCATTTTATTTCTATATATATATGTATATCTATATATATTTACCTATATGTATACGTATATATGTATATATATATGTATATATATATATATATACATAGATATATACTGATATATATATATATATATGCTCTTATTTCCATGTATAAACATCCATATATTTTCTCATATAGTTACACTTCCATCGTTACATGACATTTAACACCTATTCTAGCATTTTGATACATATATATATGTCTCTTCGTTGTATATATTATATATATATGTCCATTTCCTTGTTTATTTTGTACTAACTCTCATTTTGCAGGAAAATCTAGAAGATGCAGATTCCTTGGATCAATTTCAATTTTATTTTACTTTATGTTATGCAATGTAACAATCCAATGTAAACCTTGAAATAAGATTTACTTTTACTGCTTAGATTAGGCCGCATCTCATATAGTTTGATTTCAGTAATATCCTGATTATATGATGCATATATCTCAATTTTCCAAATTCACCGTAGATGAACACGAATGGCACGTGCACCAACTCTTAGAGAGTTGATGAACTCGGTGGAGTCCATATTTACGGCCCTAGTCGGAATATGGACGAGACCCAGATCCATCATCTCTCTACCAGTCACATTGAGCCTACACTCTTAGGCTATCTTGAAAATGCACCTCATATTTCCAATGTTTTCCAAATATTGTGAATTAACTCAAATAAACCCTGAATATATTCATGGCCACAGTCAGAATATATGAAGGATTTACTTTGGCTTAATTCACATTTTTCCAATAAAATTTTCAGAAATCTTTTCAAAAGTGCATTCATTCATTCACATCATCTGCATCATTTGTTTTCCTCATGATTTTCTCAAAAGATTTTCACTTCATGGAATCGATTTTCTCAAGAAACTATGATGATATTCGGAGTTGGATTTCCCAAATCAAATGTTTTTCTGTGATTTTCCTTAAAAAGTTATTTCCTTAAGATTCTTTTCAAAGGAATTTCTCATTTTCTAAAGAATCCAAGTTGATTTTCAGATATTGCAAAAAAAAAAAAAACCAAATTCTCAGGATTTCAATTTCCTAAGTTCTGAATTTACTTCTCCAATGAATCTTTCC